>NC_092599.1:24857500-25457500 GCF_047663525.1 Anas platyrhynchos | reverse complement strand
ATACATTACATTTGATATACTGCAGTATGGAAGTAGAAATATACCCAGTGACACCATAACACCTTATGATGATCCTTGGAATCATGCATTATCACGATACAGCGCAATCATTGGAACACCTCAGAACAAAAGGAGCCTAAATTTATCTACCTTAGTTTTACAGGGAAACAAAACATTTTTGAAAGATGAATGGAGTTGGAATGATTCTCTAAAAATGGCTGAACTTCAAGCCACATCTGGCCAGCTAATACAAATTGGTTGTCGAATAACTAATGGATCCACTTATAATCGGCCTACTGAAATTAAGACAGTATACACTGATTCTACTAGACCACAAAATTATAGTACTGATTGTACTAAAATAACAGAACCAAATTTTGATTGCTGGTACAATTTTACTTTCACTAAACCTATAATTGTGTACTGTCTTTGGGGTTACAGAGGCACAGAAATATTATTTGAATTCATGGTTAATACAGAAACATCATCGACTACAAAGGATAAGAAGCCTCTGCCTCCGCAGATATTTGAAAATGAACCAACTCAGCCCCCCATTAGTCTAACTCCCTCCATCTTCAAAACAGGTCCTTACATAATTAAAAATGTGGGACAACAACAAATTCTCTTTAACCCTAGTTGGTCCCTAAAAAGGGTAGAGCTAGCGCTGCACATTAATATCTCTGAAATTAACTCGAAATGTACCACCTTTCTGAGAACTGCCTACACCGGCTGGTTAGCATGGTTACATGGACGTTCTCTAAAACAATCTCAGCGCGTGCCACGGGATGCAACTGGGTTATTAGGGACAGGATTAGGTATATTAAATAGCATTGATGCTGAGGTTTTAATGAGTAGAGTAACTGCTACTACAGATGACCTAAGGAAATTGGAACAACCAATAAAATCATCCTTATTGGCTTTAGGAGCAAATCAATGGCTTCTATCAGATATTTTACCCCATTGGGAACAAATTGAGGAAAATGATCATCAATTAATTGTAAATGCCCTTGGAAAAGCCCAAGGCAATACCTCCCTTGCCTTGAGCTGTATCCAAGCGCAGTTATGGATACAATCTGTAGCAGCAGCTATTATTAGAGAAGGAGAAGGAGGAACTTTGCCCACTGAAATTCGAAAATTGATTTGGGATAATGCTTCAGAATTTGAAAAAGAATTTCAAGCTTGGTGGCAATTAGTCAACTTTACCCATTATGCAGAAAATGATAAAATTGTTGCCTTCATACTTACTATAAGTAATGCCACCGTATACAATGTATATCCAATTATTGCATTAGGACTCAATCATAATGGAACTATACTTTATCCTAAAGAACATAAAGTATGGGCCCATCAAAAGGGAGGAAAGTGGCAAACAATTGATGTAAATGCATGCATTGTGCGTGAACAAAAAGGTTTCATCTGTGAAAGTAACACGCTGGAATCTCAAGACATTTGTCTTGACACTGAGCAAAATATTTGCCACTTCGAGATACATCCTAATGAAACCCTTGAAACTGTACTTATATATATTGGGAAAGGTTGCGTTTGTATGAGAACTCATTGTGATTCTATAGTCGTAGATGATACAGTGGTAGATACCAGTAATCACTCTAATGTTTGTGTTTGCAATTTTACCAAAATTCTAGGATGTGATTTTAAATACTCAGCTCCTGTCACTTCTTATCAACTTATTGCATCTAATTATATTCTGCTTCATGAACTGCTGCCTACTCCTATTGGAATGAACCTCACCTTGGTGAAGAAATTGCTGGTACATGAGGACCTGAAGCAGCTGATGACACAAGTCCGAGAAAATGGACAAAAGACTCTGATTACTGTCCATCATGATGCACAAGAAATACATCGAGTGATGGAAAGAGTGAAGAGAGATGAGAGACACCGATGGTGGGACACTTTGTTTGGATGGTCGCCAGCTGCCAAGGGAATCTTCAACAAGATGCTTCACCCTGTTATTGTTCTGCTAATACTCACTGTATTGTGTTTTATACTGACAATTAGTTTGTATGTTAAACTCTGGTTTATGATGAAACGTTTAGCATCCCTACAAAATGTACATACACTCGATAAACCTCAGTCCGAGAACGTATGTGACATCCCCGACATATTTCAACTGTCGTGAAGCTTGAGTGACTATAGTCACGGGGTGGATTATGTGGTGTAAATGCCTGAAGTAACTAGGAAAATAAAACTAACATTCACGTTTTTAAGGAAAAGGTACAGCTTTGAAGAGGCTTTCAGGGTAGGGCATAACTGCATTATCTGAGCGTTCCCTAGGCTCCCAACCTTAGATACTATCGCGCTGGGGAAACTTGGTGTGCTAGCTCTAAGGAACACCACGGAGCGTGGAGTGGAGTGGAGACACCACGGCTAGGCTCTGTGATCAGGTGGGACCTCGATTGTTCTTGTGCACAAAGCAGCACTTTTTGCCACCCTAAGCCAAAGACCTGTCACGTTTTGACAAATGCTGTACCCTAGTGTTCTTTTTGCTCATTATAATATCATTATAATACCAAAACACACCTCCATCCCAAAAGCTACCCGCCTCCAAGGTGCGACCACCCCTCACTGAGCATGCGCTCTGAATTTCTCGGAGCCTATTACTTTAAACGGAGACGGGAAAACTTTACACCAATCATAACTAAGATATGCTTGACTAGAGCCACTCAAGCTCCACCTAAAAGACAGAAAATAATATAAATTGGCCCAAGAGAGAGGGGATGTTAGGGAAGATACCATCGTCAGGGGAGATACCATCCCGAGGACATACAGCATCCTTAGGACCTCCTGACTTCCGGGATCAGTCGACGGGCTGAGCCTCTCTTCCCCCCCCCATTGGGACGCCTTTGGGTGAGATCTGAATATTTGCTTATAAATCTCTATATAGAGTCTTTGATCCTTTCAACGCGTTTATTTCTAGGCTGTGCACCCATAACACCTATAACACCTATAACACCTGTAACATCTATACCATCTATAACATCTATAACATCTGTAACACCTATAACACCTATAACATCTGCAACACCTATAACACCTGTCACATCTATAACACCTATAACGCCTGTGTATTTCATGCATATTAGCTTGCTTTTGCAGACAGTCACTATCGCCGGCAATCCAAAAGAACCTGATTATCTGTTGCTGTAATAAACCATACTTGATTGCATTGTGATAGCTTTCATTAATGCGACTTGGGTGAGGGTGATTATCCGTGATAATTCAGTGTTCTGAATCTAACCAGACCCCCAGACGGTTAATGCATTGTTGGTGAATGTCTGAACGGACCCCCAGGTGGTTAATACGTTTTTGGTGAATGTCTGAGTGGACCCCCAGGCGGTTATTACGTTTTTGGTGATTGTCCGAACGGACCCCCAGTTTTGGTGAATGTCCGACTGGTTCAGTACTCTGAATCCAAACGGGCCCGTGACGGTTAATCAGCTACACCCCTTTAACGCGACAGGCTCGGCGCTGCTGCGGTCGCCATGTTGAGGCGCAGCAAGGCCGAGGTGGAGCGCTGTGTCGCCTCCGTGCAGGCCTCTGCGGCTTCTCGGAGAGAGGTGAGCGAGGCCTCGCCGCTTCCCTTGGCCGGCGGGGGGGGAGGCGGAGGGGGTCCCGGTGGGGTCCCGGTGGGGTCCCGGGTGGGGTGGGGGGCTAGGGGGGTGGCCGGCGTCGTGAGGGGAGGGTTGGGGCTGCCGCTGCCCCTGCCCCTGCCCCTGCCCCTGCCCCGCGGCGCCTCACGGACAGGAGGGGTTTTATAGCAGGGCTTTCCTCGGGGCCGGAGCGAGGGAGAGGTACTTTCCTTCACAAACGAAGCACCGCGCCGCCTTCAAGTTTCAGTGTCCTTTCCGTGCGGCGCCGTGGAGGTTTCTGGCCGGCCGCTCGCTGAAGCGACAGCGCCGAGCGAGGGGGGCTGGGGGCGCACAGCTCCGCTCCCTGTCAGCCAGCGGGCCCGGGGATGACAAACGCCACCCGTGCCCATTTTAGCTGGGAAACGCTCAGCCGCCTGATGCGATTCAGCGGGCCCTAATCCTGAAAGATCCCGGCCTGCCGCTCGGAGTTGCTTTGAAGCGGCGTGAATGTGCCCGAGCTAAGCGTGATCCGGTAGGGACTGCGTGCAGGGGCTGTGCCTTTGGTTGGTGCCTTTCCCAGCAGCAGCAGCAGCAGCAGCAAAGCTGTCCTGTGACTTTGTGGGTTCGACTTGGGCACTGTTTGGGCTAGACAGCGTCAAGTGCATCGCCGCCAGGTGCACTGATACGTTCCCACAGTGTTGATACTCCCCGGTGGCCTCGACACAAAATATTTCCTCTCCTCTTCTTGTGCTCAAGGCCACCGGACGCGTTTAGTTTTGACTTTCGAGCGATGCTTACAGCTGACTGTGTAGCACAGTCCACCGAGGGAATAGTTACTGGTTTCCTTGTTGTGTTGATTTCGGAGGGAAGGGTCTGCCAAGGCTGCAAGCGTTTCTTTTGAGGTTGCTTTTCATCCCTGTCCGCAAGGTGTCAAGCGTGAGTCCGCTCTGGCGTGTCAGTGATACCTGAAAAGATGGACCGAAAACGCGGAGGCCTGTTTTCATTGAAATTCACTTAAAGTTTTACATAGATCACTTGGGGGTGGGGGAGGGGTGGGGAGTAGCAATTTGAGTGTATTTCGAATGTTTTGCGTCGTTGGGCCTAACTACCTCCAGTAGTTTGGAGTTCACAGACAAAACCTGCTTTTTGATCCGATGTTGGGAGCTCGGATTTTAAATACATATTTAAAAATAGCTTCTACCTTGAAGTTTTTGCTTGTGACTTTGTAGTTCTCTAGCTCTTTCCTTTGACTCATTTCCTCCTGCCCGTGCTTCTCCCATCTTGCCCTCTTGCTTGCTCAGTTTTCTGTTTTGCTTTTTCTCGCTTTCGTTTCCTTGTTTTATTCCTCCTTAAATACCTTTCGTCTTTCATCCCCAGAACAAGTGTGTTCAAGCTATCTCAGACTGATGACATCAGAAATAAATTACTGTATTGATGCATTTTGTATATAAACTGAGAGTAGGTGGGATTTCTTAGGTGGGAAGAAAACATTTTACCTATCTTGAAACAGTTGTGAGTGATATGTACTAGACCAGGACTAAGTACCATCTTTTTTGTTTACTCTGTCAGATTTTAGGGGTTCTTTTTGCAACATTGTTACATTGGGGGAAAAAAACAGGCTGTACTTTAAATGTAGCAGACTCTCTTCTTCTACTTCTTCTACACTCTTCAGTAAGAAGTGGTTGTGAAATGTCACAAGTATTAAGGCTTGTTGCTTGCTTCACCAGTAACCTCAATTTCACGTTTGTAGCCTTGGCCAGTTACAGGAAAAGCATTGTTTTCCAAATCCCACATCTTTCAAAAACAAAACTTTGGTTATGAGGAGCGGACTGGAGCTGATAACTAGTTATCAAATTCAGTCTCTCAAAAAGTATCAGAAGGGTCTTCCTATGCAATTACTTTGAAAGTGTTGTACATCTAAAATGTGCTTGTTGTGTGTTTTCCGTTCAGAAATCGTTGAAAGGATTCCAGTTCGCTAAGCTGTATTTTGAAATAAAGGAATATGAACTTGCTAAAAGGTAATACGCGTTGCTGTATTCTGCTATTCTGTTCTCTAAAGTACTTTAGAAAAGCTAAGTGAATATGAAGTAGACTGGAGAAATCAAGATCACTATCATGCTGCTTTACAGTAGCAGTAGATGTGGGTATCAAGTGCTGTTTAAATCTTTATAAAACAGCAACTTAGATAATTAGTTACGTGATATTGAAAAACTTGCTGTTTGAAATGGCTTTTATTCCATTGTATTATGAAGCAATTACAGTTACAGTTTCTTTCTCTTTTTTTTTTTTTTTTTTTTTTTTTTTTTTTTTTAGTAAATACCAATACTTGGTGGCAAATAAGTAGCGTCTGTACATGTAAAAATAATGTTCTGTACTTTAAGGTCCAGACCAGGTATCTGGAACCAAGCATGACTGCATTTCCTGTATCACATGTTAAATTCCTGCCCCGCTTCCGTGGACACTGGGGGGGGGCGGGGGAGGACAGAGGGACTCGTATTATTGAGGAATATTGATCCTTTTTTTCCTGCTCCATAGGTATATATTTACATACCTCAGTGTGCAAAAGAGAGATGCGAGAGCACACAGATTTCTTGGACAAATTTATGAAGCTGAGGACAACATAGAAGAAGCTTTTGGATGTTACAGGGTAAGTACTCCACCGACCTCCGATGTCCTGCTTTAATCCATTGTAAAGGGACTTTTAAAATCATTCTGTTCTGGACTTTTCTTAAATGCATAGAAGAAAACATGTTTGTGGAAAAAGTGTAATATGTATGTTTTCTGTTGCCAAAGGTGTATATGACGTACTGCAGAGGGGATTCTTCATTTGATGTGTTTTGCTTCATCAGTATTTTTTTTTATAATGATTCTTTTGTGACCTAGACTGGGTCTTTGTGCTAGCTGCTACTAAATTCTTTCCATATCTTACATTGCCCTTTGGATAGGGAATTTGACAGCAGTGACAGATTCTTAGCAAGGGCTCAGGTGACAGCAGTAATCTAGTTGCTACTGGAAGACTAGACCTAGGGTGTTTTCTAGTTGTTCGTATTTATTGCTTTTTTGGGGGGTTTTGTTTGGGGGGGTGTGAGATGGGGCAGGGCGAACATAATTGACATTTATTTATATGATTGCCCAATGAAAAATTCACCATCAGAATGCCTTTGTTCAGGTTTTGGGGAGGGAGAGGATGTGCTCAAAAGTTTTGTTGCCAATACATCCCAGCTTGTCGTAGGGTGTGACTTAATTATATATTTCTTCAAAAATGTCTATATGGAGTTAGACTAAAGGTACGTAAGAGTCCAGCTGCCTGCGTATAGCTGGTGGTGGGGGCAGAGTAGCTGGCTTCTGCGTTTTTTCCCTTGGAAATTCTTTCTTTTCTGAATTTTTGCTCTTTTGAGTTGCAGCAGATGTATCTGGGTGCTGTAGACTAGTGATGCATTTAGCAACTGAGGTCTTTCTTAACTCATTCAAAAAGTATTTACTAATAGATCTGTCTAATTTGAATACCTGTGTCTTTTCAATGACTGTTATAATTTTCTTTCCCATTCTGTGTGGATTGCAAGATCAAGTTACCTTTTTTTTCCTGCCTTTTTTTCCGGTGTGCGTGCATGGGGAAAACTAGCGTTCTGTGGAGTTGAACCCAATGCAGAAAGATCTAGTACTGAAGATAGCGGAGTTACTGTGCAATAATGCCGTCACTGATGAAAGAGCAAAATACTGGGTTGAAAAATCTGCTAAGTTGTTTCCTGGAAGCCCTGCTGTTTACAAGTTGAAGGTAAATGCCAATTTCCAACCTCTGTTCTGTGACGTTCAGAAGCTTCTAGCGTCTGACTGGAGGAGCACTTTTCCCGTGTCATCTTCTGTAAAACTTCCTGGCTAAATTATTTTAGAATCTTGAGTATTAAATCTAATGGAATTAATATTCTTTAGATGTAATTCTTCTAGAATGTATTCTATTTTTCTAGATTTCCTATTCTTCTATTTAAAGAAATGTTAATTTCTCTGCCATTTGACACTTCGGTCTAGCTTTCAAGAAAACTGCAACTGCAGGCTTTCGTACACTTGTCAAGGTTTCAGGGTTGACAGTCTTCAAAAATGCAGGAAAATCATGTTAGTAGTCACATCCAAGAAGTTAAGACTAGGTAGGCAGTTCTCTATTTATTGTGTGACTGGCAGGAAGGTATCAGGCCTGAGAACTCAGACTTCCTTGCCCTCTATGCTGCTTGTTTGTTTTCTAAATTTGGATTAAATAGAGCAGAAAGTAAGGAATGCTCTAACTCTCGATTGTTGCGTAAAAGCCTTCAGTCGCACAGTCTGACTTTTGCACAGGTATTAGTTTTGTGTAACACAGCAGCAATGACACTTAGTCTTAAGATGTTTGTTTTAGACAGGCTATTCTGTGGCAGGGTATGCTGCCTTTGAACCAAATGGTTTCACAAGCTGAACATGCCATCCATAAGAGACAAATTCTGATTTTTTTTCCCTATTTTAAATGTTTGAGTGTTTCATTAAGCTTCGTAATAACTGGAAGCTTTTCAGCTTTAATAGTTTAAGTAATGTAGTTTGTGTGGTGGAGGCAAGAGTTGTCTGTTAATGTAGTTGTTGAAAAGGCCCACATGCAAGATGAAATATTAATGTGTTGCCTTCATGTTCAATAGGAGCAGTTGCTGGATTGTAAAGCACCATCGCTAGCGGAACTTCATAAATATGATGTTGGTAAGAGGCGTTACTCTCTGAAACTCAGCATAAACATGACTGTCTGTACCAGAGGTTCTTCTAGAAATACTTCGTATTGCAGTAAGAAGACAGATAGCAACACTGAACAGCTAGTATGGCCCTAATCACTCCAAAAGAGGAGTGAATATGTAAGGAGTTCCAATTTATGCTGTAACATGTTGCTGAGAAGCAGTATTGTTATGCTTGGTTCTTAAGAATCTGTCACATACTTCCCTACTTCTATCCTTTCTGTGTTCTCTAGTCTGTTCTGATCCATTTTCATTTGCTGCTGCCTGTTTAGCTCTTTGTGTTTGGACATCGGTAAGCGTCAATGGGAAGGCAGGTCTGTCTTCCTATGTGACCTATGAATACAGGCTCCGAATGTGTTTCTAACCACCTAAGAATGAATTCAGCTCTGTAATAATGGCAGTGTCGGACTAATACTGGTTTGGAACAATGGGCAGTAATGTTTGTGTTATCGTCATTTGTGCCAAAGATGTACACTTGGGTCTTCAAGACAGAACAAGGGAGGACCAGGAATGACAAAAAGGAATTTGCATTGGGGCTATATGGGTGCTCACGCTCATTGCTAATGTAGTCGGTTAGGTAGGACTAAATATTCGAGCAAGAGGCGTATCTATTAGTATTTTTAGAGTCGAGTGTGAGGCAGCCTTTATCAGAAATGAAAGTGCTCAGGTTCCCTAAATGGTGGACTGGCTTCTCTTTATTCTAAACTAAATTCTTAACAGAGAAACTGTGACTATTGTACATCAACTCTCATTGTATACAACTAAATTCCTCTTAATTTACTCAGTAGCAATTTGTTAAATTGCAGTTCTGAAGTGTTTCACTCAACGGGAAATAGGAGAGGTCTGGGTCTATTCAGCAGTTAATCACTTTCCTGAAGCCATAACAAAAAGGAAACTTTGGCTACCTCATGTTTCAGTCCGTGCATAGATTGATTCAAACAAGTCATGGAACAAAACTTTGAGCATTTCTCCGTAATTCTTTAGGAGATTACTTTTTCATTTCAATATGTCTTGCTTTATGCTGGTCGCTGTAAACGCTTAAAATACACTTTCGCTGGTTTGGATAAGCAGTCTTTATTTATTTAAGACTATATTTTTAATGTAAAGTGTGTTCTTTTTCTCCACAGATAACACCTTACCATCCCATTTGGGTAAAAGTCAGAGTAATAGCGAACTGCAAGTCGCCCGTCAGAATCTCCAGGTAGGAACTGTAATGGCCTCAGACATTTTGTAATGATCAGTAATGTTACAAAGATTCTCACTTTTGACAGAGAATTCAGAAATTACTAACTATATCACTGTCATCATCCACCTCTTCCCCTAAATTAGTTCACTGACTTGGTAATGACATGGGTAGTGGTTAGATCAGAGATTTGCTCTGCTGAAGGGAGTTTGAACACAGTGCTATTATTCCAAGAGTTGTGTCTTGTGATGCGGTGTTGGCATGGAGAGAAACACCTGCAAGCACTGCTTTTCCTGACAGCACCTGAAACTATGCTCTTCACTCTGGGCATTCAAGAGCACTTGCCCTCTTGACTTGATCTTCTGTGAAGACCATCCCTTCTGCCTTTACTTTTCTGCTGCTGGTGACTCCCAATAGTTTATCCACCAGCAGGCTTGGGCCACTAACTAAAGAGCTCCCAAACCTGCATTGGTTTTATTCTGTAACAGCTTCTGTGCTTCTGCTAGATTTCCTGCTGGGACTGTCTTTTGCACCATCCAAGATCAAAAGAATTGTGCGTATCTTTTTTCTCACCACTTTCCTAGAGGTGCTTTCCACTAACTGAAGAAACAATACAGCAATCTAGTGTTTAGGGCACTGGACTCTTTTGTCTTACAGATAATAGCATTATCCAAAACTTCTGGAAACAAAATCCTACTTTTAATTGTCTATGCTGTTACTTGAACAGCCATGCAGAGTTGAATTCTGCATTTTGGAAGGCCAAGCAGTCCTGCCGCAAATCCAATTGAATGTAGATGGCCATTAGGATACTTCTAATTAGTCAGCTATTGTGTAACACTATAATTAAAAACAAAACCTAAGCATATCTGCAGAGGAAAGAATTCTAGTTCACTATAAATCGGTAATTTCATGTGTTTCAAAGGCGTTTCAACATTTTTTTTCCTTGGTATAGAGGGAGCATTCAGCACAGGAGAAATATGCACTGGAACTTGAGAGACGAGAACGTGCTCTAGTTGAGCGAGAAAAATTGCTTCACAGATGTGAAGCAGCTTTCGCTGCAATAAAAGATGCTGATGAAGACATTTAGGCAGTACTTGGAACTATGAAAAAAGTACAATAACTTACTTAGTGATTCTTATTGCTCCCCATACATTTTAACTTGCTTGTAGTTTTCTTAAGCCATCATATGTTTGCTGGATATAATGCTTATTTCTTTAAAGTGTTTGAAACCCCCAAATGAAAGATTTAGCATAAAAAGTGCCAAACTGTTGTTAGTGAGTTTGGTGTGGTTTCCAGTTCAGAATGGTGCAATGAATTGTGGGATGTGTAGGTACAGATTACTGTTGAAATTTGGGAAAACTAGATTAAAATGAAGCAGTTAACCACTGGGTTAGAGAGGTCAGTAAGACTGGTGCTTCCAGTATTTGCAGGTCTTCGGAACAGACTAGACAAACATTTGGCAGGAATGAAGTGATGCACTTTATTATGATACAGATGGTACCCGATTTGATAATGGAATTGGATGGTTTAGACATCCTGGCACCACCTACAACAGCCCTGTGGTCTGTGAAATTATTGCCAAATCCCTGAAGAACTGTGAAATTATTGTCAAAACCCCAAATATGCAAGCCTTATAAAGCATTGTGTAATGTGGTTTGGAGAAATTGAGAATATTAATTCTTTTTTATTTCCTCTCAAAACCTTTCACTTATAATTCTGCTGTCCCTGACTGTTTTGAAAGTTTATGGTCAATTTCAAGCCACCTTGCTCCTGTTCCATCCCAAGCTGGGCAAGCTTTTCCTAGGCTTGGTTAACTCTAAAGGTTTGGCCTTTTCAATGGAAGTAATTGAGCACTCCGTTTGGAGCCGATCTGTAGCATTTTCTTTGTTGATGAGATCATTTCTATATTTACCGCTTAAGTCCTTTTTGCAGCATGATAACAGTCTGAGAGTGACGCTTAAGAAAATGTAGTGGATGGTTGAATTCCTAGTGCAGAAGACAACACTTCTGAACAAAAAGCTATTTTCACATAGAAGATTCTCACGGTTTCTGAGAAATGGAATGTTATTTTCTGAAAACATTTGTTTTATACTCGGCTTCAAAGCCTCAGTGTTGTTTTTTTTTTTCAGAATCTGCTGGAAAATATTTAATTATATTTCAAATTTCCAGTGAAGGGGAAAAAAGACACATTCCTTGGTTTCTTTTTCAAGGCACGCAGGTTTTTGACTGTTACAAGTAATTGTCACTTCAATTTTCCTTTGTTGCAGTTTCTTTTGTCTGTTTTTGCTTATATTTTAATGGTATGTACTGGTATTAAATTATATTGTGGACTAATAATAACAACAAATATTAAAAGATTACTATCTTGAGTTTCACAATTATTTTTTTCCAATTCGATGAAATGTAGCACGTATTGGATACATTCCTGGACATTGCAGGACAGGTGTTTAAGTACAGGTGAACTAAAGCGTCTTAACTATCAGCAGTGAATAGTTAGAATATTTGAAAGATTCAAAAAAGGGAGAATTGGGCATATTTGAGGTTAAAATGGATGCTAAAAAAAAAAAATGAGCTAAGTGTAAACAAAAGCTTTGACATTTGTTTTCATTCACAATTCTTTCCCACACCTGACTTAACTGAGGAATGTACAAGAGGATCAATGAGAAGATCTAGGTATTTTCTGGAAAAAAAAAAAAAAGATCCATAGGCTGTACACCATGGCTCCCATTTTCTTTATATTTCTTCTTAATATGTGGTGTGGATGTTGCTTTCTTCACTACTGGTGGTATGTGCAGATTGGACCATGAAGAATTACAAATTTGATCTTTGAAAGTTTGTCCTGTTTTTTAACACTGAAATGGAACTTAGTTGGGAATTATTTCTAAAAAGACTCTCTTGTTAATCACGTTTTAAAATTTGATATTTCTCTAGCAGCATGAGACAAAAATGAGCCAACTGAGAGAAACCTTGAGAAAAATGACTGATGAAAATAACGAACTGAGGTCATCGCTTAACTCTCTGAGGGAAAATAACGAATTGCTAAAAACCCAGGCAAGATTAATTATTTCCTGTTACTAGCTTTACGAGTTACAGTCAAGTAGTCAAGCAGTACAGTCAAGTTTATAAGTAGCTTTGCAAGTTACAGTCAACAATTTTAAATGTTTGAACAAGTTGTTTGCAAAATTGCTGATTTTGTTTCTTTAAGACAAGAATTGTGTGAATGGTTGTAAATACTTTCTGCTTCGTTTTCTAGTACATGAAATTTAGTCTCTCAGAGCTTTTGCAGTATTAAAGACTTTAGAGTTAGTTATTTTTGAAAGTGTTAATTAAAGGAGTATTTTCTCTGTTCTTAAAGGCACGCTGAGACAGTGGTTCACAAGAATACAAAGTTAAAGTTTTCTTCTCACTTGACTTAAATCTGACCTAAATGCTGACAAGCAAATTGCTGCCTAAACTCTTTTGACCGTTGCTCCTTCAGTGAATTGCAGTTCTGATGGTCTTGAGTATGATTAAAATCATCTGCTTCCTAGTCTCAGTAAAATCTTTCTTTCTCTTTCTCTTTTGTGCAAACTGAAGTATTCATAGAGGACTTACATGATGATCAGGATGCTTGTTGTATCCATAGAGTATGCTACTTATATTTAAATGGCGGTTATAGTTTGCCCCATATTGTTTTCTCACAGGTCATGCTCAGTAACAGTGTTATTTTCTGAAAACATTTGTTTTATACTCAGCTTCAAAGCCTCAGTGTTGGTTTTTTTTTCAGAATCTGCTGGAAAATATTTAATTATATTACAGATTTCCAGTGAAGGGGAAAAAAGACACATTCCTTGGTTTCTTTTTCAAGGCACGCAGGTTTTTGACTGTTACAAGTAATTGTCGCTTCAATTTTCCTTTGTTGCAGTTTCTTTTGTCTGTTTTTGCTTATATTTTAATGGTATGTACTGGTATTAAATTATATTGTGGACTAATAATAACAACAAATATTAAAAGATTACTATCTTGAGTTTCACAATTATTTTTTTCCAATTCGATGAAATGTAGCACGTATTGGATACATTCCTGGACATTGCAGGACAGGTGTTTAAGTACAGGTGAACTAAAGCGTCTTAACTATCAGCAGTGAATAGTTAGAATATTTGAAAGATTCAAAAAAGGGAGAATTGGGCATATTTGTGGTTAAAATGGATGCTAAAAAAAAAAAAGAGCTAAGTGTAAACAAAAGCTTTGACATTTGTTTTCATTCACAATTCTTTCCCACACCTGACTTAACTGAGGAATGTACAAGAGGATCAATGAGAAGATCTAGGTATTTTCTGGAAAAAAAAAAAAAAAAAGATCCATAGGCTGTACACCATGGCTCCCATTTTCTTTATATTTCTTCTTAATATGTGGTGTGGATGTTGCTTTCTTCACTACTGGTGGTATGTGCAGATTGGACCATGAAGAATTACAAATTTGATCTTTGAAAGTTTGTCCTGTTTTTTAACACTGAAATGGAACTTAGTTGGGAATTATTTCTAAAAAGACTCTCTTGTTAATCACGTTTTAAAATTTGATATTTCTCTAGCAGCATGAGACAAAAATGAGCCAACTGAGAGAAACCTTGAGAAAAATGACTGATGAAAATAAGCAGCATGAGACAAAAATGAGCCAACTGAGAGAAACCTTGAGAAAAATGACTGATGAAAATAACGAACTGAGGTCATCGCTTAACTCTCTGAGGGAAAATAACGAATTGCTAAAAACCCAGGCAAGATTAATTATTTCCTGTTACTAGCTTTACGAGTTACAGTCAAGTAGTCAAGCAGTACAGTCAAGTTTATAAGTAGCTTTGCAAGTTACAGTCAACAATTTTAAATGTTTGAACAAGTTGTTTGCAAAATTGCTGATTTTGTTTCTTTAAGACAAGAATTGTGTGAATGGTTGTAAATACTTTCTGCTTCGTTTTCTAGTACATGAAATTTAGTCTCTCAGAGCTTTTGCAGTATTAAAGACTTTAGAGTTAGTTATTTTTGAAAGTGTTAATTAAAGGAGTATTTTCTCTGTTCTTAAAGGCACGCTGAGACAGTGGTTCACAAGAATACAAAGTTAAAGTTTTCTTCTCACTTGACTTAAATCTGACCTAAATGCTGACAAGCAAATTGCTGCCTAAACTCTTTTGACCGTTGCTCCTTCAGTGAATTGCAGTTCTGATGGTCTTGAGTATGATTAAAATCATCTGCTTCCTAGTCTCAGTAAAATCTTTCTTTCTCTTTCTCTTTTGTGCAAACTGAAGTATTCATAGAGGACTTACATGATGATCAGGATGCTTGTTGTATCCATAGAGTATGCTACTTATATTTAAATGGCGGTTATAGTTTGCCCCATATTGTTTTCTCACAGGTCATGCTCAGTAACAGTGTTATTTTCTGAAAACATTTGTTTTATACTCAGCTTCAAAGCCTCAGTGTTGTTTTTTTTTTCAGAATCTGCTGGAAAATATTTAATTATATTTCAAATTTCCAGTGAAGGGGAAAATAGACACATTCCTTGGTTTCTTTTTCAAGGCACGCAGGTTTTTGACTGTTACAAGTAATTGTCGCTTCAATTTTCCTTTGTTGCAGTTTCTTTTGTCTGTTTTTGCTTATATTTTAATGGTATGTACTGGTATTAAATTATATTGTGGACTAATAATAACAACAAATATTAAAAGATTACTATCTTGAGTTTCACAATTATTTTTTTCCAATTCGATGAAATGTAGCACGTATTGGATACATTCCTGGACATTGCAGGACAGGTGTTTAAGTACAGGTGAACTAAAGCGTCTTAACTATCAGCAGTGAATAGTTAGAATATTTGAAAGATTCAAAAAAGGGAGAATTGGGCATATTTGTGGTTAAAATGGATGCTAAAAAAAAAAAAGAGCTAAGTGTAAACAAAAGCTTTGACATTTGTTTTCATTCACAATTCTTTCCCACACCTGACTTAACTGAGGAATGTACAAGAGGATCAATGAGAAGATCTAGGTATTTTCTGGAAAAAAAAAAAAAGATCCATAGGCTGTACACCATGGCTCCCATTTTCTTTATATTTCTTCTTAATATGTGGTGTGGATGTTGCTTTCTTCACTACTGGTGGTATGTGCAGATTGGACCATGAAGAATTACAAATTTGATCTTTGAAAGTTTGTCCTGTTTTTTAACACTGAAATGGAACTTAGTTGGGAATTATTTCTAAAAAGACTCTCTTGTTAATCACGTTTTAAAATTTGATGTTTCTCTAGCAGCATGAGACAAAAATGAGCCAACTGAGAGAAACCTTGAGAAAAATGACTGATGAAAATAACGAACTGAGGTCATCGCTTAACTCTCTGAGGGAAAATAACGAATTGCTAAAAACCCAGGCAAGATTAATTATTTCCTGTTACTAGCTTTACGAGTTACAGTCAAGTAGTCAAGCAGTACAGTCAAGTTTATAAGTAGCTTTGCAAGTTACAGTCAACAATTTTAAATGTTTGAACAAGTTGTTTGCAAAATTGCTGATTTTGTTTCTTTAAGACAAGAATTGTGTGAATGGTTGTAAATAATTTCTGCTTCGTTTTCTAGTACATGAAATTTAGTCTCTCAGAGCTTTTGCAGTATTAAAGACTTTAGAGTTAGTTATTTTTGAAAGTGTTAATTAAAGGAGTATTTTCTCTGTTCTTAAAGGCACGCTGAGACAGTGGTTCACAAGAATACAAAGTTAAAGTTTTCTTCTCACTTGACTTAAATCTGACCTAAGTGCTGACAAGCAAATTGCTGCCTAAACTCTTTTGACCGTTGCTCCTTCAGTGAATTGCAGTTCTGATGGACTTGAGTATGATTAAAATCATCTGCTTCCTAGTCTCAGTAAAATCTTTCTTTCTCTTTCTCTTTTGTGCAAACTGAAGTATTCATAGAGGACTTACATGATGATCAGGATGCTTGTTGTATCCATAGAGTATGCTACTTATATTTAAATGGCGGTTATAGTTTGCCCCATATTGTTTTCTCACAGGTCATGCTCAGTAACAGTGTTATTTTCTGAAAACATTTGTTTTATACTCAGCTTCAAAGCCTCAGTGTTGTTTTTTTTTTCAGAATCTGCTGGAAAATATTTAATTATATTTCAAATTTCCAGTGAAGGGGAAAATAGACACATTCCTTGGTTTCTTTTTCAAGGCACGCAGGTTTTTGACTGTTACAAGTAATTGTCGCTTCAATTTTCCTTTGTTGCAGTTTCTTTTGTCTGTTTTTGCTTATATTTTAATGGTATGTACTGGTATTAAATTATATTGTGGACTAATAATAACAACAAATATTAAAAGATTACTATCTTGAGTTTCACAATTATTTTTTTCCAATTCGATGAAATGTAGCACGTATTGGATACATTCCTGGACATTGCAGGACAGGTGTTTAAGTACAGGTGAACTAAAGCGTCTTAACTATCAGCAGTGAATAGTTAGAATATTTGAAAGATTCAAAAAAGGGAGAATTGGGCATATTTGTGGTTAAAATGGATGCTAAAAAAAAAAAAGAGCTAAGTGTAAACAAAAGCTTTGACATTTGTTTTCATTCACAATTCTTTCCCACACCTGACTTAACTGAGGAATGTACAAGAGGATCAATGAGAAGATCTAGGTATTTTCTGGAAAAAAAAAAAAAAAGATCCATAGGCTGTACACCATGGCTCCCATTTTCTTTATATTTCTTCTTAATATGTGGTGTGGATGTTGCTTTCTTCACTACTGGTGGTATGTGCAGATTGGACCATGAAGAATTACAAATTTGATCTTTGAAAGTTTGACCTGTTTTTTAACACTGAAATGGAACTTAGTTGGGAATTATTTCTAAAAAGACTCTCTTGTTAATCACGTTTTAAAATTTGATGTTTCTCTAGCAGCATGAGATAAAAATGAGCCAACTGAGAGAAACCTTGAGAAAAATGACTGATGAAAATAACGAACTGAGGTCATCGCTTAACTCTCTGAGGGAAAATATCGAATTGCTAAAATCCCAGGCAAGATTAATTATTTCCTGTTACTAGCTTTACGAGTTACAGTCAAGTAGTCAAGCAGTACAGTCAAGTTTATAAGTAGCTTTGCAAGTTACAGTCAACAATTTTAAATGTTTGAACAAGTTGTTTGCAAAATTGCTGATTTTGTTTCTTTAAGACAAGAATTGTGTGAATGGTTGTAAATACTTTCTGCTTCGTTTTCTAGTACATGAAATTTAGTCTCTCAGAGCTTTTGCAGTATTAAAGACTTTAGAGTTAGTTATTTTTGAAAGTGTTAATTAAAGGAGTATTTTCTCTGTTCTTAAAGGCACGCTGAGACAGTGGTTCACAAGAATACAAAGTTAAAGTTTTCTTCTCACTTGACTTAAATCTGACCTAAGTGCTGACAAGCAAATTGCTGCCTAAACTCTTTTGACCGTTGCTCCTTCAGTGAATTGCAGTTCTGATGGACTTGAGTATGATTAAAATCATCTGCTTCCTAGTCTCAGTAAAATCTTTCTTTCTCTTTCTCTTTTGTGCAAACTGAAGTATTCATAGAGGACTTACATGATGATCAGGATGCTTGTTGTATCCATAGAGTATGCTACTTATATTTAAATGGCGGTTATAGTTTGCCCCATATTGTTTTCTCACAGGTCATGCTCAGTAACAGTGTTATTTTCTGAAAACATTTGTTTTATACTCAGCTTCAAAGCCTCAGTGTTGGTTTTTTTTTCAGAATCTGCTGGAAAATATTTAATTATATTTCAAATTTCCAGTGAAGGGGAAAAAAGACACATTCCTTGGTTTCTTTTTCAAGGCACGCAGGTTTTTGACTGTTACAAGTAATTGTCGCTTCAATTTTCCTTTGTTGCAGTTTCTTTTGTCTGTTTTTGCTTATATTTTAATGGTATGTACTGGTATTAAATTATATTGTGGACTAATAATAATAACAAATATTAAAAGATAACTATCTTGAGTTTCACAATTATTTTTTTCCAATTCAATGAAATGTAGCACGTATTGGATACATTCCTGGACACTGCAGGACAGGTGTTTAAGTACAGGTGAACTAAAGCATCTTAACTATCAGCAGTGAATAGTTAGAATATTTGAAAGATTCAAAAAAGGGAGAATTGGGCATATTTTTGGTTAAAATGGATGCTAAAAGAAAAAAGAGCTAAGTGTAAACAAAAGCTTTGACATTTGTTTTCATTCACAATTCTTTCCCACACCTGACTTAACTGAGGAATGTACAAGAGGATCAATGAGAAGATCTAGGTATTTTCTGGAAAAAAAAAAAGATCCATAGGCTGTACACCATGGCTCCCATTTTCTTTATATTTCTTCTTAATATGTGGTGTGGATGTTGCTTTCTTCACTACTGGTGGTATGTGCAGATTGGACCATGAAGAATTACAAATTTGATCTTTGAAAGTTTGTCCTGTTTTTTAACACTGAAATGGAACTTAGTTGGGAATTATTTCTAAAAAGACTCTCTTGTTAATCACGTTTTAAAATTTGATGTTTCTCTAGCAGCATGAGACAAAAATGAGCCAACTGAGAGAAACCTTGAGAAAAATGACTGATGAAAATAAGCAGCATGAGACAAAAATGAGCCAACTGAGAGAAACCTTGAGAAAAATGACTGATGAAAATAACGAACTGAGGTCATCGCTTAACTCTCTGAGGGAAAATAACGAATTGCTAAAAACCCAGGCAAGATTAATTATTTCCTGTTACTAGCTTTACGAGTTACAGTCAAGTAGTCAAGCAGTACAGTCAAGTTTATAAGTAGCTTTGCAAGTTACAGTCAACAATTTTAAATGTTTGAACAAGTTGTTTGCAAAATTGCTGATTTTGTTTCTTTAAGACAAGAATTGTGTGAATGGTTGTAAATACTTTCTGCTTAGTTTTCTAGTACATGAAATTTAGTCTCTCAGAGCTTTTGCAGTATTAAAGACTTTAGAGTTAGTTATTTTTGAAAGTGTTAATTAAAGGAGTATTTTCTCTGTTCTTAAAGGCACGCTGAGACAGTGGTTCACAAGAATACAAAGTTAAAGTTTTCTTCTCACTTGACTTAAATCTGACCTAAGTGCTGACAAGCAAATTGCTGCCTAAACTCTTTTGACCGTTGCTCCTTCAGTGAATTGCAGTTCTGATGGACTTGAGTATGATTAAAATCATCTGCTTCCTAGTCTCAGTAAAATCTTTCTTTCTCTTTCTCTTTTGTGCAAACTGAAGTATTCATAGAGGACTTACATGATGATCAGGATGCTTGTTGTATCCATAGAGTATGCTACTTATATTTAAATGGCGGTTATAGTTTGCCCCATATTGTTTTCTCACAGGTCATGCTCAGTAACAGTGTTATTTTCTGAAAACATTTGTTTTATACTCAGCTTCAAAGCCTCAGTGTTGGTTTTTTTTTCAGAATCTGCTGGAAAATATTTAATTATATTTCAAATTTCCAGTGAAGGGGAAAATAGACACATTCCTTGGTTTCTTTTTCAAGGCACGCAGGTTTTTGACTGTTACAAGTAATTGTCGCTTCAATTTTCCTTTGTTGCAGTTTCTTTTGTCTGTTTTTGCTTATATTTTAATGGTATGTACTGGTATTAAATTATATTGTGGACTAATAATAACAACAAATATTAAAAGATTACTATCTTGAGTTTCACAATTATTTTTTTCCAATTCGATGAAATGTAGCACGTATTGGATACATTCCTGGACATTGCAGGACAGGTGTTTAAGTACAGGTGAACTAAAGCGTCTTAACTATCAGCAGTGAATAGTTAGAATATTTGAAAGATTCAAAAAAGGGAGAATTGGGCATATTTGTGGTTAAAATGGATGCTAAAAAAAAAAAAGAGCTAAGTGTAAACAAAAGCTTTGACATTTGTTTTCATTCACAATTCTTTCCCACACCTGACTTAACTGAGGAATGTACAAGAGGATCAATGAGAAGATCTAGGTATTTTCTGGAAAAAAAAAAAAAGATCCATAGGCTGTACACCATGGCTCCCATTTTCTTTATATTTCTTCTTAATATGTGGTGTGGATGTTGCTTTCTTCACTACTGGTGGTATGTGCAGATTGGACCATGAAGAATTACAAATTTGATCTTTGAAAGTTTGTCCTGTTTTTTAACACTGAAATGGAACTTAGTTGGGAATTATTTCTAAAAAGACTCTCTTGTTAATCACGTTTTAAAATTTGATGTTTCTCTAGCAGCATGAGACAAAAATGAGCCAACTGAGAGAAACCTTGAGAAAAATGACTGATGAAAATAACGAACTGAGGTCATCGCTTAACTCTCTGAGGGAAAATAACGAATTGCTAAAAACCCAGGCAAGATTAATTATTTCCTGTTACTAGCTTTACGAGTTACAGTCAAGTAGTCAAGCAGTACAGTCAAGTTTATAAGTAGCTTTGCAAGTTACAGTCAACAATTTTAAATGTTTGAACAAGTTGTTTGCAAAATTGCTGATTTTGTTTCTTTAAGACAAGAATTGTGTGAATGGTTGTAAATACTTTCTGCTTCGTTTTCTAGTACATGAAATTTAGTCTCTCAGAGCTTTTGCAGTATTAAAGACTTTAGAGTTAGTTATTTTTGAAAGTGTTAATTAAAGGAGTATTTTCTCTGTTCTTAAAGGCACGCTGAGACAGTGGTTCACAAGAATACAAAGTTAAAGTTTTCTTCTCACTTGACTTAAATCTGACCTAAGTGCTGACAAGCAAATTGCTGCCTAAACTCTTTTGACCGTTGCTCCTTCAGTGAATTGCAGTTCTGATGGACTTGAGTATGATTAAAATCATCTGCTTCCTAGTCTCAGTAAAATCTTTCTTTCTCTTTCTCTTTTGTGCAAACTGAAGTATTCATAGAGGACTTACATGATGATCAGGATGCTTGTTGTATCCATAGAGTATGCTACTTATATTTAAATGGCGGTTATAGTTTGCCCCATATTGTTTTCTCACAGGTCATGCTCAGTAACAGTGTTATTTTCTGAAAACATTTGTTTTATACTCAGCTTCAAAGCCTCAGTGTTGTTTTTTTTTTCAGAATCTGCTGGAAAATATTTAATTATATTTCAAATTTCCAGTGAAGGGGAAAATAGACACATTCCTTGGTTTCTTTTTCAAGGCACGCAGGTTTTTGACTGTTACAAGTAATTGTCGCTTCAATTTTCCTTTGTTGCAGTTTCTTTTGTCTGTTTTTGCTTATATTTTAATGGTATGTACTGGTATTAAATTATATTGTGGACTAATAATAACAACAAATATTAAAAGATTACTATCTTGAGTTTCACAATTATTTTTTTCCAATTCGATGAAATGTAGCACGTATTGGATACATTCCTGGACATTGCAGGACAGGTGTTTAAGTACAGGTGAACTAAAGCGTCTTAACTATCAGCAGTGAATAGTTAGAATATTTGAAAGATTCAAAAAAGGGAGAATTGGGCATATTTGTGGTTAAAATGGATGCTAAAAAAAAAAAAGAGCTAAGTGTAAACAAAAGCTTTGACATTTGTTTTCATTCACAATTCTTTCCCACACCTGACTTAACTGAGGAATGTACAAGAGGATCAATGAGAAGATCTAGGTATTTTCTGGAAAAAAAAAAAAAAAGATCCATAGGCTGTACACCATGGCTCCCATTTTCTTTATATTTCTTCTTAATATGTGGTGTGGATGTTGCTTTCTTCACTACTGGTGGTATGTGCAGATTGGACCATGAAGAATTACAAATTTGATCTTTGAAAGTTTGACCTGTTTTTTAACACTGAAATGGAACTTAGTTGGGAATTATTTCTAAAAAGACTCTCTTGTTAATCACGTTTTAAAATTTGATGTTTCTCTAGCAGCATGAGATAAAAATGAGCCAACTGAGAGAAACCTTGAGAAAAATGACTGATGAAAATAACGAACTGAGGTCATCGCTTAACTCTCTGAGGGAAAATATCGAATTGCTAAAATCCCAGGCAAGATTAATTATTTCCTGTTACTAGCTTTACGAGTTACAGTCAAGTAGTCAAGCAGTACAGTCAAGTTTATAAGTAGCTTTGCAAGTTACAGTCAACAATTTTAAATGTTTGAACAAGTTGTTTGCAAAATTGCTGATTTTGTTTCTTTAAGACAAGAATTGTGTGAATGGTTGTAAATACTTTCTGCTTCGTTTTCTAGTACATGAAATTTAGTCTCTCAGAGCTTTTGCAGTATTAAAGACTTTAGAGTTAGTTATTTTTGAAAGTGTTAATTAAAGGAGTATTTTCTCTGTTCTTAAAGGCACGCTGAGACAGTGGTTCACAAGAATACAAAGTTAAAGTTTTCTTCTCACTTGACTTAAATCTGACCTAAGTGCTGACAAGCAAATTGCTGCCTAAACTCTTTTGACCGTTGCTCCTTCAGTGAATTGCAGTTCTGATGGACTTGAGTATGATTAAAATCATCTGCTTCCTAGTCTCAGTAAAATCTTTCTTTCTCTTTCTCTTTTGTGCAAACTGAAGTATTCATAGAGGACTTACATGATGATCAGGATGCTTGTTGTATCCATAGAGTATGCTACTTATATTTAAATGGCGGTTATAGTTTGCCCCATATTGTTTTCTCACAGGTCATGCTCAGTAACAGTGTTATTTTCTGAAAACATTTGTTTTATACTCAGCTTCAAAGCCTCAGTGTTGGTTTTTTTTTCAGAATCTGCTGGAAAATATTTAATTATATTTCAAATTTCCAGTGAAGGGGAAAAAAGACACATTCCTTGGTTTCTTTTTCAAGGCACGCAGGTTTTTGACTGTTACAAGTAATTGTCGCTTCAATTTTCCTTTGTTGCAGTTTCTTTTGTCTGTTTTTGCTTATATTTTAATGGTATGTACTGGTATTAAATTATATTGTGGACTAATAATAATAACAAATATTAAAAGATAACTATCTTGAGTTTCACAATTATTTTTTTCCAATTCAATGAAATGTAGCACGTATTGGATACATTCCTGGACACTGCAGGACAGGTGTTTAAGTACAGGTGAACTAAAGCATCTTAACTATCAGCAGTGAATAGTTAGAATATTTGAAAGATTCAAAAAAGGGAGAATTGGGCATATTTTTGGTTAAAATGGATGCTAAAAGAAAAAAGAGCTAAGTGTAAACAAAAGCTTTGACATTTGTTTTCATTCACAATTCTTTCCCACACCTGACTTAACTGAGGAATGTACAAGAGGATCAATGAGAAGATCTAGGTATTTTCTGGAAAAAAAAAAAGATCCATAGGCTGTACACCATGGCTCCCATTTTCTTTATATTTCTTCTTAATATGTGGTGTGGATGTTGCTTTCTTCACTACTGGTGGTATGTGCAGATTGGACCATGAAGAATTACAAATTTGATCTTTGAAAGTTTGTCCTGTTTTTTAACACTGAAATGGAACTTAGTTGGGAATTATTTCTAAAAAGACTCTCTTGTTAATCACGTTTTAAAATTTGATGTTTCTCTAGCAGCATGAGACAAAAATGAGCCAACTGAGAGAAACCTTGAGAAAAATGACTGATGAAAATAAGCAGCATGAGACAAAAATGAGCCAACTGAGAGAAACCTTGAGAAAAATGACTGATGAAAATAACGAACTGAGGTCATCGCTTAACTCTCTGAGGGAAAATAACGAATTGCTAAAAACCCAGGCAAGATTAATTATTTCCTGTTACTAGCTTTACGAGTTACAGTCAAGTAGTCAAGCAGTACAGTCAAGTTTATAAGTAGCTTTGCAAGTTACAGTCAACAATTTTAAATGTTTGAACAAGTTGTTTGCAAAATTGCTGATTTTGTTTCTTTAAGACAAGAATTGTGTGAATGGTTGTAAATACTTTCTGCTTAGTTTTCTAGTACATGAAATTTAGTCTCTCAGAGCTTTTGCAGTATTAAAGACTTTAGAGTTAGTTATTTTTGAAAGTGTTAATTAAAGGAGTATTTTCTCTGTTCTTAAAGGCACGCTGAGACAGTGGTTCACAAGAATACAAAGTTAAAGTTTTCTTCTCACTTGACTTAAATCTGACCTAAGTGCTGACAAGCAAATTGCTGCCTAAACTCTTTTGACCGTTGCTCCTTCAGTGAATTGCAGTTCTGATGGACTTGAGTATGATTAAAATCATCTGCTTCCTAGTCTCAGTAAAATCTTTCTTTCTCTTTCTCTTTTGTGCAAACTGAAGTATTCATAGAGGACTTACATGATGATCAGGATGCTTGTTGTATCCATAGAGTATGCTACTTATATTTAAATGGCGGTTATAGTTTGCCCCATATTGTTTTCTCACAGGTCATGCTCAGTAACAGTGTTATTTTCTGAAAACATTTGTTTTATACTCAGCTTCAAAGCCTCAGTGTTGGTTTTTTTTTCAGAATCTGCTGGAAAATATTTAATTATATTTCAAATTTCCAGTGAAGGGGAAAATAGACGCATTCCTTGGTTTCTTTTTCAAGGCACGCAGGTTTTTGACTGTTACAAGTAATTGTCGCTTCAATTTTCCTTTGTTGCAGTTTCTTTTGTCTGTTTTTGCTTATATTTTAATGGTATGTACTGGTATTAAATTATATTGTGGACTAATAATAACAACAAATATTAAAAGATTACTATCTTGAGTTTCACAATTATTTTTTTCCAATTCGATGAAATGTAGCACGTATTGGATACATTCCTGGACATTGCAGGACAGGTGTTTAAGTACAGGTGAACTAAAGCGTCTTAACTATCAGCAGTGAATAGTTAGAATATTTGAAAGATTCAAAAAAGGGAGAATTGGGCATATTTGTGGTTAAAATGGATGCTAAAAAAAAAAAAGAGCTGTGTAAACAAAAGCTTTGACATTTGTTTTCATTCACAATTCTTTCCCACACCTGACTTAACTGAGGAATGTACAAGAGGATCAATGAGAAGATCTAGGTATTTTCTGGAAAAAAAAAAAAAGATCCATAGGCTGTACACGTTGGCTCCCATTTTCTTTATATTTCTTCTTAATATGTGGTGTGGATGTTGCTTTCTTCACTACTGGTGGTATGTGCAGATTGGACCATGAAGAATTACAAATTTGATCTTTGAAAGTTTGTCCTGTTTTTTAACACTGAAATGGAACTTAGTTGGGAATTATTTCTAAAAAGACTCTCTTGTTAATCACGTTTTAAAATTTGATGTTTCTCTAGCAGCATGAGACAAAAATGAGCCAACTGAGAGAAACCTTGAGAAAAATGACTGATGAAAATAAGCAGCATGAGACAAAAATGAGCCAACTGAGAGAAACCTTGAGAAAAATGACTGATGAAAATAACGAACTGAGGTCATCGCTTAACTCTCTGAGGGAAAATAACGAATTGCTAAAAACCCAGGCAAGATTAATTATTTCCTGTTACTAGCTTTACGAGTTACAGTCAAGTAGTCAAGCAGTACAGTCAAGTTTATAAGTAGCTTTGCAAGTTACAGTCAACAATTTTAAATGTTTGAACAAGTTGTTTGCAAAATTGCTGATTTTGTTTCTTTAAGACAAGAATTGTGTGAATGGTTGTAAATACTTTCTGCTTAGTTTTCTAGTACATGAAATTTAGTCTCTCAGAGCTTTTGCAGTATTAAAGACTTTAGAGTTAGTTATTTTTGAAAGTGTTAATTAAAGGAGTATTTTCTCTGTTCTTAAAGGCACGCTGAGACAGTGGTTCACAAGAATACAAAGTTAAAGTTTTCTTCTCACTTGACTTAAATCTGACCTAAGTGCTGACAAGCAAATTGCTGCCTAAACTCTTTTGACCGTTGCTCCTTCAGTGAATTGCAGTTCTGATGGACTTGAGTATGATTAAAATCATCTGCTTCCTAGTCTCAGTAAAATCTTTCTTTCTCTTTCTCTTTTGTGCAAACTGAAGTATTCATAGAGGACTTACATGATGATCAGGATGCTTGTTGTATCCATAGAGTATGCTACTTATATTTAAATGGCGGTTATAGTTTGCCCCATATTGTTTTCTCACAGGTCATGCTCAGTAACAGTGTTATTTTCTGAAAACATTTGTTTTATACTCAGCTTCAAAGCCTCAGTGTTGGTTTTTTTTTCAGAATCTGCTGGAAAATATTTAATTATATTTCAAATTTCCAGTGAAGGGGAAAATAGACACATTCCTTGGTTTCTTTTTCAAGGCACGCAGGTTTTTGACTGTTACAAGTAATTGTCGCTTCAATTTTCCTTTGTTGCAGTTTCTTTTGTCTGTTTTTGCTTATATTTTAATGGTATGTACTGGTATTAAATTATATTGTGGACTAATAATAACAACAAATATTAAAAGATTACTATCTTGAGTTTCACAATTATTTTTTTCCAATTCGATGAAATGTAGCACGTATTGGATACATTCCTGGACACTGCAGGACAGGTGTTTAAGTACAGGTGAACTAAAGCATCTTAACTATCAGCAGTGAATAGTTAGAATATTTGAAAGATTCAAAAAAGGGAGAATTGGGCATATTTGTGGTTAAAATGGATGCTAAAAGAAAAAAGAGCTAAGTGTAAACAAAAGCTTTGACATTTGTTTTCATTCACAATTCTTTCCCACACCTGACTTAACTGAGGAATGTACAAGAGGATCAATGAGAAGATCTAGGTATTTTCTGGAAAAAAAAAAAGATCCATAGGCTGTACACCATGGCTCCCATTTTCTTTATATTTCTTCTTAATATGTGGTGTGGATGTTGCTTTCTTCACTACTGGTGGTATGTGCAGATTGGACCATGAAGAATTACAAATTTGATCTTTGAAAGTTTGTCCTGTTTTTTAACACTGAAATGGAACTTAGTTGGGAATTATTTCTAAAAAGACTCTCTTGTTAATCACGTTTTAAAATTTGATGTTTCTCTAGCAGCATGAGACAAAAATGAGCCAACTGAGAGAAACCTTGAGAAAAATGACTGATGAAAATAAGCAGCATGAGACAAAAATGAGCCAACTGAGAGAAACCTTGAGAAAAATGACTGATGAAAATAACGAACTGAGGTCATCGCTTAACTCTCTGAGGGAAAATAACGAATTGCTAAAAACCCAGGCAAGATTAATTATTTCCTGTTACTAGCTTTACGAGTTACAGTCAAGTAGTCAAGCAGTACAGTCAAGTTTATAAGTAGCTTTGCAAGTTACAGTCAACAATTTTAAATGTTTGAACAAGTTGTTTGCAAAATTGCTGATTTTGTTTCTTTAAGACAAGAATTGTGTGAATGGTTGTAAATACTTTCTGCTTAGTTTTCTAGTACATGAAATTTAGTCTCTCAGAGCTTTTGCAGTATTAAAGACTTTAGAGTTAGTTATTTTTGAAAGTGTTAATTAAAGGAGTATTTTCTCTGTTCTTAAAGGCACGCTGAGACAGTGGTTCACAAGAATACAAAGTTAAAGTTTTCTTCTCACTTGACTTAAATCTGACCTAAGTGCTGACAAGCAAATTGCTGCCTAAACTCTTTTGACCGTTGCTCCTTCAGTGAATTGCAGTTCTGATGGACTTGAGTATGATTAAAATCATCTGCTTCCTAGTCTCAGTAAAATCTTTCTTTCTCTTTCTCTTTTGTGCAAACTGAAGTATTCATAGAGGACTTACATGATGATCAGGATGCTTGTTGTATCCATAGAGTATGCTACTTATATTTAAATGGCGGTTATAGTTTGCCCCATATTGTTTTCTCACAGGTCATGCTCAGTAACAGTGTTATTTTCTGAAAACATTTGTTTTATACTCAGCTTCAAAGCCTCAGTGTTGGTTTTTTTTTCAGAATCTGCTGGAAAATATTTAATTATATTTCAAATTTCCAGTGAAGGGGAAAATAGACACATTCCTTGGTTTCTTTTTCAAGGCACGCAGGTTTTTGACTGTTACAAGTAATTGTCGCTTCAATTTTCCTTTGTTGCAGTTTCTTTTGTCTGTTTTTGCTTATATTTTAATGGTATGTACTGGTATTAAATTATATTGTGGACTAATAATAACAACAAATATTAAAAGATTACTATCTTGAGTTTCACAATTATTTTTTTCCAATTCGATGAAATGTAGCACGTATTGGATACATTCCTGGACACTGCAGGACAGGTGTTTAAGTACAGGTGAACTAAAGCATCTTAACTATCAGCAGTGAATAGTTAGAATATTTGAAAGATTCAAAAAAGGGAGAATTGGGCATATTTGTGGTTAAAATGGATGCTAAAAGAAAAAAGAGCTAAGTGTAAACAAAAGCTTTGACATTTGTTTTCATTCACAATTCTTTCCCACACCTGACTTAACTGAGGAATGTACAAGAGGATCAATGAGAAGATCTAGGTATTTTCTGGAAAAAAAAAAAGATCCATAGGCTGTACACCATGGCTCCCATTTTCTTTATATTTCTTCTTAATATGTGGTGTGGATGTTGCTTTCTTCACTACTGGTGGTATGTGCAGATTGGACCATGAAGAATTACAAATTTGATCTTTGAAAGTTTGTCCTGTTTTTTAACACTGAAATGGAACTTAGTTGGGAATTATTTCTAAAAAGACTCTCTTGTTAATCACGTTTTAAAATTTGATGTTTCTCTAGCAGCATGAGACAAAAATGAGCCAACTGAGAGAAACCTTGAGAAAAATGACTGATGAAAATAAGCAGCATGAGACAAAAATGAGCCAACTGAGAGAAACCTTGAGAAAAATGACTGATGAAAATAACGAACTGAGGTCATCGCTTAACTCTCTGAGGGAAAATAACGAATTGCTAAAAACCCAGGCAAGATTAATTATTTCCTGTTACTAGCTTTACGAGTTACAGTCAAGTAGTCAAGCAGTACAGTCAAGTTTATAAGTAGCTTTGCAAGTTACAGTCAACAATTTTAAATGTTTGAACAAGTTGTTTGCAAAATTGCTGATTTTGTTTCTTTAAGACAAGAATTGTGTGAATGGTTGTAAATACTTTCTGCTTAGTTTTCTAGTACATGAAATTTAGTCTCTCAGAGCTTTTGCAGTATTAAAGACTTTAGAGTTAGTTATTTTTGAAAGTGTTAATTAAAGGAGTATTTTCTCTGTTCTTAAAGGCACGCTGAGACAGTGGTTCACAAGAATACAAAGTTAAAGTTTTCTTCTCACTTGACTTAAATCTGACCTAAGTGCTGACAAGCAAATTGCTGCCTAAACTCTTTTGACCGTTGCTCCTTCAGTGAATTGCAGTTCTGATGGACTTGAGTATGATTAAAATCATCTGCTTCCTAGTCTCAGTAAAATCTTTCTTTCTCTTTCTCTTTTGTGCAAACTGAAGTATTCATAGAGGACTTACATGATGATCAGGATGCTTGTTGTATCCATAGAGTATGCTACTTATATTTAAATGGCGGTTATAGTTTGCCCCATATTGTTTTCTCACAGGTCATGCTCAGTAACAGTGTTATTTTCTGAAAACATTTGTTTTATACTCAGCTTCAAAGCCTCAGTGTTGGTTTTTTTTTCAGAATCTGCTGGAAAATATTTAATTATATTTCAAATTTCCAGTGAAGGGGAAAATAGACACATTCCTTGGTTTCTTTTTCAAGGCACGCAGGTTTTTGACTGTTACAAGTAATTGTCGCTTCAATTTTCCTTTGTTGCAGTTTCTTTTGTCTGTTTTTGCTTATATTTTAATGGTATGTACTGGTATTAAATTATATTGTGGACTAATAATAACAACAAATATTAAAAGATTACTATCTTGAGTTTCACAATTATTTTTTTCCAATTCGATGAAATGTAGCACGTATTGGATACATTCCTGGACACTGCAGGACAGGTGTTTAAGTACAGGTGAACTAAAGCATCTTAACTATCAGCAGTGAATAGTTAGAATATTTGAAAGATTCAAAAAAGGGAGAATTGGGCATATTTGTGGTTAAAATGGATGCTAAAAGAAAAAAGAGCTAAGTGTAAACAAAAGCTTTGACATTTGTTTTCATTCACAATTCTTTCCCACACCTGACTTAACTGAGGAATGTACAAGAGGATCAATGAGAAGATCTAGGTATTTTCTGGAAAAAAAAAAAGATCCATAGGCTGTACACCATGGCTCCCATTTTCTTTATATTTCTTCTTAATATGTGGTGTGGATGTTGCTTTCTTCACTACTGGTGGTATGTGCAGATTGGACCATGAAGAATTACAAATTTGATCTTTGAAAGTTTGTCCTGTTTTTTAACACTGAAATGGAACTTAGTTGGGAATTATTTCTAAAAAGACTCTCTTGTTAATCACGTTTTAAAATTTGATGTTTCTCTAGCAGCATGAGACAAAAATGAGCCAACTGAGAGAAACCTTGAGAAAAATGACTGATGAAAATAAGCAGCATGAGACAAAAATGAGCCAACTGAGAGAAACCTTGAGAAAAATGACTGATGAAAATAACGAACTGAGGTCATCGCTTAACTCTCTGAGGGAAAATAACGAATTGCTAAAAACCCAGGCAAGATTAATTATTTCCTGTTACTAGCTTTACGAGTTACAGTCAAGTAGTCAAGCAGTACAGTCAAGTTTATAAGTAGCTTTGCAAGTTACAGTCAACAATTTTAAATGTTTGAACAAGTTGTTTGCAAAATTGCTGATTTTGTTTCTTTAAGACAAGAATTGTGTGAATGGTTGTAAATACTTTCTGCTTAGTTTTCTAGTACATGAAATTTAGTCTCTCAGAGCTTTTGCAGTATTAAAGACTTTAGAGTTAGTTATTTTTGAAAGTGTTAATTAAAGGAGTATTTTCTCTGTTCTTAAAGGCACGCTGAGACAGTGGTTCACAAGAATACAAAGTTAAAGTTTTCTTCTCACTTGACTTAAATCTGACCTAAGTGCTGACAAGCAAATTGCTGCCTAAACTCTTTTGACCGTTGCTCCTTCAGTGAATTGCAGTTCTGATGGACTTGAGTATGATTAAAATCATCTGCTTCCTAGTCTCAGTAAAATCTTTCTTTCTCTTTCTCTTTTGTGCAAACTGAAGTATTCATAGAGGACTTACATGATGATCAGGATGCTTGTTGTATCCATAGAGTATGCTACTTATATTTAAATGGCGGTTATAGTTTGCCCCATATTGTTTTCTCACAGGTCATGCTCAGTAACAGTGTTATTTTCTGAAAACATTTGTTTTATACTCAGCTTCAAAGCCTCAGTGTTGGTTTTTTTTTCAGAATCTGCTGGAAAATATTTAATTATATTTCAAATTTCCAGTGAAGGGGAAAATAGACACATTCCTTGGTTTCTTTTTCAAGGCACGCAGGTTTTTGACTGTTACAAGTAATTGTCGCTTCAATTTTCCTTTGTTGCAGTTTCTTTTGTCTGTTTTTGCTTATATTTTAATGGTATGTACTGGTATTAAATTATATTGTGGACTAATAATAACAACAAATATTAAAAGATTACTATCTTGAGTTTCACAATTATTTTTTTCCAATTCGATGAAATGTAGCACGTATTGGATACATTCCTGGACACTGCAGGACAGGTGTTTAAGTACAGGTGAACTAAAGCATCTTAACTATCAGCAGTGAATAGTTAGAATATTTGAAAGATTCAAAAAAGGGAGAATTGGGCATATTTGTGGTTAAAATGGATGCTAAAAGAAAAAAGAGCTAAGTGTAAACAAAAGCTTTGACATTTGTTTTCATTCACAATTCTTTCCCACACCTGACTTAACTGAGGAATGTACAAGAGGATCAATGAGAAGATCTAGGTATTTTCTGGAAAAAAAAAAAGATCCATAGGCTGTACACCATGGCTCCCATTTTCTTTATATTTCTTCTTAATATGTGGTGTGGATGTTGCTTTCTTCACTACTGGTGGTATGTGCAGATTGGACCATGAAGAATTACAAATTTGATCTTTGAAAGTTTGTCCTGTTTTTTAACACTGAAATGGAACTTAGTTGGGAATTATTTCTAAAAAGACTCTCTTGTTAATCACGTTTTAAAATTTGATGTTTCTCTAGCAGCATGAGACAAAAATGAGCCAACTGAGAGAAACCTTGAGAAAAATGACTGATGAAAATAAGCAGCATGAGACAAAAATGAGCCAACTGAGAGAAACCTTGAGAAAAATGACTGATGAAAATAACGAACTGAGGTCATCGCTTAACTCTCTGAGGGAAAATAACGAATTGCTAAAAACCCAGGCAAGATTAATTATTTCCTGTTACTAGCTTTACGAGTTACAGTCAAGTAGTCAAGCAGTACAGTCAAGTTTATAAGTAGCTTTGCAAGTTACAGTCAACAATTTTAAATGTTTGAACAAGTTGTTTGCAAAATTGCTGATTTTGTTTCTTTAAGACAAGAATTGTGTGAATGGTTGTAAATACTTTCTGCTTAGTTTTCTAGTACATGAAATTTAGTCTCTCAGAGCTTTTGCAGTATTAAAGACTTTAGAGTTAGTTATTTTTGAAAGTGTTAATTAAAGGAGTATTTTCTCTGTTCTTAAAGGCACGCTGAGACAGTGGTTCACAAGAATACAAAGTTAAAGTTTTCTTCTCACTTGACTTAAATCTGACCTAAGTGCTGACAAGCAAATTGCTGCCTAAACTCTTTTGACCGTTGCTCCTTCAGTGAATTGCAGTTCTGATGGACTTGAGTATGATTAAAATCATCTGCTTCCTAGTCTCAGTAAAATCTTTCTTTCTCTTTCTCTTTTGTGCAAACTGAAGTATTCATAGAGGACTTACATGATGATCAGGATGCTTGTTGTATCCATAGAGTATGCTACTTATATTTAAATGGCGGTTATAGTTTGCCCCATATTGTTTTCTCACAGGTCATGCTCAGTAACAGTGTTATTTTCTGAAAACATTTGTTTTATACTCAGCTTCAAAGCCTCAGTGTTGGTTTTTTTTTCAGAATCTGCTGGAAAATATTTAATTATATTTCAAATTTCCAGTGAAGGGGAAAATAGACACATTCCTTGGTTTCTTTTTCAAGGCACGCAGGTTTTTGACTGTTACAAGTAATTGTCGCTTCAATTTTCCTTTGTTGCAGTTTCTTTTGTCTGTTTTTGCTTATATTTTAATGGTATGTACTGGTATTAAATTATATTGTGGACTAATAATAACAACAAATATTAAAAGATTACTATCTTGAGTTTCACAATTATTTTTTTCCAATTCGATGAAATGTAGCACGTATTGGATACATTCCTGGACACTGCAGGACAGGTGTTTAAGTACAGGTGAACTAAAGCATCTTAACTATCAGCAGTGAATAGTTAGAATATTTGAAAGATTCAAAAAAGGGAGAATTGGGCATATTTGTGGTTAAAATGGATGCTAAAAGAAAAAAGAGCTAAGTGTAAACAAAAGCTTTGACATTTGTTTTCATTCACAATTCTTTCCCACACCTGACTTAACTGAGGAATGTACAAGAGGATCAATGAGAAGATCTAGGTATTTTCTGGAAAAAAAAAAAGATCCATAGGCTGTACACCATGGCTCCCATTTTCTTTATATTTCTTCTTAATATGTGGTGTGGATGTTGCTTTCTTCACTACTGGTGGTATGTGCAGATTGGACCATGAAGAATTACAAATTTGATCTTTGAAAGTTTGTCCTGTTTTTTAACACTGAAATGGAACTTAGTTGGGAATTATTTCTAAAAAGACTCTCTTGTTAATCACGTTTTAAAATTTGATGTTTCTCTAGCAGCATGAGACAAAAATGAGCCAACTGAGAGAAACCTTGAGAAAAATGACTGATGAAAATAAGCAGCATGAGACAAAAATGAGCCAACTGAGAGAAACCTTGAGAAAAATGACTGATGAAAATAACGAACTGAGGTCATCGCTTAACTCTCTGAGGGAAAATAACGAATTGCTAAAAACCCAGGCAAGATTAATTATTTCCTGTTACTAGCTTTACGAGTTACAGTCAAGTAGTCAAGCAGTACAGTCAAGTTTATAAGTAGCTTTGCAAGTTACAGTCAACAATTTTAAATGTTTGAACAAGTTGTTTGCAAAATTGCTGATTTTGTTTCTTTAAGACAAGAATTGTGTGAATGGTTGTAAATACTTTCTGCTTAGTTTTCTAGTACATGAAATTTAGTCTCTCAGAGCTTTTGCAGTATTAAAGACTTTAGAGTTAGTTATTTTTGAAAGTGTTAATTAAAGGAGTATTTTCTCTGTTCTTAAAGGCACGCTGAGACAGTGGTTCACAAGAATACAAAGTTAAAGTTTTCTTCTCACTTGACTTAAATCTGACCTAAGTGCTGACAAGCAAATTGCTGCCTAAACTCTTTTGACCGTTGCTCCTTCAGTGAATTGCAGTTCTGATGGACTTGAGTATGATTAAAATCATCTGCTTCCTAGTCTCAGTAAAATCTTTCTTTCTCTTTCTCTTTTGTGCAAACTGAAGTATTCATAGAGGACTTACATGATGATCAGGATGCTTGTTGTATCCATAGAGTATGCTACTTATATTTAAATGGCGGTTATAGTTTGCCCCATATTGTTTTCTCACAGGTCATGCTCAGTAACAGTGTTATTTTCTGAAAACATTTGTTTTATACTCAGCTTCAAAGCCTCAGTGTTGGTTTTTTTTTCAGAATCTGCTGGAAAATATTTAATTATATTTCAAATTTCCAGTGAAGGGGAAAATAGACGCATTCCTTGGTTTCTTTTTCAAGGCACGCAGGTTTTTGACTGTTACAAGTAATTGTCGCTTCAATTTTCCTTTGTTGCAGTTTCTTTTGTCTGTTTTTGCTTATATTTTAATGGTATGTACTGGTATTAAATTATATTGTGGACTAATAATAACAACAAATATTAAAAGATAACTATCTTGAGTTTCACAATTATTTTTTTCCAATTCGATGAAATGTAGCACGTATTGGATACATTCCTGGACATTGCAGGACAGGTGTTTAAGTACAGGTGAACTAAAGCGTCTTAACTATCAGCAGTGAATAGTTAGAATATTTGAAAGATTCAAAAAAGGGAGAATTGGGCATATTTGTGGTTAAAATGGATGCTAAAAGAAAAAAGAGCTAAGTGTAAACAAAAGCTTTGACATTTGTTTTCATTCACAATTCTTTCCCACACCTGACTTAACTGAGGAATGTACAAGAGGATCAATGAGAAGATCTAGGTATTTTCTGGAAAAAAAAAAAAAAAAGATCCATAGGCTGTACACCATGGCTCCCATTTTCTTTATATTTCTTCTTAATATGTGGTGTGGATGTTGCTTTCTTCACTACTGGTGGTATGTGCAGATTGGACCATGAAGAATTACAAATTTGATCTTTGAAAGTTTGTCCTGTTTTTTAACACTGAAATGGAACTTAGTTGGGAATTATTTCTAAAAAGACTCTCTTGTTAATCACGTTTTAAAATTTGATATTTCTCTAGCAGCATGAGACAAAAATGAGCCAACTGAGAGAAACCTTGAGAAAAATGACTGATGAAAATAAGCAGCATGAGACAAAAAGGAGCCAACTGAGACAACCCTTTAGAAAAATGACTGATGAAAATAACGAACTGAGGTCATCGCTTAACTCTCTGAGGGAAAATAACGAATTGCTAAAAACCCAGGCAAGATTAATTATTTCCTGTTACTAGCTTTACGAGTTACAGTCAAGTAGTCAAGCAGTACAGTCAAGTTTATAAGTAGCTTTGCAAGTTACAGTCAACAATTTTAAATGTTTGAACAAGTTGTTTGCAAAATTGCTGATTTTGTTTCTTTAAGACAAGAATTGTGTGAATGGTTGTAAATACTTTCTGCTTAGTTTTCTAGTACATGAAATTTAGTCTCTCAGAGCTTTTGCAGTATTAAAGACTTTAGAGTTAGTTATTTTTGAAAGTGTTAATTAAAGGAGTATTTTCTCTGTTCTTAAAGGCACGCTGAGACAGTGGTTCACAAGAATACAAAGTTAAAGTTTTCTTCTCACTTGACTTAAATCTGACCTAAGTGCTGACAAGCAAATTGCTGCCTAAACTCTTTTGACCGTTGCTCCTTCAGTGAATTGCAGTTCTGATGGACTTGAGTATGATTAAAATCATCTGCTTCCTAGTCTCAGTAAAATCTTTCTTTCTCTTTCTCTTTTGTGCAAACTGAAGTATTCATAGAGGACTTACATGATGATCAGGATGCTTGTTGTATCCATAGAGTATGCTACTTATATTTAAATGGCGGTTATAGTTTGCCCCATATTGTTTTCTCACAGGTCATGCTCAGTAACAGTGTTATTTTCTGAAAACATTTGTTTTATACTCAGCTTCAAAGCCTCAGTGTTGGTTTTTTTTTCAGAATCTGCTGGAAAATATTTAATTATATTTCAAATTTCCAGTGAAGGGGAAAATAGACACATTCCTTGGTTTCTTTTTCAAGGCACGCAGGTTTTTGACTGTTACAAGTAATTGTCGCTTCAATTTTCCTTTGTTGCAGTTTCTTTTGTCTGTTTTTGCTTATATTTTAATGGTATGTACTGGTATTAAATTATATTGTGGACTAATAATAACAACAAATATTAAAAGATTACTATCTTGAGTTTCACAATTATTTTTTTCCAATTCGATGAAATGTAGCACGTATTGGATACATTCCTGGACATTGCAGGACAGGTGTTTAAGTACAGGTGAACTAAAGCGTCTTAACTATCAGCAGTGAATAGTTAGAATATTTGAAAGATTCAAAAAAGGGAGAATTGGGCATATTTGTGGTTAAAATGGATGCTAAAAAAAAAAAAGAGCTAAGTGTAAACAAAAGCTTTGACATTTGTTTTCATTCACAATTCTTTCCCACACCTGACTTAACTGAGGAATGTACAAGAGGATCAATGAGAAGATCTAGGTATTTTCTGGAAAAAAAAAAAAAAAGATCCATAGGCTGTACACCATGGCTCCCATTTTCTTTATATTTCTTCTTAATATGTGGTGTGGATGTTGCTTTCTTCACTACTGGTGGTATGTGCAGATTGGACCATGAAGAATTACAAATTTGATCTTTGAAAGTTTGACCTGTTTTTTAACACTGAAATGGAACTTAGTTGGGAATTATTTCTAAAAAGACTCTCTTGTTAATCACGTTTTAAAATTTGATATTTCTCTAGCAGCATGAGATAAAAATGAGCCAACTGAGAGAAACCTTGAGAAAAATGACTGATGAAAATAACGAACTGAGGTCATCGCTTAACTCTCTGAGGGAAAATATCGAATTGCTAAAATCCCAGGCAAGATTAATTATTTCCTGTTACTAGCTTTACGAGTTACAGTCAAGTAGTCAAGCAGTACAGTCAAGTTTATAAGTAGCTTTGCAAGTTACAGTCAACAATTTTAAATGTTTGAACAAGTTGTTTGCAAAATTGCTGATTTTGTTTCTTTAAGACAAGAATTGTGTGAATGGTTGTAAATACTTTCTGCTTAGTTTTCTAGTACATGAAATTTAGTCTCTCAGAGCTTTTGCAGTATTAAAGACTTTAGAGTTAGTTATTTTTGAAAGTGTTAATTAAAGGAGTATTTTCTCTGTTCTTAAAGGCACGCTGAGACAGTGGTTCACAAGAATACAAAGTTAAAGTTTTCTTCTCACTTGACTTAAATCTGACCTAAGTGCTGACAAGCAAATTGCTGCCTAAACTCTTTTGACCGTTGCTCCTTCAGTGAATTGCAGTTCTGATGGACTTGAGTATGATTAAAATCATCTGCTTCCTAGTCTCAGTAAAATCTTTCTTTCTCTTTCTCTTTTGTGCAAACTGAAGTATTCATAGAGGACTTACATGATGATCAGGATGCTTGTTGTATCCATAGAGTATGCTACTTATATTTAAATGGCGGTTATAGTTTGCCCCATATTGTTTTCTCACAGGTCATGCTCAGTAACAGTGTTATTTTCTGAAAACATTTGTTTTATACTCAGCTTCAAAGCCTCAGTGTTGGTTTTTTTTTCAGAATCTGCTGGAAAATATTTAATTATATTTCAAATTTCCAGTGAAGGGGAAAATAGACACATTCCTTGGTTTCTTTTTCAAGGCACGCAGGTTTTTGACTGTTACAAGTAATTGTCGCTTCAATTTTCCTTTGTTGCAGTTTCTTTTGTCTGTTTTTGCTTATATTTTAATGGTATGTACTGGTATTAAATTATATTGTGGACTAATAATAATAACAAATATTAAAAGATAACTATCTTGAGTTTCACAATTATTTTTTTCCAATTCAATGAAATGTAGCACGTATTGGATACATTCCTGGACACTGCAGGACAGGTGTTTAAGTACAGGTGAACTAAAGCATCTTAACTATCAGCAGTGAATAGTTAGAATATTTGAAAGATTCAAAAAAGGGAGAATTGGGCATATTTTTGGTTAAAATGGATGCTAAAAGAAAAAAGAGCTAAGTGTAAACAAAAGCTTTGACATTTGTTTTCATTCACAATTCTTTCCCACACCTGACTTAACTGAGGAATGTACAAGAGGATCAATGAGAAGATCTAGGTATTTTCTGGAAAAAAAAAAAGATCCATAGGCTGTACACCATGGCTCCCATTTTCTTTATATTTCTTCTTAATATGTGGTGTGGATGTTGCTTTCTTCACTACTGGTGGTATGTGCAGATTGGACCATGAAGAATTACAAATTTGATCTTTGAAAGTTTGTCCTGTTTTTTAACACTGAAATGGAACTTAGTTGGGAATTATTTCTAAAAAGACTCTCTTGTTAATCACGTTTTAAAATTTGATGTTTCTCTAGCAGCATGAGACAAAAATGAGCCAACTGAGAGAAACCTTGAGAAAAATGACTGATGAAAATAAGCAGCATGAGACAAAAATGAGCCAACTGAGAGAAACCTTGAGAAAAATGACTGATGAAAATAACGAACTGAGGTCATCGCTTAACTCTCTGAGGGAAAATAACGAATTGCTAAAAACCCAGGCAAGATTAATTATTTCCTGTTACTAGCTTTACAAGTTACAGTCAAGTAGTCAAGCAGTACAGTCAAGTTTATAAGTAGCTTTGCAAGTTACAGTCAACAATTTTAAATGTTTGAACAAGTTGTTTGCAAAATTGCTGATTTTGTTTCTTTAAGACAAGAATTGTGTGAATGGTTGTAAATACTTTCTGCTTAGTTTTCTAGTACATGAAATTTAGTCTCTCAGAGCTTTTGCAGTATTAAAGACTTTAGAGTTAGTTATTTTTGAAAGTGTTAATTAAAGGAGTATTTTCTCTGTTCTTAAAGGCACGCTGAGACAGTGGTTCACAAGAATACAAAGTTAAAGTTTTCTTCTCACTTGACTTAAATCTGACCTAAGTGCTGACAAGCAAATTGCTGCCTAAACTCTTTTGACCGTTGCTCCTTCAGTGAATTGCAGTTCTGATGGACTTGAGTATGATTAAAATCATCTGCTTCCTAGTCTCAGTAAAATCTTTCTTTCTCTTTCTCTTTTGTGCAAACTGAAGTATTCATAGAGGACTTACATGATGATCAGGATGCTTGTTGTATCCATAGAGTATGCTACTTATATTTAAATGGCGGTTATAGTTTGCCCCATATTGTTTTCTCACAGGTCATGCTCAGTAACAGTGTTATTTTCTGAAAACATTTGTTTTATACTCAGCTTCAAAGCCTCAGTGTTGGTTTTTTTTTCAGAATCTGCTGGAAAATATTTAATTATATTTCAAATTTCCAGTGAAGGGGAAAATAGACACATTCCTTGGTTTCTTTTTCAAGGCACGCAGGTTTTTGACTGTTACAAGTAATTGTCGCTTCAATTTTCCTTTGTTGCAGTTTCTTTTGTCTGTTTTTGCTTATATTTTAATGGTATGTACTGGTATTAAATTATATTGTGGACTAATAATAACAACAAATATTAAAAGATTACTATCTTGAGTTTCACAATTATTTTTTTCCAATTCGATGAAATGTAGCACGTATTGGATACATTCCTGGACACTGCAGGACAGGTGTTTAAGTACAGGTGAACTAAAGCATCTTAACTATCAGCAGTGAATAGTTAGAATATTTGAAAGATTCAAAAAAGGGAGAATTGGGCATATTTGTGGTTAAAATGGATGCTAAAAGAAAAAAGAGCTAAGTGTAAACAAAAGCTTTGACATTTGTTTTCATTCACAATTCTTTCCCACACCTGACTTAACTGAGGAATGTACAAGAGGATCAATGAGAAGATCTAGGTATTTTCTGGAAAAAAAAAAAGATCCATAGGCTGTACACCATGGCTCCCATTTTCTTTATATTTCTTCTTAATATGTGGTGTGGATGTTGCTTTCTTCACTACTGGTGGTATGTGCAGATTGGACCATGAAGAATTACAAATTTGATCTTTGAAAGTTTGTCCTGTTTTTTAACACTGAAATGGAACTTAGTTGGGAATTATTTCTAAAAAGACTCTCTTGTTAATCACGTTTTAAAATTTGATGTTTCTCTAGCAGCATGAGACAAAAATGAGCCAACTGAGAGAAACCTTGAGAAAAATGACTGATGAAAATAAGCAGCATGAGACAAAAATGAGCCAACTGAGAGAAACCTTGAGAAAAATGACTGATGAAAATAACGAACTGAGGTCATCGCTTAACTCTCTGAGGGAAAATAACGAATTGCTAAAAACCCAGGCAAGATTAATTATTTCCTGTTACTAGCTTTACGAGTTACAGTCAAGTAGTCAAGCAGTACAGTCAAGTTTATAAGTAGCTTTGCAAGTTACAGTCAACAATTTTAAATGTTTGAACAAGTTGTTTGCAAAATTGCTGATTTTGTTTCTTTAAGACAAGAATTGTGTGAATGGTTGTAAATACTTTCTGCTTAGTTTTCTAGTACATGAAATTTAGTCTCTCAGAGCTTTTGCAGTATTAAAGACTTTAGAGTTAGTTATTTTTGAAAGTGTTAATTAAAGGAGTATTTTCTCTGTTCTTAAAGGCACGCTGAGACAGTGGTTCACAAGAATACAAAGTTAAAGTTTTCTTCTCACTTGACTTAAATCTGACCTAAGTGCTGACAAGCAAATTGCTGCCTAAACTCTTTTGACCGTTGCTCCTTCAGTGAATTGCAGTTCTGATGGACTTGAGTATGATTAAAATCATCTGCTTCCTAGTCTCAGTAAAATCTTTCTTTCTCTTTCTCTTTTGTGCAAACTGAAGTATTCATAGAGGACTTACATGATGATCAGGATGCTTGTTGTATCCATAGAGTATGCTACTTATATTTAAATGGCGGTTATAGTTTGCCCCATATTGTTTTCTCACAGGTCATGCTCAGTAACAGTGTTATTTTCTGAAAACATTTGTTTTATACTCAGCTTCAAAGCCTCAGTGTTGGTTTTTTTTTCAGAATCTGCTGGAAAATATTTAATTATATTTCAAATTTCCAGTGAAGGGGAAAATAGACACATTCCTTGGTTTCTTTTTCAAGGCACGCAGGTTTTTGACTGTTACAAGTAATTGTCGCTTCAATTTTCCTTTGTTGCAGTTTCTTTTGTCTGTTTTTGCTTATATTTTAATGGTATGTACTGGTATTAAATTATATTGTGGACTAATAATAACAACAAATATTAAAAGATTACTATCTTGAGTTTCACAATTATTTTTTTCCAATTCGATGAAATGTAGCACGTATTGGATACATTCCTGGACACTGCAGGACAGGTGTTTAAGTACAGGTGAACTAAAGCATCTTAACTATCAGCAGTGAATAGTTAGAATATTTGAAAGATTCAAAAAAGGGAGAATTGGGCATATTTGTGGTTAAAATGGATGCTAAAAGAAAAAAGAGCTAAGTGTAAACAAAAGCTTTGACATTTGTTTTCATTCACAATTCTTTCCCACACCTGACTTAACTGAGGAATGTACAAGAGGATCAATGAGAAGATCTAGGTATTTTCTGGAAAAAAAAAAAGATCCATAGGCTGTACACCATGGCTCCCATTTTCTTTATATTTCTTCTTAATATGTGGTGTGGATGTTGCTTTCTTCACTACTGGTGGTATGTGCAGATTGGACCATGAAGAATTACAAATTTGATCTTTGAAAGTTTGTCATGTTTTTTAACACTGAAATGGAACTTAGTTGGGAATTATTTCTAAAAAGACTCTCTTGTTAATCACGTTTTAAAATTTGATGTTTCTCTAGCAGCATGAGACAAAAATGAGCCAACTGAGAGAAACCTTGAGAAAAATGACTGATGAAAATAAGCAGCATGAGACAAAAATGAGCCAACTGAGAGAAACCTTGAGAAAAATGACTGATGAAAATAACGAACTGAGGTCATCGCTTAACTCTCTGAGGGAAAATAACGAATTGCTAAAAACCCAGGCAAGATTAATTATTTCCTGTTACTAGCTTTACGAGTTACAGTCAAGTAGTCAAGCAGTACAGTCAAGTTTATAAGTAGCTTTGCAAGTTACAGTCAACAATTTTAAATGTTTGAACAAGTTGTTTGCAAAATTGCTGATTTTGTTTCTTTAAGACAAGAATTGTGTGAATGGTTGTAAATACTTTCTGCTTAGTTTTCTAGTACATGAAATTTAGTCTCTCAGAGCTTTTGCAGTATTAAAGACTTTAGAGTTAGTTATTTTTGAAAGTGTTAATTAAAGGAGTATTTTCTCTGTTCTTAAAGGCACGCTGAGACAGTGGTTCACAAGAATACAAAGTTAAAGTTTTCTTCTCACTTGACTTAAATCTGACCTAAGTGCTGACAAGCAAATTGCTGCCTAAACTCTTTTGACCGTTGCTCCTTCAGTGAATTGCAGTTCTGATGGACTTGAGTATGATTAAAATCATCTGCTTCCTAGTCTCAGTAAAATCTTTCTTTCTCTTTCTCTTTTGTGCAAACTGAAGTATTCATAGAGGACTTACATGATGATCAGGATGCTTGTTGTATCCATAGAGTATGCTACTTATATTTAAATGGCGGTTATAGTTTGCCCCATATTGTTTTCTCACAGGTCATGCTCAGTAACAGTGTTATTTTCTGAAAACATTTGTTTTATACTCAGCTTCAAAGCCTCAGTGTTGGTTTTTTTTTCAGAATCTGCTGGAAAATATTTAATTATATTTCAAATTTCCAGTGAAGGGGAAAATAGACGCATTCCTTGGTTTCTTTTTCAAGGCACGCAGGTTTTTGACTGTTACAAGTGATTGTCGCTTCAATTTTCCTTTGTTGCAGTTTCTTTTGTCTGTTTTTGCTTATATTTTAATGGTATGTACTGGTATTAAATTATATTGTGGACTAATAATAACAACAAATATTAAAAGATTACTATCTTGAGTTTCACAATTATTTTTTTCCAATTCGATGAAATGTAGCACGTATTGGATACATTCCTGGACATTGCAGGACAGGTGTTTAAGTACAGGTGAACTAAAGCGTCTTAACTATCAGCAGTGAATAGTTAGAATATTTGAAAGATTCAAAAAAGGGAGAATTGGGCATATTTTTGGTTAAAATGGATGCTAAAAGAAAAAAGAGCTAAGTGTAAACAAAAGCTTTGACATTTGTTTTCATTCACAATTCTTTCCCACACCTGACTTAACTGAGGAATGTACAAGAGGATCAATGAGAAGATCTAGGTATTTTCTGGAAAAAAAAAAAGATCCATAGGCTGTACACCATGGCTCCCATTTTCTTTATATTTCTTCTTAATATGTGGTGTGGATGTTGCTTTCTTCACTACTGGTGGTATGTGCAGATTGGACCATGAAGAATTACAAATTTGATCTTTGAAAGTTTGTCCTGTTTTTTAACACTGAAATGGAACTTAGTTGGGAATTATTTCTAAAAAGACTCTCTTGTTAATCACGTTTTAAAATTTGATGTTTCTCTAGCAGCATGAGACAAAAATGAGCCAACTGAGAGAAACCTTGAGAAAAATGACTGATGAAAATAAGCAGCATGAGACAAAAATGAGCCAACTGAGAGAAACCTTGAGAAAAATGACTGATGAAAATAACGAACTGAGGTCATCGCTTAACTCTCTGAGGGAAAATAACGAATTGCTAAAAACCCAGGCAAGATTAATTATTTCCTGTTACTAGCTTTACAAGTTACAGTCAAGTAGTCAAGCAGTACAGTCAAGTTTATAAGTAGCTTTGCAAGTTACAGTCAACAATTTTAAATGTTTGAACAAGTTGTTTGCAAAATTGCTGATTTTGTTTCTTTAAGACAAGAATTGTGTGAATGGTTGTAAATACTTTCTGCTTAGTTTTCTAGTACATGAAATTTAGTCTCTCAGAGCTTTTGCAGTATTAAAGACTTTAGAGTTAGTTATTTTTGAAAGTGTTAATTAAAGGAGTATTTTCTCTGTTCTTAAAGGCACGCTGAGACAGTGGTTCACAAGAATACAAAGTTAAAGTTTTCTTCTCACTTGACTTAAATCTGACCTAAGTGCTGACAAGCAAATTGCTGCCTAAACTCTTTTGACCGTTGCTCCTTCAGTGAATTGCAGTTCTGATGGACTTGAGTATGATTAAAATCATCTGCTTCCTAGTCTCAGTAAAATCTTTCTTTCTCTTTCTCTTTTGTGCAAACTGAAGTATTCATAGAGGACTTACATGATGATCAGGATGCTTGTTGTATCCATAGAGTATGCTACTTATATTTAAATGGCGGTTATAGTTTGCCCCATATTGTTTTCTCACAGGTCATGCTCAGTAACAGTGTTATTTTCTGAAAACATTTGTTTTATACTCAGCTTCAAAGCCTCAGTGTTGGTTTTTTTTTCAGAATCTGCTGGAAAATATTTAATTATATTTCAAATTTCCAGTGAAGGGGAAAATAGACACATTCCTTGGTTTCTTTTTCAAGGCACGCAGGTTTTTGACTGTTACAAGTAATTGTCGCTTCAATTTTCCTTTGTTGCAGTTTCTTTTGTCTGTTTTTGCTTATATTTTAATGGTATGTACTGGTATTAAATTATATTGTGGACTAATAATAACAACAAATATTAAAAGATTACTATCTTGAGTTTCACAATTATTTTTTTCCAATTCGATGAAATGTAGCACGTATTGGATACATTCCTGGACACTGCAGGACAGGTGTTTAAGTACAGGTGAACTAAAGCATCTTAACTATCAGCAGTGAATAGTTAGAATATTTGAAAGATTCAAAAAAGGGAGAATTGGGCATATTTGTGGTTAAAATGGATGCTAAAAGAAAAAAGAGCTAAGTGTAAACAAAAGCTTTGACATTTGTTTTCATTCACAATTCTTTCCCACACCTGACTTAACTGAGGAATGTACAAGAGGATCAATGAGAAGATCTAGGTATTTTCTGGAAAAAAAAAAAGATCCATAGGCTGTACACCATGGCTCCCATTTTCTTTATATTTCTTCTTAATATGTGGTGTGGATGTTGCTTTCTTCACTACTGGTGGTATGTGCAGATTGGACCATGAAGAATTACAAATTTGATCTTTGAAAGTTTGTCCTGTTTTTTAACACTGAAATGGAACTTAGTTGGGAATTATTTCTAAAAAGACTCTCTTGTTAATCACGTTTTAAAATTTGATGTTTCTCTAGCAGCATGAGACAAAAATGAGCCAACTGAGAGAAACCTTGAGAAAAATGACTGATGAAAATAAGCAGCATGAGACAAAAATGAGCCAACTGAGAGAAACCTTGAGAAAAATGACTGATGAAAATAACGAACTGAGGTCATCGCTTAACTCTCTGAGGGAAAATAACGAATTGCTAAAAACCCAGGCAAGATTAATTATTTCCTGTTACTAGCTTTACGAGTTACAGTCAAGTAGTCAAGCAGTACAGTCAAGTTTATAAGTAGCTTTGCAAGTTACAGTCAACAATTTTAAATGTTTGAACAAGTTGTTTGCAAAATTGCTGATTTTGTTTCTTTAAGACAAGAATTGTGTGAATGGTTGTAAATACTTTCTGCTTAGTTTTCTAGTACATGAAATTTAGTCTCTCAGAGCTTTTGCAGTATTAAAGACTTTAGAGTTAGTTATTTTTGAAAGTGTTAATTAAAGGAGTATTTTCTCTGTTCTTAAAGGCACGCTGAGACAGTGGTTCACAAGAATACAAAGTTAAAGTTTTCTTCTCACTTGACTTAAATCTGACCTAAGTGCTGACAAGCAAATTGCTGCCTAAACTCTTTTGACCGTTGCTCCTTCAGTGAATTGCAGTTCTGATGGACTTGAGTATGATTAAAATCATCTGCTTCCTAGTCTCAGTAAAATCTTTCTTTCTCTTTCTCTTTTGTGCAAACTGAAGTATTCATAGAGGACTTACATGATGATCAGGATGCTTGTTGTATCCATAGAGTATGCTACTTATATTTAAATGGCGGTTATAGTTTGCCCCATATTGTTTTCTCACAGGTCATGCTCAGTAACAGTGTTATTTTCTGAAAACATTTGTTTTATACTCAGCTTCAAAGCCTCAGTGTTGGTTTTTTTTTCAGAATCTGCTGGAAAATATTTAATTATATTTCAAATTTCCAGTGAAGGGGAAAATAGACACATTCCTTGGTTTCTTTTTCAAGGCACGCAGGTTTTTGACTGTTACAAGTAATTGTCGCTTCAATTTTCCTTTGTTGCAGTTTCTTTTGTCTGTTTTTGCTTATATTTTAATGGTATGTACTGGTATTAAATTATATTGTGGACTAATAATAACAACAAATATTAAAAGATTACTATCTTGAGTTTCACAATTATTTTTTTCCAATTCGATGAAATGTAGCACGTATTGGATACATTCCTGGACACTGCAGGACAGGTGTTTAAGTACAGGTGAACTAAAGCATCTTAACTATCAGCAGTGAATAGTTAGAATATTTGAAAGATTCAAAAAAGGGAGAATTGGGCATATTTGTGGTTAAAATGGATGCTAAAAGAAAAAAGAGCTAAGTGTAAACAAAAGCTTTGACATTTGTTTTCATTCACAATTCTTTCCCACACCTGACTTAACTGAGGAATGTACAAGAGGATCAATGAGAAGATCTAGGTATTTTCTGGAAAAAAAAAAAGATCCATAGGCTGTACACCATGGCTCCCATTTTCTTTATATTTCTTCTTAATATGTGGTGTGGATGTTGCTTTCTTCACTACTGGTGGTATGTGCAGATTGGACCATGAAGAATTACAAATTTGATCTTTGAAAGTTTGTCATGTTTTTTAACACTGAAATGGAACTTAGTTGGGAATTATTTCTAAAAAGACTCTCTTGTTAATCACGTTTTAAAATTTGATGTTTCTCTAGCAGCATGAGACAAAAATGAGCCAACTGAGAGAAACCTTGAGAAAAATGACTGATGAAAATAAGCAGCATGAGACAAAAATGAGCCAACTGAGAGAAACCTTGAGAAAAATGACTGATGAAAATAACGAACTGAGGTCATCGCTTAACTCTCTGAGGGAAAATAACGAATTGCTAAAAACCCAGGCAAGATTAATTATTTCCTGTTACTAGCTTTACGAGTTACAGTCAAGTAGTCAAGCAGTACAGTCAAGTTTATAAGTAGCTTTGCAAGTTACAGTCAACAATTTTAAATGTTTGAACAAGTTGTTTGCAAAATTGCTGATTTTGTTTCTTTAAGACAAGAATTGTGTGAATGGTTGTAAATACTTTCTGCTTAGTTTTCTAGTACATGAAATTTAGTCTCTCAGAGCTTTTGCAGTATTAAAGACTTTAGAGTTAGTTATTTTTGAAAGTGTTAATTAAAGGAGTATTTTCTCTGTTCTTAAAGGCACGCTGAGACAGTGGTTCACAAGAATACAAAGTTAAAGTTTTCTTCTCACTTGACTTAAATCTGACCTAAGTGCTGACAAGCAAATTGCTGCCTAAACTCTTTTGACCGTTGCTCCTTCAGTGAATTGCAGTTCTGATGGACTTGAGTATGATTAAAATCATCTGCTTCCTAGTCTCAGTAAAATCTTTCTTTCTCTTTCTCTTTTGTGCAAACTGAAGTATTCATAGAGGACTTACATGATGATCAGGATGCTTGTTGTATCCATAGAGTATGCTACTTATATTTAAATGGCGGTTATAGTTTGCCCCATATTGTTTTCTCACAGGTCATGCTCAGTAACAGTGTTATTTTCTGAAAACATTTGTTTTATACTCAGCTTCAAAGCCTCAGTGTTGGTTTTTTTTTCAGAATCTGCTGGAAAATATTTAATTATATTTCAAATTTCCAGTGAAGGGGAAAATAGACGCATTCCTTGGTTTCTTTTTCAAGGCACGCAGGTTTTTGACTGTTACAAGTGATTGTCGCTTCAATTTTCCTTTGTTGCAGTTTCTTTTGTCTGTTTTTGCTTATATTTTAATGGTATGTACTGGTATTAAATTATATTGTGGACTAATAATAACAACAAATATTAAAAGATTACTATCTTGAGTTTCACAATTATTTTTTTCCAATTCGATGAAATGTAGCACGTATTGGATACATTCCTGGACATTGCAGGACAGGTGTTTAAGTACAGGTGAACTAAAGCGTCTTAACTATCAGCAGTGAATAGTTAGAATATTTGAAAGATTCAAAAAAGGGAGAATTGGGCATATTTTTGGTTAAAATGGATGCTAAAAAAAAAAAGAGCTAAGTGTAAACAAAAGCTTTGACATTTGTTTTCATTCACAATTCTTTCCCACACCTGACTTAACTGAGGAATGTACAAGAGGATCAATGAGAAGATCTAGGTATTTTCTGGAAAAAAAAAAAAAAAAAGATCCATAGGCTGTACACCATGGCTCCCATTTTCTTTATATTTCTTCTTAATATGTGGTGTGGATGTTGCTTTCTTCACTACTGGTGGTATGTGCAGATTGGACCATGAAGAATTACAAATTTGATCTTTGAAAGTTTGTCCTGTTTTTTAACACTGAAATGGAACTTAGTTGGGAATTATTTCTAAAAAGACTCTCTTGTTAATCACGTTTTAAAATTTGATGTTTCTCTAGCAGCATGAGACAAAAATGAGCCAACTGAGAGAAACCTTGAGAAAAATGACTGATGAAAATAAGCAGCATGAGACAAAAATGAGCCAACTGAGAGAAACCTTGAGAAAAATGACTGATGAAAATAACGAACTGAGGTCATCGCTTAACTCTCTGAGGGAAAATAACGAATTGCTAAAAACCCAGGCAAGATTAATTATTTCCTGTTACTAGCTTTACGAGTTACAGTCAAGTAGTCAAGCAGTACAGTCAAGTTTATAAGTAGCTTTGCAAGTTACAGTCAACAATTTTAAATGTTTGAACAAGTTGTTTGCAAAATTGCTGATTTTGTTTCTTTAAGACAAGAATTGTGTGAATGGTTGTAAATACTTTCTGCTTAGTTTTCTAGTACATGAAATTTAGTCTCTCAGAGCTTTTGCAGTATTAAAGACTTTAGAGTTAGTTATTTTTGAAAGTGTTAATTAAAGGAGTATTTTCTCTGTTCTTAAAGGCACGCTGAGACAGTGGTTCACAAGAATACAAAGTTAAAGTTTTCTTCTCACTTGACTTAAATCTGACCTAAGTGCTGACAAGCAAATTGCTGCCTAAACTCTTTTGACCGTTGCTCCTTCAGTGAATTGCAGTTCTGATGGACTTGAGTATGATTAAAATCATCTGCTTCCTAGTCTCAGTAAAATCTTTCTTTCTCTTTCTCTTTTGTGCAAACTGAAGTATTCATAGAGGACTTACATGATGATCAGGATGCTTGTTGTATCCATAGAGTATGCTACTTATATTTAAATGGCGGTTATAGTTTGCCCCATATTGTTTTCTCACAGGTCATGCTCAGTAACAGTGTTATTTTCTGAAAACATTTGTTTTATACTCAGCTTCAAAGCCTCAGTGTTGGTTTTTTTTTCAGAATCTGCTGGAAAATATTTAATTATATTTCAAATTTCCAGTGAAGGGGAAAATAGACGCATTCCTTGGTTTCTTTTTCAAGGCACGCAGGTTTTTGACTGTTACAAGTAATTGTCGCTTCAATTTTCCTTTGTTGCAGTTTCTTTTGTCTGTTTTTGCTTATATTTTAATGGTATGTACTGGTATTAAATTATATTGTGGACTAATAATAACAACAAATATTAAAAGATTACTATCTTGAGTTTCACAATTATTTTTTTCCAATTCGATGAAATGTAGCACGTATTGGATACATTCCTGGACATTGCAGGACAGGTGTTTAAGTACAGGTGAACTAAAGCATCTTAACTATCAGCAGTGAATAGTTAGAATATTTGAAAGATTCAAAAAAGGGAGAATTGGGCATATTTTTGGTTAAAATGGATGCTAAAAAAAAAAAGAGCTAAGTGTAAACAAAAGCTTTGACATTTGTTTTCATTCACAATTCTTTCCCACACCTGACTTAACTGAGGAATGTACAAGAGGATCAATGAGAAGATCTAGGTATTTTCTGGAAAAAAAAAAAAAAAAGATCCATAGGCTGTACACCATGGCTCCCATTTTCTTTATATTTCTTCTTAATATGTGGTGTGGATGTTGCTTTCTTCACTACTGGTGGTATGTGCAGATTGGACCATGAAGAATTACAAATTTGATCTTTGAAAGTTTGTCCTGTTTTTTAACACTGAAATGGAACTTAGTTGGGAATTATTTCTAAAAAGACTCTCTTGTTAATCACGTTTTAAAATTTGATATTTCTCTAGCAGCATGAGACAAAAATGAGCCAACTGAGAGAAACCTTGAGAAAAATGACTGATGAAAATAACGAACTGAGGTCATCGCTTAACTCTCTGAGGGAAAATACCGAATTGCTAAAATCCCAGGCAAGATTAATTATTTCCTGTTACTAGCTTTACGAGTTACAGTCAAGTAGTCAAGCAGTACAGTCAAGTTTATAAGTAGCTTTGCAAGTTACAGTCAACAATTTTAAATGTTTGAACAAGTTGTTTGCAAAATTGCTGATTTTGTTTCTTTAAGACAAGAATTGTGTGAATGGTTGTAAATACTTTCTGCTTCGTTTTCTAGTACATGAAATTTAGTCTCTCAGAGCTTTTGCAGTATTAAAGACTTTAGAGTTAGTTATTTTTGAAAGTGTTAATTAAAGGAGTATTTTCTCTGTTCTTAAAGGCACGCTGAGACAGTGGTTCACAAGAATACAAAGTTAAAGTTTTCTTCTCACTTGACTTAAATCTGACCTAAGTGCTGACAAGCAAATTGCTGCCTAAACTCTTTTGACCGTTGCTCCTTCAGTGAATTGCAGTTCTGATGGTCTTGAGTATGATTAAAATCATCTGCTTCCTAGTCTCAGTAAAATCTTTCTTTCTCTTTCTCTTTTGTGCAAACTGAAGTATTCATAGAGGACTTACATGATGATCAGGATGCTTGTTGTATCCATAGAGTATGCTACTTATATTTAAATGGCGGTTATAGTTTGCCCCATATTGTTTTCTCACAGGTCATGCTCAGTAACAGTGTTATTTTCTGAAAACATTTGTTTTATACTCAGCTTCAAAGCCTCAGTGTTGGTTTTTTTTTCAGAATCTGCTGGAAAATATTTAATTATATTTCAAATTTCCAGTGAAGGGGAAAAAAGACACATTCCTTGCTTTCTTTTTCAAGGCACGCAGGTTTTTGACTGTTACAAGTGATTGTCGCTTCAATTTTCCTTTGTTGCAGTTTCTTTTGTCTGTTTTTGCTTATATTTTAATGGTATGTACTGGTATTAAATTATATTGTGGACTAATAATAACAACAAATATTAAAAGATTACTATCTTGAGTTTCACAATTATTTTTTTCCAATTCGATGAAATGTAGCACGTATTGGATACATTCCTGGACATTGCAGGACAGGTGTTTAAGTACAGGTGAACTAAAGCGTCTTAACTATCAGCAGTGAATAGTTAGAATATTTGAAAGATTCAAAAAAGGGAGAATTGGGCATATTTGTGGTTAAAATGGATGCTAAAAAAAAAAAAGAGCTAAGTGTAAACAAAAGCTTTGACATTTGTTTTCATTCACAATTCTTTCCCACACCTGACTTAACTGAGGAATGTACAAGAGGATCAATGAGAAGATCTAGGTATTTTCTGGAAAAAAAAAAAAAAAGATCCATAGGCTGTACACCATGGCTCCCATTTTCTTTATATTTCTTCTTAATATGTGGTGTGGATGTTGCTTTCTTCACTACTGGTGGTATGTGCAGATTGGACCATGAAGAATTACAAATTTGATCTTTGAAAGTTTGTCCTGTTTTTTAACACTGAAATGGAACTTAGTTGGGAATTATTTCTAAAAAGACTCTCTTGTTAATCACGTTTTAAAATTTGATATTTCTCTAGCAGCATGAGACAAAAATGAGCCAACTGAGAGAAACCTTGAGAAAAATGACTGATGAAAATAACGAACTGAGGTCATCGCTTAACTCTCTGAGGGAAAATAACGAATTGCTAAAAACCCAGGCAAGATTAATTATTTCCTGTTACTAGCTTTACGAGTTACAGTCAAGTAGTCAAGCAGTACAGTCAAGTTTATAAGTAGCTTTGCAAGTTACAGTCAACAATTTTAAATGTTTGAACAAGTTGTTTGCAAAATTGCTGATTTTGTTTCTTTAAGACAAGAATTGTGTGAATGGTTGTAAATACTTTCTGCTTCGTTTTCTAGTACATGAAATTTAGTCTCTCAGAGCTTTTGCAGTATTAAAGACTTTAGAGTTAGTTATTTTTGAAAGTGTTAATTAAAGGAGTATTTTCTCTGTTCTTAAAGGCACGCTAAGACAGTGGTTCACAAGAATACAACGTTAAAGTTTTCTTCTCACTTGACTTAAATCTGACCTAAATGCTGACAAGCAAATTGCTGCCTAAACTCTTTTGACCATTGCTCCTTCAGTGAATTGCAGTTCTGATGGACTTGAGTATGATTAAAATCATCTGCTTCCTAGTCTCAGTAAAATCTTTCTTTCTCTTTCTCTTTTGTGCAAACTGAAGTATTCATAGAGGACTTACATGATGATCAGGATGCTTGTTGTATCCATAGAGTATGCTACTTATATTTAAATGGCGGTTATAGTTTGCCCCATATTGTTTTCTCACAGGTCATGCTCAGTAACAGTGTTATTTTCTGAAAACATTTGTTTTATACTCAGCTTCAAAGCCTCAGTGTTGGTTTTTTTTTCAGAATCTGCTGGAAAATATTTAATTATATTACAGATTTCCAGTGAAGGGGAAAAAAGACACATTCCTTGGTTTCTTTTTCAAGGCACGCAGGTTTTTGACTGTTACAAGTAATTGTCGCTTCAATTTTCCTTTGTTGCAGTTTCTTTTGTCTGTTTTTGCTTATATTTTAATGGTATGTACTGGTATTAAATTATATTGTGGACTAATAATAACAACAAATATTAAAAGATTACTATCTTGAGTTTCACAATTATTTTTTTCCAATTCGATGAAATGTAGCACGTATTGGATACATTCCTGGACATTGCAGGACAGGTGTTTAAGTACAGGTGAACTAAAGCGTCTTAACTATCAGCAGTGAATAGTTAGAATATTTGAAAGATTCAAAAAAGGGAGAATTGGGCATATTTGTGGTTAAAATGGATGCTAAAAGAAAAAAGAGCTAAGTGTAAACAAAAGCTTTGACATTTGTTTTCATTCACAATTCTTTCCCACACCTGACTTAACTGAGGAATGTACAAGAGGATCAATGAGAAGATCTAGGTATTTTCTGGAAAAAAAAAAAAAAAAGATCCATAGGCTGTACACCATGGCTCCCATTTTCTTTATATTTCTTCTTAATATGTGGTGTGGATGTTGCTTTCTTCACTACTGGTGGTATGTGCAGATTGGACCATGAAGAATTACAAATTTGATCTTTGAAAGTTTGTCCTGTTTTTTAACACTGAAATGGAACTTAGTTGGGAATTATTTCTAAAAAGACTCTCTTGTTAATCACGTTTTAAAATTTGATATTTCTCTAGCAGCATGAGACAAAAATGAGCCAACTGAGAGAAACCTTGAGAAAAATGACTGATGAAAATAAGCAGCATGAGACAAAAAGGAGCCAACTGAGACAACCCTTTAGAAAAATGACTGATGAAAATAACGAACTGAGGTCATCGCTTAACTCTCTGAGGGAAAATAACGAATTGCTAAAAACCCAGGCAAGATTAATTATTTCCTGTTACTAGCTTTACGAGTTACAGTCAAGTAGTCAAGCAGTACAGTCAAGTTTATAAGTAGCTTTGCAAGTTACAGTCAACAATTTTAAATGTTTGAACAAGTTGTTTGCAAAATTGCTGATTTTGTTTCTTTAAGACAAGAATTGTGTGAATGGTTGTAAATACTTTCTGCTTAGTTTTCTAGTACATGAAATTTAGTCTCTCAGAGCTTTTGCAGTATTAAAGACTTTAGAGTTAGTTATTTTTGAAAGTGTTAATTAAAGGAGTATTTTCTCTGTTCTTAAAGGCACGCTGAGACAGTGGTTCACAAGAATACAAAGTTAAAGTTTTCTTCTCACTTGACTTAAATCTGACCTAAGTGCTGACAAGCAAATTGCTGCCTAAACTCTTTTGACCGTTGCTCCTTCAGTGAATTGCAGTTCTGATGGACTTGAGTATGATTAAAATCATCTGCTTCCTAGTCTCAGTAAAATCTTTCTTTCTCTTTCTCTTTTGTGCAAACTGAAGTATTCATAGAGGACTTACATGATGATCAGGATGCTTGTTGTATCCATAGAGTATGCTACTTATATTTAAATGGCGGTTATAGTTTGCCCCATATTGTTTTCTCACAGGTCATGCTCAGTAACAGTGTTATTTTCTGAAAACATTTGTTTTATACTCAGCTTCAAAGCCTCAGTGTTGGTTTTTTTTTCAGAATCTGCTGGAAAATATTTAATTATATTTCAAATTTCCAGTGAAGGGGAAAATAGACACATTCCTTGGTTTCTTTTTCAAGGCACGCAGGTTTTTGACTGTTACAAGTGATTGTCGCTTCAATTTTCCTTTGTTGCAGTTTCTTTTGTCTGTTTTTGCTTATATTTTAATGGTATGTACTGGTATTAAATTATATTGTGGACTAATAATAACAACAAATATTAAAAGATTACTATCTTGAGTTTCACAATTATTTTTTTCCAATTCGATGAAATGTAGCACGTATTGGATACATTCCTGGACATTGCAGGACAGGTGTTTAAGTACAGGTGAACTAAAGCGTCTTAACTATCAGCAGTGAATAGTTAGAATATTTGAAAGATTCAAAAAAGGGAGAATTGGGCATATTTTTGGTTAAAATGGATGCTAAAAAAAAAAAGAGCTAAGTGTAAACAAAAGCTTTGACATTTGTTTTCATTCACAATTCTTTCCCACACCTGACTTAACTGAGGAATGTACAAGAGGATCAATGAGAAGATCTAGGTATTTTCTGGAAAAAAAAAAAAAAAAGATCCATAGGCTGTACACCATGGCTCCCATTTTCTTTATATTTCTTCTTAATATGTGGTGTGGATGTTGCTTTCTTCACTACTGGTGGTATGTGCAGATTGGACCATGAAGAATTACAAATTTGATCTTTGAAAGTTTGTCCTGTTTTTTAACACTGAAATGGAACTTAGTTGGGAATTATTTCTAAAAAGACTCTCTTGTTAATCACGTTTTAAAATTTGATATTTCTCTAGCAGCATGAGACAAAAATGAGCCAACTGAGAGAAACCTTGAGAAAAATGACTGATGAAAATAACGAACTGAGGTCATCGCTTAACTCTCTGAGGGAAAATACCGAATTGCTAAAATCCCAGGCAAGATTAATTATTTCCTGTTACTAGCTTTACGAGTTACAGTCAAGTAGTCAAGCAGTACAGTCAAGTTTATAAGTAGCTTTGCAAGTTACAGTCAACAATTTTAAATGTTTGAACAAGTTGTTTGCAAAATTGCTGATTTTGTTTCTTTAAGACAAGAATTGTGTGAATGGTTGTAAATACTTTCTGCTTCGTTTTCTAGTACATGAAATTTAGTCTCTCAGAGCTTTTGCAGTATTAAAGACTTTAGAGTTAGTTATTTTTGAAAGTGTTAATTAAAGGAGTATTTTCTCTGTTCTTAAAGGCACGCTGAGACAGTGGTTCACAAGAATACAAAGTTAAAGTTTTCTTCTCACTTGACTTAAATCTGACCTAAGTGCTGACAAGCAAATTGCTGCCTAAACTCTTTTGACCGTTGCTCCTTCAGTGAATTGCAGTTCTGATGGTCTTGAGTATGATTAAAATCATCTGCTTCCTAGTCTCAGTAAAATCTTTCTTTCTCTTTCTCTTTTGTGCAAACTGAAGTATTCATAGAGGACTTACATGATGATCAGGATGCTTGTTGTATCCATAGAGTATGCTACTTATATTTAAATGGCGGTTATAGTTTGCCCCATATTGTTTTCTCACAGGTCATGCTCAGTAACAGTGTTATTTTCTGAAAACATTTGTTTTATACTCAGCTTCAAAGCCTCAGTGTTGGTTTTTTTTTCAGAATCTGCTGGAAAATATTTAATTATATTTCAAATTTCCAGTGAAGGGGAAAAAAGACACATTCCTTGCTTTCTTTTTCAAGGCACGCAGGTTTTTGACTGTTACAAGTGATTGTCGCTTCAATTTTCCTTTGTTGCAGTTTCTTTTGTCTGTTTTTGCTTATATTTTAATGGTATGTACTGGTATTAAATTATATTGTGGACTAATAATAACAACAAATATTAAAAGATTACTATCTTGAGTTTCACAATTATTTTTTTCCAATTCGATGAAATGTAGCACGTATTGGATACATTCCTGGACATTGCAGGACAGGTGTTTAAGTACAGGTGAACTAAAGCGTCTTAACTATCAGCAGTGAATAGTTAGAATATTTGAAAGATTCAAAAAAGGGAGAATTGGGCATATTTGTGGTTAAAATGGATGCTAAAAAAAAAAAAGAGCTAAGTGTAAACAAAAGCTTTGACATTTGTTTTCATTCACAATTCTTTCCCACACCTGACTTAACTGAGGAATGTACAAGAGGATCAATGAGAAGATCTAGGTATTTTCTGGAAAAAAAAAAAAAAAGATCCATAGGCTGTACACCATGGCTCCCATTTTCTTTATATTTCTTCTTAATATGTGGTGTGGATGTTGCTTTCTTCACTACTGGTGGTATGTGCAGATTGGACCATGAAGAATTACAAATTTGATCTTTGAAAGTTTGTCCTGTTTTTTAACACTGAAATGGAACTTAGTTGGGAATTATTTCTAAAAAGACTCTCTTGTTAATCACGTTTTAAAATTTGATATTTCTCTAGCAGCATGAGACAAAAATGAGCCAACTGAGAGAAACCTTGAGAAAAATGACTGATGAAAATAACGAACTGAGGTCATCGCTTAACTCTCTGAGGGAAAATAACGAATTGCTAAAAACCCAGGCAAGATTAATTATTTCCTGTTACTAGCTTTACGAGTTACAGTCAAGTAGTCAAGCAGTACAGTCAAGTTTATAAGTAGCTTTGCAAGTTACAGTCAACAATTTTAAATGTTTGAACAAGTTGTTTGCAAAATTGCTGATTTTGTTTCTTTAAGACAAGAATTGTGTGAATGGTTGTAAATACTTTCTGCTTCGTTTTCTAGTACATGAAATTTAGTCTCTCAGAGCTTTTGCAGTATTAAAGACTTTAGAGTTAGTTATTTTTGAAAGTGTTAATTAAAGGAGTATTTTCTCTGTTCTTAAAGGCACGCTGAGACAGTGGTTCACAAGAATACAACGTTAAAGTTTTCTTCTCACTTGACTTAAATCTGACCTAAATGCTGACAAGCAAATTGCTGCCTAAACTCTTTTGACCATTGCTCCTTCAGTGAATTGCAGTTCTGATGGACTTGAGTATGATTAAAATCATCTGCTTCCTAGTCTCAGTAAAATCTTTCTTTCTCTTTCTCTTTTGTGCAAACTGAAGTATTCATAGAGGACTTACATGATGATCAGGATGCTTGTTGTATCCATAGAGTATGCTACTTATATTTAAATGGCGGTTATAGTTTGCCCCATATTGTTTTCTCACAGGTCATGCTCAGTAACAGTGTTATTTTCTGAAAACATTTGTTTTATACTCAGCTTCAAAGCCTCAGTGTTGGTTTTTTTTTCAGAATCTGCTGGAAAATATTTAATTATATTACAGATTTCCAGTGAAGGGGAAAAAAGACACATTCCTTGGTTTCTTTTTCAAGGCACGCAGGTTTTTGACTGTTACAAGTAATTGTCGCTTCAATTTTCCTTTGTTGCAGTTTCTTTTGTCTGTTTTTGCTTATATTTTAATGGTATGTACTGGTATTAAATTATATTGTGGACTAATAATAACAACAAATATTAAAAGATTACTATCTTGAGTTTCACAATTATTTTTTTCCAATTCGATGAAATGTAGCACGTATTGGATACATTCCTGGACATTGCAGGACAGGTGTTTAAGTACAGGTGAACTAAAGCGTCTTAACTATCAGCAGTGAATAGTTAGAATATTTGAAAGATTCAAAAAAGGGAGAATTGGGCATATTTGTGGTTAAAATGGATGCTAAAAGAAAAAAGAGCTAAGTGTAAACAAAAGCTTTGACATTTGTTTTCATTCACAATTCTTTCCCACACCTGACTTAACTGAGGAATGTACAAGAGGATCAATGAGAAGATCTAGGTATTTTCTGGAAAAAAAAAAAAAAAAGATCCATAGGCTGTACACCATGGCTCCCATTTTCTTTATATTTCTTCTTAATATGTGGTGTGGATGTTGCTTTCTTCACTACTGGTGGTATGTGCAGATTGGACCATGAAGAATTACAAATTTGATCTTTGAAAGTTTGTCCTGTTTTTTAACACTGAAATGGAACTTAGTTGGGAATTATTTCTAAAAAGACTCTCTTGTTAATCACGTTTTAAAATTTGATATTTCTCTAGCAGCATGAGACAAAAATGAGCCAACTGAGAGAAACCTTGAGAAAAATGACTGATGAAAATAAGCAGCATGAGACAAAAAGGAGCCAACTGAGACAACCCTTTAGAAAAATGACTGATGAAAATAACGAACTGAGGTCATCGCTTAACTCTCTGAGGGAAAATAACGAATTGCTAAAAACCCAGGCAAGATTAATTATTTCCTGTTACTAGCTTTACGAGTTACAGTCAAGTAGTCAAGCAGTACAGTCAAGTTTATAAGTAGCTTTGCAAGTTACAGTCAACAATTTTAAATGTTTGAACAAGTTGTTTGCAAAATTGCTGATTTTGTTTCTTTAAGACAAGAATTGTGTGAATGGTTGTAAATACTTTCTGCTTAGTTTTCTAGTACATGAAATTTAGTCTCTCAGAGCTTTTGCAGTATTAAAGACTTTAGAGTTAGTTATTTTTGAAAGTGTTAATTAAAGGAGTATTTTCTCTGTTCTTAAAGGCACGCTGAGACAGTGGTTCACAAGAATACAAAGTTAAAGTTTTCTTCTCACTTGACTTAAATCTGACCTAAGTGCTGACAAGCAAATTGCTGCCTAAACTCTTTTGACCGTTGCTCCTTCAGTGAATTGCAGTTCTGATGGACTTGAGTATGATTAAAATCATCTGCTTCCTAGTCTCAGTAAAATCTTTCTTTCTCTTTCTCTTTTGTGCAAACTGAAGTATTCATAGAGGACTTACATGATGATCAGGATGCTTGTTGTATCCATAGAGTATGCTACTTATATTTAAATGGCGGTTATAGTTTGCCCCATATTGTTTTCTCACAGGTCATGCTCAGTAACAGTGTTATTTTCTGAAAACATTTGTTTTATACTCAGCTTCAAAGCCTCAGTGTTGGTTTTTTTTTCAGAATCTGCTGGAAAATATTTAATTATATTTCAAATTTCCAGTGAAGGGGAAAATAGACACATTCCTTGGTTTCTTTTTCAAGGCACGCAGGTTTTTGACTGTTACAAGTGATTGTCGCTTCAATTTTCCTTTGTTGCAGTTTCTTTTGTCTGTTTTTGCTTATATTTTAATGGTATGTACTGGTATTAAATTATATTGTGGACTAATAATAACAACAAATATTAAAAGATTACTATCTTGAGTTTCACAATTATTTTTTTCCAATTCGATGAAATGTAGCACGTATTGGATACATTCCTGGACATTGCAGGACAGGTGTTTAAGTACAGGTGAACTAAAGCGTCTTAACTATCAGCAGTGAATAGTTAGAATATTTGAAAGATTCAAAAAAGGGAGAATTGGGCATATTTTTGGTTAAAATGGATGCTAAAAAAAAAAAGAGCTAAGTGTAAACAAAAGCTTTGACATTTGTTTTCATTCACAATTCTTTCCCACACCTGACTTAACTGAGGAATGTACAAGAGGATCAATGAGAAGATCTAGGTATTTTCTGGAAAAAAAAAAAAAAAAGATCCATAGGCTGTACACCATGGCTCCCATTTTCTTTATATTTCTTCTTAATATGTGGTGTGGATGTTGCTTTCTTCACTACTGGTGGTATGTGCAGATTGGACCATGAAGAATTACAAATTTGATCTTTGAAAGTTTGTCCTGTTTTTTAACACTGAAATGGAACTTAGTTGGGAATTATTTCTAAAAAGACTCTCTTGTTAATCACGTTTTAAAATTTGATATTTCTCTAGCAGCATGAGACAAAAATGAGCCAACTGAGAGAAACCTTGAGAAAAATGACTGATGAAAATAACGAACTGAGGTCATCGCTTAACTCTCTGAGGGAAAATACCGAATTGCTAAAATCCCAGGCAAGATTAATTATTTCCTGTTACTAGCTTTACGAGTTACAGTCAAGTAGTCAAGCAGTACAGTCAAGTTTATAAGTAGCTTTGCAAGTTACAGTCAACAATTTTAAATGTTTGAACAAGTTGTTTGCAAAATTGCTGATTTTGTTTCTTTAAGACAAGAATTGTGTGAATGGTTGTAAATACTTTCTGCTTAGTTTTCTAGTACATGAAATTTAGTCTCTCAGAGCTTTTGCAGTATTAAAGACTTTAGAGTTAGTTATTTTTGAAAGTGTTAATTAAAGGAGTATTTTCTCTGTTCTTAAAGGCACGCTGAGACAGTGGTTCACAAGAATACAAAGTTAAAGTTTTCTTCTCACTTGACTTAAATCTGACCTAAGTGCTGACAAGCAAATTGCTGCCTAAACTCTTTTGACCGTTGCTCCTTCAGTGAATTGCAGTTCTGATGGTCTTGAGTATGATTAAAATCATCTGCTTCCTAGTCTCAGTAAAATCTTTCTTTCTCTTTCTCTTTTGTGCAAACTGAAGTATTCATAGAGGACTTACATGATGATCAGGATGCTTGTTGTATCCATAGAGTATGCTACTTATATTTAAATGGCGGTTATAGTTTGCCCCATATTGTTTTCTCACAGGTCATGCTCAGTAACAGTGTTATTTTCTGAAAACATTTGTTTTATACTCAGCTTCAAAGCCTCAGTGTTGGTTTTTTTTTCAGAATCTGCTGGAAAATATTTAATTATATTTCAAATTTCCAGTGAAGGGGAAAAAAGACACATTCCTTGCTTTCTTTTTCAAGGCACGCAGGTTTTTGACTGTTACAAGTGATTGTCGCTTCAATTTTCCTTTGTTGCAGTTTCTTTTGTCTGTTTTTGCTTATATTTTAATGGTATGTACTGGTATTAAATTATATTGTGGACTAATAATAACAACAAATATTAAAAGATTACTATCTTGAGTTTCACAATTATTTTTTTCCAATTCGATGAAATGTAGCACGTATTGGATACATTCCTGGACATTGCAGGACAGGTGTTTAAGTACAGGTGAACTAAAGCGTCTTAACTATCAGCAGTGAATAGTTAGAATATTTGAAAGATTCAAAAAAGGGAGAATTGGGCATATTTGTGGTTAAAATGGATGCTAAAAAAAAAAAAGAGCTAAGTGTAAACAAAAGCTTTGACATTTGTTTTCATTCACAATTCTTTCCCACACCTGACTTAACTGAGGAATGTACAAGAGGATCAATGAGAAGATCTAGGTATTTTCTGGAAAAAAAAAAAAAAAGATCCATAGGCTGTACACCATGGCTCCCATTTTCTTTATATTTCTTCTTAATATGTGGTGTGGATGTTGCTTTCTTCACTACTGGTGGTATGTGCAGATTGGACCATGAAGAATTACAAATTTGATCTTTGAAAGTTTGTCCTGTTTTTTAACACTGAAATGGAACTTAGTTGGGAATTATTTCTAAAAAGACTCTCTTGTTAATCACGTTTTAAAATTTGATATTTCTCTAGCAGCATGAGACAAAAATGAGCCAACTGAGAGAAACCTTGAGAAAAATGACTGATGAAAATAACGAACTGAGGTCATCGCTTAACTCTCTGAGGGAAAATAACGAATTGCTAAAAACCCAGGCAAGATTAATTATTTCCTGTTACTAGCTTTACGAGTTACAGTCAAGTAGTCAAGCAGTACAGTCAAGTTTATAAGTAGCTTTGCAAGTTACAGTCAACAATTTTAAATGTTTGAACAAGTTGTTTGCAAAATTGCTGATTTTGTTTCTTTAAGACAAGAATTGTGTGAATGGTTGTAAATACTTTCTGCTTCGTTTTCTAGTACATGAAATTTAGTCTCTCAGAGCTTTTGCAGTATTAAAGACTTTAGAGTTAGTTATTTTTGAAAGTGTTAATTAAAGGAGTATTTTCTCTGTTCTTAAAGGCACGCTGAGACAGTGGTTCACAAGAATACAACGTTAAAGTTTTCTTCTCACTTGACTTAAATCTGACCTAAATGCTGACAAGCAAATTGCTGCCTAAACTCTTTTGACCATTGCTCCTTCAGTGAATTGCAGTTCTGATGGACTTGAGTATGATTAAAATCATCTGCTTCCTAGTCTCAGTAAAATCTTTCTTTCTCTTTCTCTTTTGTGCAAACTGAAGTATTCATAGAGGACTTACATGATGATCAGGATGCTTGTTGTATCCATAGAGTATGCTACTTATATTTAAATGGCGGTTATAGTTTGCCCCATATTGTTTTCTCACAGGTCATGCTCAGTAACAGTGTTATTTTCTGAAAACATTTGTTTTATACTCAGCTTCAAAGCCTCAGTGTTGTTTTTTTTTTCAGAATCTGCTGGAAAATATTTAATTATATTACAGATTTCCAGTGAAGGGGAAAAAAGACACATTCCTTGGTTTCTTTTTCAAGGCACGCAGGTTTTTGACTGTTACAAGTAATTGTCGCTTCAATTTTCCTTTGTTGCAGTTTCTTTTGTCTGTTTTTGCTTATATTTTAATGGTATGTACTGGTATTAAATTATATTGTGGACTAATAATAACAACAAATATTAAAAGATTACTATCTTGAGTTTCACAATTATTTTTTTCCAATTCGATGAAATGTAGCACGTATTGGATACATTCCTGGACATTGCAGGACAGGTGTTTAAGTACAGGTGAACTAAAGCGTCTTAACTATCAGCAGTGAATAGTTAGAATATTTGAAAGATTCAAAAAAGGGAGAATTGGGCATATTTGTGGTTAAAATGGATGCTAAAAAAAAAAAAGAGCTAAGTGTAAACAAAAGCTTTGACATTTGTTTTCATTCACAATTCTTTCCCACACCTGACTTAACTGAGGAATGTACAAGAGGATCAATGAGAAGATCTAGGTATTTTCTGGAAAAAAAAAAAAAGATCCATAGGCTGTACACCATGGCTCCCATTTTCTTTATATTTCTTCTTAATATGTGGTGTGGATGTTGCTTTCTTCACTACTGGTGGTATGTGCAGATTGGACCATGAAGAATTACAAATTTGATCTTTGAAAGTTTGACCTGTTTTCTAACACTGAAATGGAACTTAGTTGAGAATTATTTCTAAAAAGACTCTCTTGTTAATCACGTTTTAAAATTTGATATTTCTCTAGCAGCATGAGACAAAAATGAGCCAACTGAGAGAAACCTTGAGAAAAATGACTGATGAAAATAAGCAGCATGAGACAAAAATGAGCCAACTGAGAGAAACCTTGAGAAAAATGACTGATGAAAATAAGCAGCATGAGACAAAAATGAGCCAACTGAGAGAAACCTTGAGAAAAATGACTGATGAAAATAACGAACTGAGGTCATCGCTTAACTCTCTGAGGGAAAATAACGAATTGCTAAAAACCCAGGCAAGATTAATTATTTCCTGTTACTAGCTTTACGAGTTACAGTCAAGTAGTCAAGCAGTACAGTCAAGTTTATAAGTAGCTTTGCAAGTTGATTCAAAGATCGAAGCTGAAATTCCTTTAAGTGGTATATTCTTTATTGCAGCGCTCGATGCACGGGGGATCTCTCCACCTATCGTGCATACCCAAAGCGGAAAGCAGTCTTGAATTTATACAATCAATCTATCAATATTCTACAAGCGCCTATACATATGCATTACCTATCCCCGCCTTCCCTCGCTTCTCATGCTAATTAGCCTTTTGGCACCTTGCGCCTGCGTAGAGCCTCCCAAGAATTGTGGGCAGGGGTCTTTGGGACGTGGGCAGGGGTCTTTGGGAGGAAGACCCCGAGTCTTCCTCACAGTGTACTTTTCACCTTTGGTCAGGAATCTGCTGAATTGGCACGTTTCTTAATTGCGAGAGCTGGTTGTTGCCAATTCTTCCGTTTGTTGTATCTTTATAATGAATTCCAATGTCCAATTTTGAGATTTATAGTCCTTACATTTGTTTCTCTGTCCGTCTGCCGCTTCCTTATCATGAGTTCCAGTGTCTTGTTTCAAGATATACAGTCCATGTCTGGGGATTGTCCTTGCCTCCCCAATACCTCCCCAATACCTCCTTAATCAATCCCCCCTTTTCTTTTCCCATGCAAATTCTTTTGCATCAGATACTTTCATTATTTACAGTAACACAACAAAGCAGGCATCTAAACAACATGCACACAAATATTCCTAACACTACTAATGTGATAAGAGCAATGAACACTTGTTCCAACCCTTGGAAGCTGGGCAACCAGGAGGTTAACTTATTCCATATTTCACTAAAACTCCATGAAAGATCATCTTTACTGATCTCATGTAGGACCCTTGTCTGCTTCCATATTTCTTCCAGGTCGGTAGAGATCCTTCCACTCTGATCTACATACATACAACAACTTGTATTTATTACTGTACAGACTCCCCCTTGAGCGGCCAGTAACAAGTCTAGGGCCATCCGATTTTGTAATACTACCTGTGATAAACTAGATATCTCTTCTTGTTGAGCCTTTATAGCATCCAGAGTTTTGTTTTCTAACTTCTCTATAATTGCAGAAATATTAACTATCGCCTTTTCCAATTCATTCACTCCTAACCATGGGATAAACCATCGAACAAAACTATGAAAAGCGGTGTGTCTCTCTATCAATGGATTGTTAATTTTTCGTCTAATTCTCCAGATATGATTTCTCAAGTAACCTCGAGGCACTACATCATGTACTGTCATACTGGGGACTACTGCTCCAAGAGTGCAAGTTCCCTTGCAGTTCTCGGGCAAGACCTTACGAGCTGTATCATTGCATAGCCAATACCACCCTTTTCCTTCTGGAACTGGCCAGCTGGTTGAATTTGCCCAACTGCTAGTTGTACTAATATCAATTGTTTGATTACAAGATGTCTGATTTCCCACATAAGTAGTACCCGTATTTATACAATCCTGTTTTCCCATACCCTTAGGCGGGTTACACCTTTGTACACATACATAGTAAGATTCCAATGGCACGAAGCTACTAACTTCTAGTTCCAAAACTTCTTCATATTTTTGACCCCAAGATGTGTTTTCCCACAAATTAGTCCAAGGTAAGTTTGCAGGCAAGGGAATCCTGATTAACGATACACCCTTATTCCCATGCTGTGGCAGATGGGTGCATACCCAACAGTTTGTCTTATTAATTACTTGAGAAATTGTTTGTATCAGGGACAGGTGTAAGTTCTCATCCCAAACTGCCCACCCCGAATCTGAGAACCACACCCCTGCAATCATTAGGATCTGGAAAACCATAATTTTGTTGGTCCAATTGGAGTGGTGGTCCATATCCTTGCCAGGGCCTTCTTCACCCTTGAATCGTGGATCCAAGCTGCTTGCTCCTTAATCTTAATGGCGGTGCGTGTTGTCAGTAATACCTGGTATGGTCCCGTCCACTTTCCTTCCGTTTTTCCTCTAGGGGTTGTCCTGAAAAAGTCTTTATATATATAATCCCTGAGCTTAAAAGGGTGGATTGGTTGATCCAACCCTCTAGCCCAGGTCCTGAGAACAAATTTATGTACTTTATTTAATTATTTCTGAAGTTCAGTTATATATGCATATAAATATTCTAATCCTAGCTGCATTAGATCCTCTCCACTAAATATAAATTGATATGGCCTTCCATATAAAATTTCAAAGGGACTCAAATTCCCTTTTATTCTAGGTTTAACTCAAATTCTAAGTAATGCTAAAGGGAGGGATTGAGGTCATGACAAATTAGATTCTTGTCCGATTTTAGCTATTTGTTGTTTAATTAAATGTTTCATTTTTTCTACCTGTCCACTTGCCTGCGGTCTATAAAGAGTATGCAGTTGTCTTTAGAATATCTTTAGAATCTTATTTATCTGTTGTATCACTTGCACACAAAAATGTGAAACTCTATCAGAAGACATTGCTACTAGAATCCCAAAGCATGGTATTATTTCATTTAACAAGACTTTAACCACTTCTTCTTGCTTTGTTTGTTTGACAGGGAAAGGCTTCAGGCCTTCCTGAAATCATGTCAGTCAGAACCAGTAAATAACAATACCCCCCTTTTCTAGGGAGTTCTGAAAAATCAATTTGCCACAGTTGCCCCGAATAATTCCCTTTATCAATGACACCAAATGTCACCCTATTTCCTGTATTGGGATTATGACGCATACAGGTGTCACATTGTTGGGTTACCTGCCTTATTGTGGTATACAGATTTCTTGCTACCAAGACTCGATTTAATAGTTTATACAGGGCATCGGCTCCCCAGTGGGTTTTGTTGTGTTCCCCCAAAACCATAGGCCACACCAAATTAGAGGGCATAACAACCCTGTTGTCCTTCAAATGAGCCCACCCATCAACATTCAGCTTCCCTTTTAGATCCTCGATCAACTTTAAATCTTCTTTTGAATATTTAGGAGCCTGTCCTTTCTCTAATGTCTGAATTTTACCGTCTGGTATTAAAGCAAGCACTTCCACTTGACCTCTTTCCGGCTCCCTTCTTGCCTCTTTATCAGCCAATCTGTTCCCAATCTCGAAGTCAGTGGATCCTCTTTGATGCCCTCGGCAATGCATAATAGCCACTTTTTCTGGTTGTTTTACAGCCTCTAACAATTTTAAAATTTCTTCAGCATGTTTTATCTGTTTTCCCTGAGCAGTCAGTAATCCACGTTCTTTCCAAATCGCTCCATGAGCATGTACCACGCCGAATGCATATTTAGAATCTGTCCAAATATTTACCCTTTTTCCAGCTGCCAGTTCCAATGCTCTCGTGAGAGCAACTATCTCCGCCTTTTGAGCTGATGTTCCAGGGGGTAAAGGCTTAGACTCAATTACCTGCTGAGTAGTTGTTATAGCATATCCAGCTTTACGTTGTCCTTGTGTAACAAAACTGCTCCCATCCGTGAACCAAGTTTCTTCTGCATCTTCCATGGGCTCCTCCTTAAGGTCTGGTCGGCTGGAATACACAGTCTCCATAGTTTCTAAACAATCGTGAATCACAGGTTCCGCCGGAGCATCACTAAGAAAAGAGGCTGGATTCACAATATTAGTTATCACAATTTCCACATCGTCCTGTTCTACCAATATTGCTTGATATTTCAAAAATCTCTGAGGAGATAACCAATGAGCCCCCTTTTGTTCTAAAACTGCTGACACAGTGTGTGAGACAAACACTGTTATCTTCTGCCCCATTGTAAATTTCCGGGCTTCTTGTATATTCATAATTACGGCTGCCACTGCTCGCAGGCAGCCTGGCCATCCTTTACTTACTTCATCCAATTGTTTAGAGAAATAAGCCACTGCCCTTTTGTAAGGTCCCAACTTTTGTGCTAGTACCCCTAAGGCCATACCCTGTCTTTCATAGGAGTATAACCAAAAGGGTTTAGACAAATCTGGTAAACCAAGAGCTGGGGCTCGCATCAACTCCATCTTAAACTTCTTAAAGGCTGCTCGGGCTTCTCCTGTCCATATTAGTCTTATGCAGTTATCTTTAATTAAATCATACAGAGGCCTTACAATTAATCCATAATTGTTGATCCATAATCTGCACCAACCTGTCATTCCTAGGAAAGTTCGTAATTCTTTAACAGTCTGTGGTTCTGGGGTACGACAGATTGCTTCCTTGCGTTCCGTCCCCAATTCACGTTGTCCTCCTGAGATCTCAAATCCTAGGTATGTCACGTGGGTTTGAACCAATTGTGCCTTCTGTTGTGAAACCCGGTATCCATTCATTCCTAGGAAATTAAGGAGGCTCACCGTCCACTGTATGCAGCTTCCCCTGTCTTCGGTAGCAATCAAGAGATCATCAACATATTGCAGCAGGACCCCTGCAGAATTGGGGGCTTCCCAGGATTCAAGTTCCTTTGCAAGTTGATTACCAAAAATCATAGGGCTATTTTTAAACCCCTGAGGAAGCACTGTCCATGTCAACTGGACTTTTCGTCCTGAGTCAGGATTTTCCCATTCAAAGGCAAAGAGGTTTCGGCTTTCTGGGGCCAAGGTTAAACAAAAGAAGGCATCCTTTAAATCCAGTACGGTAAACCAGACCAACTTGTCCCTTAACTTGGTCAATAGCGTATAAGGGTTTGCTACCACAGGGTGTATGTCTTCAGTGATCCTGTTTATTGCTCTCAAGTCCTGTACTAACCTATAACTCTTCCCATCCGGTTTCTTAATTGGTAAGATGGGAGTATTATATTCTGATTCACACTCGACCAGTAACCCATATTTCAAAAACTTATCTATTGTATCTTTTATTCCTCTTCTATCTTCTATTCTAAGGGGGTACTGCTTAACCTTTACTGGCTTCTCTCCTGGTTTTAATTTTACCATTATTGGTGCAGCATTCTTTGCTTTCCCAGGGACATCAGATTCCCACACCCCTGGATAAACCTGATCCTGGATTTCCGGAAGGGTTTCATTAAAAGAATCAGTTTGGATCAATACCAAACTTAGTGCACTTATAAGTCGGTCTTCTTTTACTCTTAACTCTACCCTTCCCTTTTCAAAAACAATTTCAGCTTCTAATTGCTCTAATAAATCCCGTCCCAATAAAGATCTAGGAGATCCCGGCAAATACAAAAACCTATGTATTCCCATTTGCTTCCCCAATTCATATTCTAATGGCTTTAAAAAGAAAGCTTTTTCGTGTCTACCCATTGCCCCCACCACTGTCACAAAATCTTTATCTTCTGGCATCAACTTCTGATTTAACACTGAATATGTAGCTCCTGTATCTACTAAAAATTCTACTTCCCGACCCAATTTCCCTAGCTTAATTTTAACCAGTGGATCTGCTAGGGTAGAGTCCCCCGGTCTCCTTCATTGTTTTGTAGCCATTAATAGCTTATTTTCCTCTTGCCGCTTCGGGCATTCCCTTTTCCAGTGTCCTATCTCTTTACAATAGGCACACTGTTCAGCCCGCAAGGGGAGTCGAATTACCTTCCCCCCCCACTTCTCCTGCCTCGAAAAGATTCTTCCTGCTTTCGCAGGGCTGCCACAGTGGCTGCTGCAATCGTCTCACCTAACTTTTGCCTTTCATTCCCCTCACGATTTCTAAACACTCTCCAGGCTTCTTCTACTAATCTTTCCAAATCCCTTACGTCTGGTTCTTTCATTTTCTGAAGTTTTCGTCTAATATCTTCCGCCGATTGACCCAAAAATAGAGATACTAATTGAAGTCTACCCCCCCTCAGAGGAAGGGTCTATAGTGGTAAACTTCTGCATTGCTGCCCTCAGCCTTTCAAGAAATTCGGATGGGGTTTCTTTTAGACCTTGTTGGAAGCATATTCTCAATTCCCAATTCATCCAGATTTTAGTATTTACTTAGCCGTTCATAATTTTAGGGATGATTAGGGTCTCAGTGGGGTTGGTCAGGGGAATTCAGTTGTCCACAGTTCCCTGAGCGGTCCCATCGGTAATCTGAGCTCGCACATGAACTCAGGTTGTTTTAAGAGTTAACTGTTTTTCTGTTTCCATAACAACTCTCTCTCGGACCCATCATGATCCATTTGCCCCGAAGGGCTAACACCCATGATTTTAAGATCTCTGCCTAGAGCAGAGGCAGAACTATTAACATTCCTACATCCTCTTTCCCTGCTCATTCAACTTCAAACACCTTTAACACTTTCAACAACCCTTTTAACACTTCCTTTATCTTTCTCCAGCCTGTACTTCTCTAATGCCAACATCAAAGGCTCAGTCAGGGGCCAACTTAATTCCGTACCTTTTCCCACCAAGATGCTGAAACAACATCAGTATACAACATTTCATCCTATTCTCCTTCTCAAAACCAACATTAACTGTAGCAAAACATTAGAGTTTAAAGTTCCATTTAGGGGCCACTTTTCTCCACATTCCAGCTTATAAAGCGGCCACCATTGATTACAATATTTTATCAATGTTTTCCTGTTCACACTTCCACCGGCAGATCCTCCAATATCCTTCCAGTGATTCAAAACACATCCTAACGCACTTTTCTTAGGAATTTCACTGCTTACTCGCCCCCCCATTTTCCAGTTTACACTTTCAGAATACACGTGTTACTTACAAAAGCGTATCACAAAAACGTATCACTCACAAAATTACAGGCACGCAATATCTTTCAGTAGCGATGTCACAAAGCTACTATTACAAGCAATATTGCTAAAATCACAATAACAATAGTCAGAGTCAAATTCTACATGCGATAAGTCAGAAAACCGAACTGTGTAACACCATAACGATATCTTTCTTATAACAATGCCACGAACCTACTATTACCACCAGAAAAATAGCCAAAATCACAGTAACAATAACCAGAGTTAAATACCATACTCCATGAGTCAGAAAACCGAAATAAACAACACAATTCCAGATGGACCTTAAAGCGAGCTCTTTCCTTAAGGTCCCCAAATATACTTATGGTGCTTACCACAAAGTATATACCAAACACTGCCTCGCAGAAGATCACCTTCTGACTTACAGACAGTTCCAGATACAGATGGACCTCAAGGTCCCCAGATATACTTGTGGTACTAACCACAAAGTATATACCAAATACTGTCCTGCAGAAGTCACCTTCCGACTTACTGGACAGTCCCAGATGACCGGTCTACCAGAAAACCAAACCAGAATAAAGAATATACTCACTTACAATGATGGGGTCCTTGTCTGCCTCCGCAGTGATCCGGTGAGTCGAGGAGTCCCTCCGGGAAATCCCGGGGGTACCCTAGGGAGTCCTGTCCCCAGCGGGTCCTGCGGACCGGCAGAGGGGTAGTCCCATCTGGGGTGCCAGATTGATTCAAAGATCGAAGCCGAAATTCCTTTAAGTGGTATATTCTTTATTGCAGTGCTGGATGCACGGGGGATCTCTCCACCTATCGTGCATACCCAAAGCGGAAAGCAGTCTTGAATTTATACAATCAATCTATCAATATTCTACAAGCGCCTATACATATTCCTTATCTATCCCCCCCTTCCCTCGCTTCTCATGCTAATTAGCCTTTTGGCACCTTGCGCCTGCATAGAGCCTCCCAAGAATTGTGGGCAGGGGTCTTTGGGAGGAAGACGCCGAGTCTTCCTCACAGTGTACTTTTCACCTTTGGTCAGGAATCTGCTGAATTGGCACGTTTCTTAATTGCGAGAGCTGGTTGTTGCCAATTCTTCCGTTTGTTGTATCTTTATAATGAATTCCAATGTCCAATTTTGAGATTTATAGTCCTTACATTTGTTTCTCTGTCCGTCTGCCGCTTCCTTATCATGAGTTCCAGTGTCTTGTTTCGAGATATACAGTCCATGTCTGGGGATTGTCCTTGCCTCCCCAATACCTCCCCAATACCTCCTTAATCAAAGTTACAGTCAACAATTTTAAATGTTTGAACAAGTTGTTTGCAAAATTGCTGATTTTGTTTCTTTAAGACAAGAATTGTGTGAATGGTTGTAAATACTTTCTGCTTCGTTTTCTAGTACATGAAATTTAGTCTCTCAGAGCTTTTGCAGTATTAAAGACTTTAGAGTTAGTTATTTTTGAAAGTGTTAATTAAAGGAGTATTTTCTCTGTTCTTAAAGACACGCTGAGACAGTGGTTCACAAGAATACAAAGTTAAAGTTTTCTTCTCACTTGACTTAAATCTGACCTAAATGCTGACAAGCAAATTGCTGCCTAAACTCTTTTGACCGTTGCTCCTTCAGTGAATTGCAGTTCTGATGGTCTTGAGTATGATTAAAATCATCTGCTTCCTAGTCTCAGTAAAATCCTTCTTTCTCTTTCTCTTTTGTGCAAACTGAAGTATTCATAGAGGACTTACATGATGAGCAGGATGCTTGTTGTATCCATAGAGTATGCTACTTATATTTAAATGGCGGTTATAGTTTGCCCCATATTGTTTTCTCACAGATCATGCTCAGTAACAGTGTTATTTTCTGAAAACATTTGTTTTATGCTCAGCTTCAAAGCCTCAGTGTTGGTTTTTTTTTCAGAATCTGCTGGAAAATATTTAATTATATTACAGATTTCCAGTGAAGGGGAAAAAAGACACATTCCTTGGTTTCTTTTTCAAGGCACACAGGTTTTTGACTGTTACAAGTAATTGTCGCTTCAATTTTCCTTTGTTGCAGTTTCTTTTGTCTGTTTTTGCTTATATTTTAATGGTATGTACTGGTATTAAATTATATTGTGGACTAATAATAACAACAAATATTAAAAGATTACTATCTTGAGTTTCACAATTATTTTTTTCCAATTCAATGAAATGTAGCACGTATTGGATACATTCCTGGACATTGCAGGACAGGTGTTTAAGTACAGGTGAACTAAAGCGTCTTAACTATCAGCAGTGAATAGTTAGAATATTTGAAAGATTCAAAAAAGGGAGAATTGGGCATATTTGTGGTTAAAATGGATGCTAAAAGAAAAAAGAGCTAAGTGTAAACAAAAGCTTTGACATTTGTTTTCATTCACAATTCTTTCCCACACCTGACTTAACTGAGGAATGTACAAGAGGATCAATGAGAAGATCTAGGTATTTTCTGGAAAAAAAAAAAAAGATCCATAGGCTGTACACCATGGCTTCCATTTTCTTTATATTTCTTCTTAATATGTGGTGTGGATGTTGCTTTCTTCACTACTGGTGGTATGTGCAGATTGGACCATGAAGAATTACAAATTTGATCTTTGAAAGTTTGTCCTGTTTTTTAACACTGAAATGGAACTTAGTTGAGAATTATTTCTAAAAAGACTCTCTTGTTAATCACATTTTAAAATTTGATATTTCTCTAGCAGCATGAGACAAAAATGAGCCAACTGAGAGAAACCTTGAGAAAAATGACTGATGAAACTAACGAACTGAGGTCATCGCTTAACTCTCTGAGGGAAAATATCGAATTGCTAAAAACCCAGGCAAGATTAATTATTTCCTGTTACTAGCTTTACGAGTTACAGTCAAGTAGTCAAGCAGTACAGTCAAGTTTATAAGTAGCTTTGCAAGTTACAGTCAACAATTTTAAATGTTTGAACAAGTTGTTTGCAAAATTGCTGATTTTGTTTCTTTAAGACAAGAATTGTGTGAATGGTTGTAAATACTTTCTGCTTCGTTTTCTAGTACATGAAATTTAGTCTCTCAGAGCTTTTGCAGTATTAAAGACTTTAGAGTTAGTTATTTTTGAAAGTGTTAATTAAAGGAGTATTTTCTCTGTTCTTAAAGGCACGCTGAGACAGTGGTTCACAAGAATACAAAGTTAAAGTTTTCTTCTCACTTGACTTAAATCTGACCTAAATGCTGACAAGCAAATTGCTGCCTAAACTCTTTTGACCGTTGCTCCTTCAGTGAATTGCAGTTCTGATGCTCTTGAGTATGATTAAAATCATCTGCTTCCTAGTCTCAGTAAAATCTTTCTTTCTCTTTCTCTTTTGTGCAAACTGAAGTATTCATAGAGGACTTACATGATGAGCAGGATGCTTGTTGTATCCATAGAGTATGCTACTTATATTTAAATGGCGGTTATAGTTTGCCCCATATTCTTTTCTCACAGGTCATGCTCAGTAACAGTGTTATTTTCTGAAAACATTTGTTTTATACTCAGCTTCAAAGCCTCAGTGTTGGTTTTTTTTTCAGAATCTGCTGGAAAATATTTAATTATATTACAGATTTCCAGTGAAGGGGAAAAAAGACACATTCCTTGGTTTCTTTTTCAAGGCACGCAGGTTTTTGACTGTTACAAGTAATTGTCGCTTCAATTTTCCTTTGTTGCAGTTTCTTTTGTCTGTTTTTGCTTATATTTTAATGGTATGTACTGGTATTAAATTATATTGTGGACTAATAATAACAACAAATATTAAAAGATTACTATCTTGAGTTTCACAATTATTTTTTTCCAATTCGATGAAATGTAGCACGTATTGGATACATTCCTGGACATTGCAGGACAGGTGTTTAAGTACAGGTGAACTAAAGCGTCTTAACTATCAGCAGTGAATAGTTAGAATATTTGAAAGATTCAAAAAAGGGAGAATTGGGCATATTTGTGGTTAAAATGGATGCTAAAAAAAAAAAAAGAGCTAAGTGTAAACAAAAGCTTTGACATTTGTTTTCATTCACAATTCTTTCCCACACCTGACTTAACTGAGGAATGTACAAGAGGATCAATGAGAAGATCTAGGTATTTTCTGGAAAAAAAAAAAAAAAAGATCCATAGGCTGTACACCATGGCTCCCATTTTCTTTATATTTCTTCTTAATATGTGGTGTGGATGTTGCTTTCTTCACTACTGGTGGTATGTGCAGATTGGACCATGAAGAATTACAAATTTGATCTTTGAAAGTTTGTCCTGTTTTTTAACACTGAAATGGAACTTAGTTGAGAATTATTTCTAAAAAGACTCTCTTGTTAATCACGTTTTAAAATTTGATATTTCTCTAGCAGCATGAGACAAAAATGAGCCAACTGAGAGAAACCTTGAGAAAAATGACTGATGAAAATAACGAACTGAGGTCATCGCTTAACTCTCTGAGGGAAAATAACGAATTGCTAAAAACCCAGGCAAGATTAATTATTTCCTGTTACTAGCTTTACGAGTTACAGTCAAGTAGTCAAGCAGTACAGTCAAGTTTGTAAGTAGCTTTGCAAGTTACAGTCAACAATTTTAAATGTTTGAACAAGTTGTTTGCAAAATTGCTGATTTTGTTTCTTTAAGACAAGAATTGTGTGAATGGTTGTAAATACTTTCTGCTTCGTTTTCTAGTACATGAAATTTAGTCTCTCAGAGCTTTTGCAGTATTAAAGACTTTAGAGTTAGTTATTTTTGAAAGTGTTAATTAAAGGAGTATTTTCTCTGTTCTTAAAGGCACGCTGAGACAGTGGTTCACAAGAATACAACGTTAAAGTTTTCTTCTCACTTGACTTAAATCTGACCTAAGTGCTGACAAGCAAATTGCTGCCTAAACTCTTTTGACCGTTGCTCCTTCAGTGAATTGCAGTTCTGATGGTCTTGAGTATGATTAAAATCATCTGCTTCCTAGTCTCAGTAAAATCTTTCTTTCTCTTTCTCTTTTGTGCAAACTGAAGTATTCATAGAGGACTTACATGATGATCAGGATGCTTGTTGTATCCATAGAGTATGCTACTTATATTTAAATGGTGGTTATAGTTTGCCCCATATTCTTTTCTCACAGTCGCAAGTGATATATGAGCAGTATCAGTAGTTAGAATTCTGAGTGAAGAGAAGAACAGTTGTCTGAAGGTAGATACAAGAAAACTTGTGAAGGTTTTAGAGAGATGTTCGTGTAGTTTGTCTTCAGGAACGTCTGGATACCTTTCACAGAGCTTTTCTGTACAGTTGTAGCAGAGGGACAGAATGACAATTTCACGAAATCTTTATTCTTCCAACAATGCTAGTTACACAGTTAAAATTTAGCCTAAGTAGATTGTATGAAAGAAAGCAAAGGAGTGTATTAAATGTATTAAAATGAGGATCATGCACAGATCATTAAATATTTTCTTTCTCCTATGATCCATTTAGTTAGAATTATAAAATAGAGTGATTTTGTATGTGAAAATCTCTTCCCAAGGCTTTCATAAACATTTGTTTAAGCACAAAATAAAGCATGTGCGTATTACTAATGTACTCGTATATTTTAGTCTATTGGTATTGTGGTTTAGAAAATCATAGACTTGAAAACTGAAATAACTGATGTTGTGGATGTGTTACAGTTACTACGGATTTCAAAAGTTTACGACCCCTTAACTATTCTTATGGACTGGATCTCAGACCAACACCTTAGCAAAATAGAAATACAAGAAGAGAGAGAGGGCAGTGAGAAACCTCAGTGTGCTAAAGAAAACTACACTCTAGAAAATTGTATGAAGGTAAAGGCATTTGAATTTGTTTAAGTTGAAATGTTAAGATTCTTTGTATTATTTCTGAGTGTAACAGGTCTGCCTGTTTTACACACGCTTTGAATACATGAATTAAAAGAAAACAGCAGTTAATCCATCAGTATTAATTCCAACAGTGAGATGTAATAGATAATTTTTCATACAGATATTTATACAGATCATTTTTAAGGAAATGTGTAGTGTGCAGTCTGACCTTGAGATTCCACCTGTCTTTCTATTTTAAGTCACTTTTCTCAGCTGATAATTTATCTCGTGTTTTATCTGTAATACTGTATGTAATTCCTTTTTCCTAAGGAGATACACACGTCTAATTTAAAGTATTTTAGTGCTGATACTAGGTATTAAAAGTTCAAGTTATGTCTTATAAAAGATGATACCGTGCTATACTTGTAACGCTTTTTTGGGATACCGAGGCTTGGAAATCAGTGAAGCGTTCAGGAAATCTGCTTTTTCTGTTTGTTTGTTTGTTTGTTTGTTTGTTTAATTATTATTCTATCTAAAATTTGTAGCCCTTGGTATTAGACTTCAGAGCTTGAGCTCACACAATGTCTTTCCACTTTTTGTGTAAACCTGTGTAAAATGTAAATTCAGTATATAATTCTGTTACCTGTACCAGATCTGCCCAGTGAGTATTTGTACATGTAGTCTGTTAAACTCCGGGAATACGTTGATTTTAGTTTGGTTTAGTTTTGCTTAGTTTGCTTTTTACTTGTGGTTAGCTTGTACTGTAAGTTCGTATACTGCACGTAACTTTGCCATTCTGTATTTTTACAGCTTTTGCCTATGGTCACTGGACAGCTCCAGTGGATGCCATTTGTGGATCCTAAACTACATATGTCTGTGATTCAATTTATCTACTGGTCTCTAAGGCAGATAGACACTGGTAGTCAGGTAAATTCCCAGGAGATATTTTGTATTATAAATGAGTATGAAAAGTAGATATTTTCAGGGAGTATATATAAAAGAAACTTTGCTGTCTTTGCAAAGCATACATGCCTACCACAGATACATAGCAAATGAAAAACTAATTCTCACCAAATTAACTTTCTCACATTCGTTGTAATATTTTGCACCGTGTCTGTAAACATATTTTTGCACACATATGTGATCTTTGTTGCAGTAGTGTGTAGCATCTCAGAAATGGTATTTTCCATATGTGCTTACAAAACTTGTGAACTAGGAAAAGAAATATATTTTTGTTCGCTTTATGCATGAGATTTGTTGAAATTGATGGCAACGTGTGGCAAAGTAGCAAAGGTATTTTGATTTCTTTGTTCTCTACTCAGTGTCTAACTGAATAGAACTAAGCTGGTGGTTCCAGTGCTAATGAGAAGGTATTTTAAATGAGCTTGTTATTAAGTTTGATTCTGAAGTAATATTTCTGCACCGGTTTTTGAAAAGTCCAATACATCTTACCTGTACAGTATTCTTAAGGGTCATGTTTAGACCTTAGTTCTGTAAACGCTTTTGTAGGACCTAGCTTCAGGCATCTTCACAAAAGAGGGTAGTGTAGTAGGCAGCACTGATTAAAGCTGAGTTTGAACTGACTTTATTCTGGAACCAGAGGCAAATTAAATAATGTCAGCATATCAGGGGCCCTGACTACCTTGTTTCTTTGTGAAGTGTGTGTTGACTAGGCCCTGTGCTAATGTTGTTCAACTGCTTGTGGAACGCAAAGTAGTATCCCATGTACAGACTATATTGCAATACACGGTCACGACATCTGCTATTTAATATTTAATCCTTAGGGGAACATACGTACTTAGCAGACAGGATTTTCATGTATTTTAATGTTTACGCTAAATGTGCACGTTGTTTGAAACAGGATGCAAGCATGACAGCAACAATGGAGAGACTTGCAGAAGTTATTCTCAAAGGCGCAGTACAAAAGGGAAGCATGCAAAAATGGACTAAAAAGTCTACACGGAGTAAACCAAAAGCTGCACATTTCTTTAAAAGCTCCTCTATGCCTTTGAGGTTTCTGTCAACTTTGGTTGTGCTTAGAACAGCAAAACGAAGTAAGTTCTGGTTTTTATTATGTCTTTTTTAAATTATCTTTTTCTTTTTCTTTTTTTTTTTTTTTTTAAATCTTATTTTCAGGTATGTGCCCAGACAAAAAAACAAATGTACAAAATGCAGCAGTTCAATGATACTGTAGCATCTGTAATGCTTTAGTAGTAAAGGATGTTTTATTTGAATTTTACCACCTGATCAAGCATAATATAGGGAAGCAAGTATGAACCTTGCTATTATTCATGTCATAATTTGTGTGGTCATTTTAATATGCTTTATTTATGTCGGTGAGATCAACGTATTTTGTGACAAAGGGGAAAAGAGATGTTGGTAATTCTCTCAAGCAATCACCGTAGCAGTGATTTGTTTGTCAAGATCTGCACTGCATATAATGGTACAGCTAATTGCTCCTCAGTAAACTGAAATCAGTAGCAAATTCAGAACAGTTCTAGAATTTCATTGCTTTGTCAAAGTTTAATGTAAAGCTCATACTCTATCTAGCTCTTACCTCTCTGCTGTCTCCCCTTTTCTCCTACCAAGTCTGTCACTGCAAGTGGCTACCCATAAACATTATCAGCATTGAAGAATGCTACCATATGCTGATGCAGTATAGTAATGTATTTTGTTAACAGGCAAAAGCAAACGAGGTCGTACTTGTCTGGAGATATCGCAGTTCTTAGTGACTTTTGCTTCAGTTCATGAGAGTTACTCCACTTGTGCAATTTCCAGGATGCCGTAGTATCTCTTCTCAGCAGCAGTTTCTTTAAAAACAAACAGGGCCTGAAAAGACAAAAAACGTTTTCTTTGAAGTGATGACAAAAATACTGACCTGTGCAGTATTTATACTGGTAGTACTTAGAATAAGTAGGATTTAAACATTCTGGAAGACCACCCTGTCACCATTAATAAACAAATACAGTATTTCAGCTGTTGGAGGGAAGAATCAGTGTATTTTCAATTTCAGTATCATATAGTTTCAGTCAGAATATTTTGGTGAAGCATGATTACCCTGAAATTGAAACTCACATTTCTAGAAATGTTTGATGAAAATGATGCAAATGAATTACAATACAAAAAAAGTACTTATTGCAGAGATTAACTATAAGCAGATGAAAGCTGTTGATCAGAATGAATCAGTTTAGCTTCTCATGGTCGGTTTTTACTGCGAGCCTATAGAACATGGAAAAAAATTACCTGTTAAATTTATGTTGAAACTTACCGTGTATGAATTTTCATCACTGACCACATGTCTAATGATCTAGCGATGACAAAGCAGCACATTCAGTTTAAACATATATATCCTGTTCCCTTCAAGATGCTAATATCCAGCAGATGGCACTGTAATTAAACTTTTGCTATGTGATAAATTTTCCCCTTACTCTTAATTTTCTGTGCTCCAGATGATCAATGCTATTCCAAGATATTGAGGAAGATTTGACATCATGAAATTAAGAAAACTGAATTGATTCACTTAATCTAAATTCTCTGAATAATTTAGTGTTCTCCAAAATGGATGCATATATAACGTGGATGCATATATAACTTAAACTACAGCTTTTTATGGAAAGGAATGTGAATAGTTGCTGTCATGGCAGTAATTGCAGTTATTCAGATGAATGAGCCTTTTACTCCTTTATTAGAGGCTTCCCAGATGTTGAAACCAATATAGTCCCAAACTATGCAGCTTGTGATTTCTTTTCTCTCTTAAGGAAGAGATTAGAAAGGTGTTATATTTGCAAATATATTTTGCTCAATTTGTGAGTTGTAACTTGTCTTTTTTTCCACTCACAACAATTTTTGTAAGGAATAAAAATAGGCAGAAGATGCATTTAAACAAATAAGTAAATTAATATTTTCAGCCATTTTTTTTTTTTTAATTAGTATATATCTGCAACAGTAACTCTTAGGATAAATATTCATGTATTTGTGATCATCTAATGGAACTGTGATTACATAATTTTTATTCCCTGTTTTCTGTTATCTTTCAGTGGATTACCTGACTCAGGCATTTCATTCCCTTTGCGTGGACTTGAAGACAGATGAAGGAAAGATCTTATTTTTGCAATACCGATGTGTGCCTATCATACTAAGCCACTTAACTATATCCAAAAAATGTCTCCTTTTTATTGCACTTAATGCATTAGTTGAGATGGCCATGAACAACGATAAAAGTGAGTAATTGAAAAAAATACATACAAAGTTATGATGAAAGTAGGTGAGGTAAGCATAAATACCAAATCAAAAATAACGTGCTGCTTCTCTATAAATAACCTGATCTAGCATTAGCATTCATTTGTGTCATTTAAATTCATTAGAGATATAAAGTATGTTTCTGAATTGTCCGTCTCTTCTCACTGTCAGCATCCAAGCTTTACATCTTGTCCTGGTTGCTTTCTTAGTGGTGTGATTTTTTTTGATGTTTAGTTTAGCTTTTCTGTTTATTCCACTGGTTTACCTTGCTGATGTTTTGCCAATGAGTAATTTTCTTTTGAAGTAAGGCTGTGCCAGGGCAGCCATTTCATGAAATCCTGTTAGCAGGTGGAGATAAAATAAATAAATAAATAAATAAATAAACTTTTATCTTTTTTTACCCCCCTAATGTGAACAGCTCACCCCTAGCCATTTTTCACTTTAAAGTAATTGGAAATGGCACATCTGTAAGGGATGGTTATGTTTCAATGAGTTGTACTGTGGTGTGGTCCTATAAAAGGGTTAATAGTCTCCTTCACAGTGGTTTTCCAGGTGACACAGGCAAAGAATCAGTTGATAACAATCTGGATGAACACACAAGTAGTGAGCCATTCCAGTGTCATGTGGAACAATCCTTGTTAATTTTCTTAAAATAAAAAGTATTCATTGTTTTTTGGAACAGAAAAGGGAAGGAGAAGGGACTGCTGCTATTTGTGAAATGTATATTGTTGGCTTGGGGTATTTTGTTACCATGTACTATAGGGGCAAAAACAGAAAGCGTGTTTGACTTGGGATGGAACAACGTTGAGTTAGAAGGCATTTTGTAGTGAGATAAGTGGCAGAAAGATTTACCTGATGTTGTTTTCATCCTTTCAGACCGTGTGGTTAGTTTATCTATTTATTTTTTTTACACTAAAGTATTTCTAATCATCATAATTTTGATCGGTATAGTAACTGGGAAAGAAAAACCTAAGCAGGGTTGATGGTATCTGACATTACTTTGAAGAAAAATTCCACTAACAGTACATGTTCTGTTATCTAGTAGTAGTCATTTCGATCTGCTGGATGCCTAGATTTGGAAGAATAATGGAGATAAATTGTGACAAGTTCACATTTTGCCATGTTGCTTGTAACCTTGTTGCATGTCAAATGTAACCGTTCAGGTATTGGTACCATCTGTTTCCTATCTATACGTAGTATCTTAATGACAAATTAGAATTAATAGTCTTATTGCTGTTCATCTTTACTGGCACGCAGCTTTTCATGTACCACATCCCTGTTTGGTTCAGGTGTTTCACATCCAGAATCCTGTCAGTCTGTCTTGTTATAAAGGTAGTTCCTGGCCTCCAAGGTGTAGGTTTTTGTTCTGGTCTTTTCTGATCTTTGTAAACTTCTGTTCAGTCCAACTTAGTTCTGTGACATAAGGAATCCTGTTCTATTTTTAACCTTTTTTATTGCTTTTTTTTGTGTGTGTATGTTTGTGATGGTCATTTAAGAATGAGGGTGGCCTCCCGTACATCCTGTGTCATAGCTGCGTGAAGGTCTTGCACATCTAGGAAGCTGAAGAACAATTGATACCATCCTGAGGTCAACATGTACTGGGTGATGGGCTGGACCTGTCCTTGGGCTCTCTTAACTTGGGGTCACCCACGAAGGCATCCACACTCGAGGGGCCTTGCACTGACTGTTACCTCGCCTGCCCTCCGTTGTGCTATAACCACTGGCTCTTAGCAGGCCCAGCTGTTGACGACGAGAATCAGTTAAACTCAGCAAATGGTTCCAATCTTGCCAGTGACTGTGTAAGAGACAGCAGCTCATCAGCAAGCTGTTCAGTGTAGTTACTGGTTCTTTTTCTGTGGTCCTTATGTAACTTTTCCACGAGCTAACTCTCCATCACTCTGTTGAGTTGGTCCGCTCTCCTGGCAGATCCACATGCAATTAGAAACGAGGCAAAACCGTAATGGTTAATTTGTTAAAACATGAACTTCAAGCTGGTGTTCCTGACAGTCTTCATTTTCTGAGGTGACAGAGCTTTAGCTATAAAACAGAAATTTCTGAATGACAATAGCTGGTGAGACTTGATGCTGTGAGTGACTGATCACTTTGAGGGTAAATTTCAGATGAGTTCTGTCAACAGTGATAAATTGCTCATTGTTCATTACAGTCTACCAATGAAGTTAAGTTAATGTAACTACCAAATGCTGCAATTTTTTATGGCTCCTATGGGAGGCTTTTGCAGATTATTTAAAATTGTGTCAAATCCTGACCGGATAGATTCCAAGTTAGTTTTTCTACAGTAGTTAATAAAAACAAAATCTGTGCAGAGATGATGCAGAAAAATATGTAAAAATACACAGTTTTTATTCTTCTAGTTCATCAGATAGACAGGCATTTAAATTATATGCTTATTTTGTACATTTGTGATGATTTAAAATCTATTCTGCAAAAGCTTATTTGAAATGAATATATAAAATGAATAGATAAACAATGTAGGAAAAATCTCTTTAAATGCATGTCTTTATCAGTTTGCTTTCATGTGATTGAACTTTGTGAAACTTGAGGTATTATTTCCACTTTGGCTCTTCTGCTTTATGGTAAAATTCCCTCAGCGTATTTTTTATATTGTTTTATAAACCTCACAGTTAAAACATTTTACAGTGTATCTGTATGTATATGTGTGTGTATATATATTAATAAAGTTTTTTTAAGATACCTTAAGACCGGTATTTTTAATAATAAAATAATACAGTATTATTGAGACCAGTAAGAACAAGCCAGCAAAGAAATGGCCAAGTAAGCAGAATATGGTATTTGTTTACACCTACAAAAAGGAATTTAAGGCATTTTTAGATATTTAAGGATATTTATAGGAATAAATTGTAGGACCTCCTTCTTCTACAGTAAAAGTAGAATAATATTACAATAACTATTAATTTAATGGCATATTCGAAGTAACTATATCCTGGGGCATACCAAGTGTGTTTATACGCTAAGGGCAGAGTGCAGTGAATAGTGACTTGTTTTGTTGGATTCCTAACAAATGTGTTCAGTTCTGTGACCTATTAAATCGGTACTTATGTTCTTTATGGTGTTGCTCTAAATCAGCCTGTACTATTAGAATCAAGAGTGAAATAACACAAGGGAACAGATTTTACTTTATTCTGAATTGACTAAGTTTTGGGGAGCAGGATAAATAGAAAAGATTATACTATATGGCCATGTTTAAAAATTATCCAGCATTTTACAGGAATTGTTTTGATATTCAGGTGTTCTTATCCAACTCTGACCTCTCAATTACGATTCTGCCTGTCTTGAAACGGTACGGTGACAGTTTTGATAATGAAAAGCTGTCTAGTCATCAGTGTCTACATGTACTATTTCCGTACGTCATTTTGCAGCAGCTTAAAATATTTCCTTGTCAGTTTTTTTAGCATAGCTTAGTGTTCTCCTCATGTCATCATAAGAAAAGGAGCATTGAATAAACATGTTGAAGATGAGATTTTTTTATCTGAGTTTAAAATTGCTCAGTGTCCTGTTTTCCTTTGTTCTCAAGGGGATAGGCCTTGTTTTAATACCACAAGTGCTGGTAATATCAGAATTCTTAGGAACTTGGGTGAGTTTTGTTCGCGGTTTTACCTGATTTTTGCATCACATGCCTAGAATATACCCAGTTAGTACATTGTTCTCATGGTTGCACAGCATGAGGCGCATATAAAACCCTCAAAAGCTATAAATCAATGATTTAGTTTTCCATGAGCCAAGTGCTGTGATTAAACTTTTTAACTATTTTCTTTTACAGTTTACTTAAAGATTTTCCTGGAAGACTGCAGTAATGAACGCTTTTTCCATACTTTGGCTGCATTGCTTCAGAATCGCGAGCTAGACATTTCGATTTTGGAAAGGATTTGTTTTATATTACAGAAAGTCTCCGAAATAAAGTAATCCTTTACTACCGTTTTTCTGTTAATTGCCATTAGATCACTGAACTTGGGGACCTTTCTCTTTTTTTAAAAGCTCATCTCTGTTTTGACGTTCATTTGCTCCAATACAAATAATGCTGGACTTTCATTGTTAGCAATTATGTTTAAAATGTTTGTCACAGATATGTAAGATGAATCTCTCAATTTGCCTATATATCTGTGTAGTTCAGAATATGAACTAAAAAATAACTAGCCTAAAGAACATATATTCCTCATTTATTTAGATGACGAGAATGCTTAGAAGAAAACCCTTCTTTTCTTCCCCCGACCTTCAGTTTTACTGAGTTACTTGGTAAAAATGTCCTCTGAAAATTGTTTTGTATGTGACTTAAATTTCAGTTTTGTCAATTTTCATCTCTATCAAAACAAACAAACAAAACAAACAAAAAAACAACACACGGTTTAAAGTCTTGAGCCATTTAAGACTTTGGGGGAATGTTAACCTTTACAGAATAGGTTTCTGTTGCTTACTGGTTACTAATTTATTATAACAAAGAGCTTCAGCATGTCAGTGGTAGAATGCTGCTGAGTTCCGTTGATGTACATTATTTAATGGGATTGTTTCATTTATAAAAGCAGGTATTTACACTAAACTGTTGCTTACATTAGAGTTAGTTATTTACAAAACTGAGGGTTTTGTTTGATTTTTCTTAGGAACAAAATTGAACTCTGGGGGAAAAAAAAACAACAAAAAACTTCCTGTAAAATACTCTAATTTAATCATATTTTTCATCGGAAATAAACTAAAAGTGTACTCAGAAATCCAGATTTTTTAATTTGTTTAATTAAAAGGCAACCTCACAGGTGGTGCCATAAATCTTAAGAAATGAACCTTGAAATATTCTTTAATTTTTTTATCCTTGGTTTTGTAGTAGTTCATTACTGTATTTGCCTCGATGTTATTGTGGATTTTCTGTACACGTCCTGTTTCTGAAATCTTGCTTCTCACTGGGGAAATCCTTTTACAGGTTTTCCTTGATCTTCCACTGTACTACATGTAAATACCATTTAGTCAAGAGAAAGCATAGTTCTTGATGTGAGGAATGTTTTAACAATTCCAATTCGTGTCCATAAATTCGTGTCCATAAAGAATAATTCTGTTTGAATCCTGTCTGCCTCTGGGCCCTGCACTGGCAATTTAGTTCTTGAACCACAGATGCAGTGTGTCCCAGTCTCCCCCTCATTCTAGTCAATTTATCACGTCTTCAGAAAACACTCCTTAAATTTATGAACCTGTTTGCTTTTGTTATTCCTGACTTCTAGTTCTAACAGTTACAGCCTTTTTTTCTGTCTTCTTCGAGATTGATTTAACACTGCTATAGATGTTATGTAGATGACTGTAAATAGCTGGGAAAGAATGTTTTAATTGCTCGTGAGTCGTCAACCTGTTTGGGAGTTTCAGAACAACTGATAATAACTGGTGACTGCTGGTGACTGTTATGAGATCCTTGGTATCTGGCCAGGGGGGCCAAGAGATTAAGAGGAAGAAAAAAGAAGCTGAAGGACGGTTGGGAGACAAGACCTGTGGAGAGTGTACAGAGAGTGTTCCATAAACTTGGAATAGTGCCGAGTAAGTACAAAGGGTGAGAGGAAGACTACGAGCCTTCAGCATGAAAGACCCCTAGAGACCCCCAGAGGAGACTGATGCGCATGCTCCAGTAGGAGGAACTGGACCCCGGAAGTTAATTATAATAATCTATTTTTTTTAGAAGTAGTAATGAATATGTATTAGTCTAGGCGCATAAAAATCAGCTGCTTGATGTAACTGGTGTGCATCCTGGTGGAGCAGAGACTCCCGGTGCAGCCAGCGCTGTTTGCTTACCTCTATTCCTTTATATTCTTTTAATAAATCCTATTTTTTTTATTTAATCCTAATTTGAATCCTGAGCCATTTATAACAATTTGGGGGCTCGTCCGGGATGGTTATAGTTCCTGAATTCTGATTTAATCTAGGAGAGGTGCCCCACCATTTGGTGGCTCCTGTTTGAGTCAGATCGGGACTAATGCCATCCTGAACCTGAATAAAGGTAAGCAAAGAATTTGATTTTTTTTGAGCTCCCTTGTTGCCGGCTATTTTTTGCCCGTAATTCTGCGCGCAAAGATCCGGACGAAGACGACAGAGTCGTTTGGATACCGTTCGGTTGGATTCCGGTGCCCGGAATCGAACCGGATGAAGACGACAGTCGTTTGGATACCGTCTGGTTCGATCCCAGACGAAGACAGCAGAGACGCTGGTGGATACCGTCCGATTGGAGTCTGGACGAAGACGACTGATTCGTAAGATACCGTCCGGTTGGGTAAGGGTACGGTTGCCAGTTTTTGTGTGTGAGAGTGTAACTGAGACTTCTAAAGTCAGCGTGGAGGTCTTTTTGTTTTCTCACTGGTTCTAATCTCCTGTCGGGGGGGCTGGACTGGTGAGAAGAGGGATACGTGGGTGGGTGATAGGTCCTAAACCCCCTGCAAGACACTCTCACTGGGCAACCAAGGGCTGTGAGAATTGCCACTAGTAAAATTCCCGGATGGGTCAGATAAAATCGAAGACCGAGGACCAGAAAGGGAGAAAATTACCAGATATATGACCAAAAAGTCCAATATGAATAATGATTAGAAATTGGAACAATAGGGGCCCCAGAAAATTGAAGAGTAAATTAAAAATGATCCAGTATTTTATGACAGAATGACCAAAAGAACCCTTAAGACCCCCTGTATTTTGATCCACGGAGGACGGGGTCTGTCAGGCTTTGAACACTAATAGTAGAATACCCGTGGATCCAGAAAAGAGCAAGCTGAAACATTGGAATTAGAAATTAGAGAGCAATTGATTAAGAATGAATATGTGCTACATTTGTGCCTGTGCTGCGCTTATACCACCAGATAACAGGAGCCTCTCGGACCCCGAGAACCAGATCAAAAACAACCTCATGGTTCAGACTTTAACCAAGGGGCCTAAGATAAGGAGGAGTGTTCACAAAGGGACAGGTTATGTGTGTGTATAGGAATGTTCATGTATATGTAACTTTTTACTAAAGCAACGTTAGGCCTGCACGACTTTGGGGGGGACTACCCGCCCCGTGCTGCACGGCACTGAGTAAACATACCTACTTTACAATCCTACTGATTGTGGAGTCAGCTTTCTGAGAGTCATTTTGGTGAGCCAGGCAGGAGACACTCTGCTCGGCTGCGGGATCGGCTGCAGCGTGGACGCCCCTAGGTGCACCCTGAGCGTTTTTGCTCGGAGGGGACTCCACTCTCAGCTGCTCACCGCAGGAGCAAAGAAACTCCTGAAACTGCAGACAAACGGTATGTTTTCGGCTGCTGGAGGGATACTAACTGGAGTGTTAATAATTGTATGTGTTTTTATGTATGTATTTTGTGTTGAAAGTATTTGTGTAAATGTAAGGGTTTGAAACAAAGTGTTACAAGTCACTTCACGAAGAACACAGTCAGAGACAATACTTGTTTGGTTGGTTATCATTCTAAATTATATTCCTGTGGTATGAATGAGATGTGCTGGAGGCCTCCGTGTGCGATGGTGCTGTGTGAGTGAGACGCAGCGTTGCTGCAAAGCGAGTGCAGAGTTCCGATCCGTTGTTCCGTACTCTCCGCAAGGGGAGTGGGCAGAGACGAACGAAGTGCTTGACAGACTGAAAAGAAGTGCTGTTTTATCCAAGTTTTGAGTGGTGGTGCCTAATATATGGGCCCGGTGTATCTTGTGTATCCTATTTTTGCTCTTAAATGTTTTGACTGTGACAAGAAAAAGGCAGGAGCATGACATGACATGCTTCCTGCAACATATGAGGCCCGCACAGGGCGAGACCTGGACTCGCTGAGACCTGAACAGGCCGAGACCAGAGCAGTGCTGGGAGACCCGAGACACTACGGAGGGACTACCGCTGGACGGAGAGAGCCCTGAGAGACGCTGCGGAGCCACGGACGGCTCTGAGAGACACAGAATAGACCTGACAGAAGCTGCAAAACGCGGGGAAATTGAAGTAATTGCGGAACATCCGAGATCGAGTTGCTACGGGAGACCAGAGGCGTCAGTGGACACCGGTAGCTGACCCTCACCGTGAGGCGAGTCGGCACAGAGCAGAGGGGCGGACATCAGGACCCTGCAGCCTGTCTGACATAACCATGGAGGCAGCGGCAGCAGCGGCTGTGCTGCTTCGCTCTGGCATTCTTTTTATAAAAGGTTTATCTTGCAATGCAAAAAAGACTATTCGTCCCCAGATCGGTGTTATAACTATTGCTAATGACGACTTAGCTCTATTGCAGGGCAGGAGTGCAGAGACGCAGATCACACTGCCAAATGACCACCGGCAGGCTCTTTCACAAACCTAAGGTTGCAGCTGGCACTGCCTGCAGCCGTATAGCAGACGTTCCACTCTCTTTCCTAACTAGTAATCATGTGTCTCATCCATTTGTGGTGAATGGTCAGTGGCAAAAAGAAAAGGAGGATGCCACTGACACTAACAGCATGGGTAATAGGAGTAGTATAAGTGACACAGGTGATGGTGTGGGGCGCTCTGCCTGCTGCTCGCCTTCACCTGACTGTGCACTGCTGCCAACGGTGCTAGAGTAAAATGTGAAGACTGCTCAGATGGCAGTGATGAGAGTGCTTGTGTGAAGAAGATATGTGAAAAAGATGTGTGCTGAATCTGATTTTGTGTGCAACAGTGGTCAGTGTGTGCTAAACAGATGGCAGTGTGATGGGGATCCGGATTGTGAAGATGGGTCTGACAAAAGTGCTGAGCTGTGTCATATGAGAACAGTGTCATGGAAATGTGATGGTGAAAGAGACTGTGACAGTGGAGAGGATGAAGAGAATTGTGGCAATGTGACTTGTAGTGCAGCAGAGTTCACATGCAGTAGTGGACAATGTATTTCCAAAAGCTTTGTCTGCAATGGTCAAGGTGACTGCTCCGACCCCTCGGATGAATCTTTGGAGCAGTGTGGCCGCCAGCCTGCACCTCCGGTGAAGTGTTCTGTGAGTGAGGTGCAGTGCGGCTCAGGTGAATGTATCCACAAGAAGTGGTGATGTGACAGAGATCCTGATTGCAAGGATGGAAGTGATGAAATTAACTGCCCTTCTTGGACCTGTGGACCAGACCAGTTCAGATGTGAAGATGGGAACTGTGTCCATGGGAGTAGGCAGTGCAATGGTGTGAGAGACTGTCTGGATGGCACTGATGAAGCAAACTGTAACAATGTTATTCAGTGCTCTGGACCTGGCAAATTCAAGTGCAGAAGTGGAGAATGCATAGATATCAATAAAGTGTGTAACCAGCAGAGAGACTGCAAGGACTGGAGTGATAAGCCCCTGAAGGAATGCAACATAAATGAATGTGACTGTCCAGCTGGGAAACTGTGGAGTTAGTGATGAATGCCAAAACCCTGGTATCTGTAGTCAAATCTGTATCAACCTGAAAGGCTATCAGATGAATCCTGCTACAGGAACCTGGAAAGGGCCATACGGCAAAGCAAATTAGATAACTGTTATTTAACTTGTCAGAAGATAAAAAAGAAAGTGTTTCAACAAGCAGCCACGGGAGGGAAGAATCACTGAACCCTCGGTGTGAGGGACTGTACCTTGTTTTACTGACTACTGAAACAGCTGTGAGAACCGCAGAAAGGGACCCATGTATCCAGAATAAAAGGACCAGTAACTACTGAAACTCGGAGGGTTGAGTCCGCTCCTGGGAAACTGAAACTCAAGCTAAGGAAGAACTAATATTCTGGCAACGAGGCTCTGCATGAATTAAGGATGCCAAATAAAGGGGACAAGCTTGAAGTGAGGGAAGGGAGAAGGCAAGACCAGGGCAGGACCCTCCACTGTGGTGTGTATGGTCTACCGAGGGAGGCAACCCCTATGGGTATTGACTGCCGAGTGAGAGGGCCTCGACTGGACTTCTCCCACACTAAGGTTAGGTTGTCCTGAGAAAATAACATAAGAACCTTTATTTTAACCTATATAAATTTGTGATTCGTTTTCCAGGAGCTGGATCACCCTGACAGGCCGAACGGTAACACAAGCCTGAATCAACCCTGAAGGTGTTTGCCTATTATGATCCAGATACGTGGGCAGAAGACAGATCGTGGGACTATAGGACCCCAGTATATATATTTAATAGAATAATTAGGTTATTAGCTGTAATAGAAATAGTTATAAATGATGAGAACTGCTTTGTATCAAAATTGCCTAGCTTTGGATTATTTACTAGCACAAGAAGGAGAAGTCTGTGGAAAATTTAGCTTTAGTAATTGCTGTTTAAAGATTGATAAAAAGGGTGTTTCTTCCTAGTAGCTGATAGAATGTTATGTTCTGGTTTAGGATGAGAAGAATGTTAATAATATGCTGATGTTTTAATTGTTTTTAATTGTTACAGAGCAGTGCTTACACCAAGCCAAGGACCAAGCCAAATTCAGCTTCTCACTGTCCTGCCAGCAGGCAGGCTGGGAGGAGGGCCGGACTGCTCGGGGTTGGGTTGGGCATCGGACAGCAGGTGGTGAGCAATTGCATTGTGCATCACTTGTTTCGTATACATTATTACTAGTAGTAATATTATCATCATTATTATTGTTATTATTATTATTATTTTCTTGTTATCTCAACTCACAGGCTTCACTTTCCCCTTTCTCTCTCCCATCCCAGAGAAGGAGAGGGGGGAGGTGAGCGAGCAAACACAAACCTGGAAGGATATGGAATGGGATTTATTTTCATGGCTGCCTGGTGGACCATGGGTTAAAAGAGTGTTATTTTTATTGTTATGTGGTGTAAAGATGTTATTGTCTATACCTTGTATGATACCTTGTCTTACATTATCAATACACCGGGTGATAAATAGTACATTGGTAATAACTTCATTAAAAAAGGAAGGGAATATGTCAATTATGATGCTTAAGGATTGGACCCTCCAAGAACAAACTGATGAAATCCAATTATTAATAACAGAAGAGAAACGAATTGGGGATATTAAAAAGAAGATAAGGGATTGTGAGGAATGTTTTAACAATTCCAATTCGTGTCCATAAATTCGTGTCCATAAAGAACAATTCTGTTTGAATCCTGTCTGCCTCTGGGCCCTGCACTGGCAATTTAATTCTTGAACCACAGATGCAGTGTATCCCAGTCTCCCCCTCATTCCAGTCAATTAATCACGTCTTCAGAAAACACTCCCTAAATTTATGAACCTGTTTGCTTTTGTTATTCTGGACTTCTATTTCTAACAGTTACAGCCTTTTTTTCCTGTCTTCTTCGAGATTAACTTAACACTGCTATAGATGTGTCTGTGAATGGCTGGGGAAGAAAGTTTTAATTACTCGTGAAGCGTCAAATAAGAAAGCTGTTTGTGTTTGATGTCTGGGAGTTTCAGAACAACTGATAACAACTAGTGACTGTTATGGGATACTATGAGGATCCTTGGTATCTGGCCAGGGGGGCCAAGAGATTAAGAGGAAGAAAAAAGAAGCTGAAGGACGGTTGGGAGACAAGACCTGTGGAGAGTGTACAGAGAGTGTTCCATAAACTTGGAATAGTGCCGAGTAAGTACAAAGGGTGAGAGGAAGACTACAAGCCTTCAGCATGAAAGACCCCTAGAGACCCCCAGAGGAGACTGATGCGCATGCTCCAGTAGGAGGGACTGGACCCTGGAACCTAATTATAATAATCTATTTTTTTTTAGAAGTAGTAATGAATATGTATTAGTCTAGGCGCATAAAAATCAGCTGCTTGATGTAACTGGTGTGCGTCCTGGTGGAGCAGACTCCCGGTGCACCCAGCGCTGATGGCTTACCTCTATTTCTTTATATTATTTTAATAAATCCTATTTTTTTTATTTAATCCTAATTTGAATCCTGAGATATTTAAAACACTGAGGTCCTACTGCTGAGGTCCTACTGCTGAGGTCCTACTGCTGAGGTCACAATGCTGAGGTCACAATGCTGAGGTCACAATGCTGAGGTCCTATTGCTGAGGTCCTACTGCTGAGGTCACAATGCTGAGGTCACAATGCTGAGGTCACAATGCTGAGGTCCTATTGCTGAGGTCCTATTGCTGAGGTCACAATGAAGATGTCACAATGCAGAGGTCACAATTCTGAGGTCGTATTGCTGAGGTCACAATGCAGAGGTCACAATGCAGAGGTCACAATTCTGAGGTCCTATTGCTGAGGTCACAATGCAGATGTCACTATTCTGAGGTCCTATTGCTGAGGTCACAATGCTGAGGTCACAAGGCTGAGGTCACAAGGCTGAGGTCACAAGGCTGAGGTCACAAGGCTGAGGTCACAAGGCTGAGGTCCTATTGCTGAGGTCACAATGCTGAGGTCCTATTGCTGAGGTCCTATTGCTGAGGTCACAATGCTGAGGTCACAATGCGGAGGTCTTATTGCTGAGGTCACAATGCTGAGGTCCTATTGCTGAGGTCACAATGCTGAGGTCACAATGCTGAGGTCACAATGCTGAGGTCCTATTGCTGAGGTCACAATGCAGATGTCACTATTCTGAGGTCCTATTGCTGAGGTCACAATGCTGAGGTCACAATGCTGAGGTCACAAGGCTGAGGTCACAAGGCTGAGGTCACAAGGCTGAGGTCACAAGGCTGAGGTCACAATGCTGAGGTCCTATTGCTGAGGTCACAATGCTGAGGTCCTATTGCTGAGGTCCTATTGCTGAGGTCCTATTGCTGAGGTCCTATTGCTGAGGTCACAATGCTGAGGTCCTATTGCTGAGGTCCTATTGCTGAGGTCACAATGCGGAGGTCTTATTGCTGAGGTCCTATTGCTGAGGTCACAATGCTGAGGTCCTATTGCTGAGGTCACAATGCTGAGGTCACAATGCTGAGGTCACAATGCTGAGGTCACAATGCTGAGGTCACAATGCAGAGGTCACAATGCAGAGGTCCTATTGCTGAGGTCCTATTGCTGAGGTCCTATTGCTGAGGTCACAATGCTGAGGTCACAATGCTGAGGTCACAATGCTGAGGTCACAATGCTGAGGTCCTATTGCTGAGGTCCTATTGCTGAGGTCCTATTGCTGAGGTCCTATTGCTGAGGTCCTATTGCTGAGGTCACAATGCTGAGGTCACAATGCTGAGGTCCTATTGCTGAGGTCCTATTGCTGAGGTCACAATGCGGAGGTCTTATTGCTGAGGTCCTATTGCTGAGGTCACAATGCTGAGGTCCTATTGCTGAGGTCACAATGCTGAGGTCACAATGCTGAGGTCACAATGCTGAGGTCACAATGCTGAGGTCACAATGCAGAGGTCACAATGCTGAGGTCCTATTGCTGAGGTCCTATTGCTGAGGTCCTATTGCTGAGGTCCTATTGCTGAGGTCACAATGCTGAGGTCACAATGCTGAGGTCACAATGCTGAGGTCACAATGCTGAGGTCCTATTGCTGAGGTCACGATGCTGAGGTCCTATTGCTGAGGTCAAAATGCTGAGGCCTTATTGCTGAGGTCACAATGCTGAGGTCCTATAGCTGAGGTCCTATAGCTGAGGTCCTATAGCTGAGGTCCTATAGCTGAGGTCCTATAGCTGAGGTCCTATTGCTGAGGTCCTATTGCTGAGGTCACAATGCTGAGGTCACAATGCTGAGGTCACAATGCTGAGGTCACAATGCTGAGGTCCTATTGCTGCGGTCCTATTGCTGAGGTCCTATTGCTGAGGTCACAATGCTGAGGTCTTATTGCTGAGGTCTTATTGCTGAGGTCCTATTGCTGAGGTCCTATTGCTGAGGTCCTATTGCTGAGGTCCTATTGCTGAGGTCCTATTGCTGAGGTCACAATGCTGAGGTCCTATTGTTGAGGTCAAAATGCTGAGGTCCTATTGCTGAGGTCCTATTGCTGAGGTCACAATGCTGAGATCACTATGCTGAGGTCCTATTGCTGAGGTCCTATTGCTGAGGTCGCAAGGCTGAGGTCCTATTGCTGAGGTCACAATGCAGAGGTCACAGTTCTGAGGTCCTATTGCTGAGGTCACAATGCTGAGGTCCTATTGCTGAGGTCCTATTGCTGAGGTGACAATGCTGAGGTCCTATTGCTGAGGTCACAATGCTGAGGTCCTATTGCTGAGGTCCTGTTGCTGAGGTCCTGTTGCTGAGGTCCTGTTGCTGAGGTCCTGTTGCTGAGGTCACGATGCTGAGGTCACGATGCTGAGGTCACTATGCTGAGGTCCTATTGCTGAGGTCCTATTGCTGAGGTCGCAAGACTGAGGTCCTATTGCTGAGGTCACAATGCTGAGGTCACAATGCTGAGGTCACAATGCTGAGGTCACAATGCTGAGGTCACAATGCTGAGGTCACAATGCTGAGGTCACAATGCTGAGGTCCTATTGTTGATGTCCTGTTGCTGAGGTCCTATTGCAGAGGTCACAATGCTGAGATCACGATGCTGAGGTCCTATTGCTGAGGTACTATTGCTGAGGTCAAAATGCTGAGGCCTTATTGCTGAGGTCCTATAGCTGAGGTCAGAATGCTGAGGTCCTATTGCTGAGGTCACAATACTGAGGTCCTTTTGCTGAGGTCCTATTGCTGAGGTCCTATTTCACAGAATTTCACAGAATTTCTAGGTTGGAAGAGACCTCAAGATCATCGAGTCCAACCTCTAACCTAACACTAACAGTCCCCACTAAACCATATCCTTAAGCTCTACATCTAAACGTCTTTTGAAGACTTCCAGGGATGGTGACTCCACCACCTCCCTGGGCAGCCCGTTCCAGTGCCTCACAACCCTTTCAGTAAAGAAATTCTTCCTAACATCTAACCTAAAACTCCCCTGGCGCAACTTTAGCCCATTCCCCCTCGTCCTGTCACCAGGCACATGAGAGAACAGGCCAACCCCCACCTCTCTACAGCCTCCTTTAATGTACTTATACATAGCAATAAGGTCACCCCTGAGCCTCCTCTTCTCTAGGCTGAACAAGCCCAGCTCCTTCAGCCGCTCCTCATAGGACTTGCTCTCCAGGCCCCTCACCAGCTTCGTCGCCCTTCTTTGGACCCGCTCAAGCACCTCGATGTCCTTCTTGTAGCGAGGGGCCCAAAACTGAACACAGTACTCGAGGTGCGGCCTCACCAGAGCCGAGTACAGGGGGACGATCACCTCCCTAGCCCTGCTGGTCACAGTGTTTCTGATACAAGCCAGGATGCCGTTGGCCTTCTTGGCCACCTGAGCACACTGCTGGCTCATATTCAGCCGACTGTCCACCATCACTCCCAGGTCCTTCTCTGCCTGGCAGCTCTCCAACCATTCCTCTCCCAACCTGTAGCTCTGCTTGGGGTTATTGCGCCCCAGGTGCAGGACCCGGCACTTGGCCTTGTTGAACTTCATACAGTTGACCTCAGCCCATCGGTGCAGCCTATCCAGATCCTCCTGCAGAGCCTTCCTACCCTCGAGCAGATCGACACACGCAGCTAGCTTGGTGTCATCTGCGAACTTACTGAGGGTGCACTCAATGCCATCATCCAGATCATTGATGAAGATGTTAAAGAGGACCGGCCCCAGCACCGAGCCCTGGGGGACGCCACTAGTGACTGGCCTCCAACTGGACTTGGCTCCATTTACCACAACTCTTTGGGCCCGGCTATCCAGCCAGTTTCTAACCCAACGAAGCGTGCGCCAGTCCAAGCCAAGAGCAGCCAGTTTCTTGAGGAGAATGCTGTGGGAGACGGTGTCAAAAGCCTTGCTGAAGTCAAGGTAGACCACATCCACAGCCTTTCCCTCGTCCACCCAGCGCGTCACTTTGTCATAGAAGGAGATCAGGTTCGTCAAGCAGGACCTGCCTTCCATAAACCCATGCTGGCTGGGCCTGATCGCCTGCTTGCCCTTCAAGTGCTGCATGATGACTCCCAAGAGGATCTGCTCCATGAGCTTCCCTGGTACTGAGGTCAAACTGACCGGCCTGTAGTTCCCCGGGTCTGCCCTCCGGCCCTTCTTGTAGATGGGCGTCACATTTGCTAGTCGCCAGTCAGCTGGGACCTCCCCCGATAGCCAGGACTGCTGATAAATGATGGATAGGGGCTTGGCCAGCTCCTCTGCCAGTTCTCTCAGTACCCTCGGGTGGATCCCATCCGGCCCCATCGATTTGTGCACATCCAAGTGCCGTAGCAGGTCACCAACTAGTTCTTCGTGGATGGTGAGGGCCACATCCTGCTCCCCGTCCCCTTCCACCAGTTCTGGGTACTGGGTATCCAGAGAGCAACCGGTTTTGCCGCTAAAGACTGAGGCAAAGAAGGCATTAAGCACCTCCGCCTTTTCCTCATCTCTTGTAACTAAGTTTCCCCCCGCATCCAGTAAAGGATGGAGATTCTCCCTAGTCCTCCTTTTGGTGTTGATGTATTTATAAAAGCGTTTTTTGTTATCTTTAACGGCAGTAGCCAGATTGAGCTCCAGATGAGCTTTGGCCTTCCTAATCTTGTCCCTGCACAGCCTCGCTACATCCTTATAGTCCTCCTTAGTGGCCTGCCCAATTTTCCAAAGATTATAAACCCTCTTTTTTCTCCTTAGCTCAAGCCACAATTCTCTGTTGAGCCAGGCTGGTCTTCTTCCCCGCTGGCTCATCTTTGGGCGCATGGGAATAGACCGCTCCTGCGCCATTAGGATTTGCCTCTTAAAGAGCGCCCAGCCTTTCTGGACCCCTCTGCCCTTCAGAACCGCCTCCCATGGGACTCCACTAACCAGTGTCCTGAGCAGCCCAAAGTCAGCCCTCCGGAAGTCCAATACAGTGGTTTTACTGGTTCCCTTCCTGGCCCCGCCAAGAATAGTGAACTCCACCATTTCGTGGTCACTCTGCCCAAGACTGTTCCCGACAATCACATCCTCCACCAGTCCTTCTCTGTTTGTGAAGAGAAGGTCTAGCAGGGCACCACCCCTGGTAGGTTCACTAATCAGCTGCGTCAGGAAGCTATCTTCCACGCTCTCCAGAAACCTCCTAGACTGCTTCCTCTGGGCTGTGTTGTGCTTCCAGGATATGTCAGGGAAGTTGAAGTCCCCCACGAGTACAAGCGCCGACGATTTCGCAACTTCTGTCAGCTGCCTGTAGAACTCCTCATCCGTCTCCTCATCCTGGTTCGGCGGTCTATAGCAGACCCCGACCAGGACACTAGCCTTGTTGTCCCTGCCGATCCTAACCCAAAGGGACTCGATCTTGTCATTCCTAGCCTCGAGTTCTACAACATCGAAAGACTCTCTGATATAGAGAGCCACACCGCCACCCCTTCTGTGCTGCCTGTCCCTTCTGAAGAGCCTATAGCCAGGCATCGCAGCACTCCAGTCATGAGACTGGTCCCACCACGTTTCCGTGATGGCAACCAAGTCGTAGCCTGCCCGCTGCACGATGGCTTCCAGCTCCTCCTGTTTGTTACCCATGCTGCGTGCATTGGTGTAGATGCACTTCAGCTGGGCCATTGCCTTATCCTCCGGCCTTGCCATTGCTCCCCCTGGCACAGCCCCAACAGTCCTTGCTTCAACCCCATCCCCCTTCTTACCTAGTTTAAAGCCCTATCAATGAGCCCCGCCAGCTCCTGGCCCAGGATCCTTTTTCCCCTAAAGGATAGGGACCCGTCTACAGCCATCAGGCCAGGTGCTGAGTAAACTGCCCCATGGTCGAAAAACCCAAGATTTCTGCGTAGGCACCAGCCCCGGAGCCACGTGTTTAACAAGTGGGCTTTCCTTGTCCTCTCCATACCCCTCCCTATCAACGTAGGGATGGACGAAAATACTACCTGCACTCCTGCTCCGTCCACTAACCGTCCCAGCCCCCTAAAGTCTCTTTTGATAGCCTTCAGGCTTCTGTCATCAATGTCATCACTGCCCGCCTGGACTATCAGGAGAGGATAATAATCAGAGGGGCGTACCAGGTTGGGGAGCTTCCTGGCAACGTCCCTGACCCTGGCCCCAGGGAGGCAGCAGACTTCCCTACGGGTAGGGTCAGGCCGACAAATAGGGCCCTCTGTCCCCCTAAGGATAGAGTCTCCCACGACAATCACCCTTCTTTCTTTCTTGGTGGAGGCAGTCCTGATGCGTGGAGTCGACCTCCTCACCCTAGGCATCCTCCTGGGAACACTTTCTATCTCTTCCTCAGTTGCTGGTCTCTCAATCTCCAGGGCCTCAAACCTGTTTTGTAAGGGCACCTGGGAAGGTGGGGCCGGAAGGGGAGGGCATCGCCTGCCATGTCGCGCAGGGACCTGTCTCCACTCCTCCTCAACTCCCAGATCCCCTCCCTCTGTCCGACGGCGACAGGGCAGGGGGTCCACCCCCATTTGGGGTGTCTCACCCCGGTACCTCTCCTTGAGGCCCTGCAGGGAGTTGCTCCAGGAGTCTATCTCCCGCTCACATTCCCTGATGGCCCTCAGCCTCTCCACCTCCTCCTTGAGCTCCGCCACCATGCGGATCAGGTCATCCACTTGCTCACATCTCACGCACGCAGTGTCTCTGCCTCCCGCCGACGGCAGCAGCAGGCTCTGACACTCCCTGCATCCGGTGACCTGAACCGCTGCATTCTTTAACGGGCAGTCGGTCTGGGTGTGTACCGACCTCCTGCAGAGCGCTCCGTGCCTTGTGGAGACCATTATCGCCTAGCTAAAGACCGTCGTTAAGAGGCGTTCGTGTGGGCGGGGGTTGCTCTCCTCCCTTCCTGCTCGCCCTGCCTGCGCGACCTGTTTGATTTCACAGTGGAGAAGATTTTAAAAATGACTAATCTAAGAAGAACAAAAGGCAGGCTGCAGCAGGGAAAAGGTAAAGTTGCTTTTGTACTTTGCAAGATGTGGTAAAGTATCAGCCTTTTAAGGCCAATAATAATTCAATTCTCTGATTAAAAAATGAAAGAGGTGAGAGGAAATATGTGAATGAAAGGATTATGGATAATGTTGAGTTCTGCTGTGCTTCTGTTTTTAAAAGGCAACCAAAGTGCAATATCTTGTTACATTTCATGTGTGCTGGAAATGAAACAATACATTCTGGGATAGCTCAAGTTTCATATGAGAGAGAGATTTTTAATTTTAATTTTTATTATTATTATATATTTTTTGAGATAAAGGGGCTACATGAAACATTGTCAGGTTGTCAGGACTTGCATTTTAAAACAGAAGTGCATCAAGATTCTGTTCTGGGTCTTCTATGTTTTCTCTGAACTGTGAAGCGATAGACTAAGCAGTTCTCTTAATGCAGTAAAATTTAGTTTTGCATTGCATTTTGTGGATGCAAATGTAGTACTTTAGCACTGGCAGGTAATTGGTGAAAGAGACAGCTGCTGTCTTTCTCCTAACTTTGCTCTCCAATTTAAAATGCACTAGGTGAGTGGGTGAGTCATTTTTTTTTAAATAATTACTAACTTTTGACTCTGTTTTTAAAACCTTAAATATTCTCTCCTGTCTTTGGTAAGATTGTGGTTTTATTGTTGATATTGCTGATCATAGGACACCTGTGCTATTGCTACTATATGTTTTTGCTCCACTGTGATGAAATTCTTGTTTGTACACGAAAGTAGCGTGTGAAGAGTTCCTCTTTCACTTGTGTGTGTGTTAGCTCCCTGTCAGATTTAACCCCCCCACCTTCCAAACCAGTAATTTGCCTTTCATGCCAAATGCTATGTGAAGTTACAGTGTTTGAGTGGTGATCACTCATGTGGGTGACATTGCCTGATTTTTCCTAATATGAGAAAATATCTGGATGCTATAATGTGCTGATTTTTGAAAGAGATACCAGAGAAGAGACCTTGTGCTCTGTATCTCTGTTGTGCTCTCATGCCATCATTGGGTGTGCACCCCTTCCCCCGTGTGCCCTCTGTTACGCACTCTCTTCATTTTACCTCTGGCTCACTTGCTGTCTCTCATTGTCTTGGCTCTTGCCCTTTCACTTGCTGTTCGTCAGTCTTCTGTATGCTCCTTTGTGTTCAGTCATGGGCACGTGCTCTCTTGCTCTGTCTTTCTCACACGTGCTTCTTCATGCTTAGTCTTGTGTGTTGCCCAAGTCTTTTTCTTACACAGTCACATTGTCCCTCTTCATCTCTCATACCGTCTTGTGCTCTGGCTCACTCTACTTTAGTGCTTCTTCCAAATTTCTCATTCACTTATACACTACGTACATCAGGTACAGAGGCATACACTACATCAGTTGTTTATTCTATATAGTGGATATGTTGAACCCTTCTTTGTAACATGTTGCATGTTTTATGGCTAATCTGATGATCCATCAGTGAATGACAAACTGCTCCATTAATTGGATCATTAATATTAATCCAATATTAATGCTTGGTTTTGTTTACTTCCACTACTTTATTAATATTATTCTCATTTTGTTTCAGAAACTCCAAGTGGAAAATAAAAAATCAAGTATTAGAGAATTTAAGGTCTTTGGGATTTGCTAAATTCAGTTAAGAACTGATTTCATTATTAATTCCAATGTCCAATAAAAATTGAATCTCACTGGGCAGGGTTTAAAATTCTGGCAAGGGTATTATCCATACAACAGCCTAGTCTGTCAGTGGCTAAGCATGTTGCAGTGGAAAAACTGAAGTCATAGCTTCAGGTAGTACTGTAGTCCAGCAGAAGGAATTTAAAAAAAAATAAAAATTAGGACTGTAGGCCTACTGCTAGCTAATATTTATCGACCCTAGCCTTGGTTAAATGATGCAAACACTAAGCAAATGTTTTCAGTAATATGGTCTATCAGAATTCATTGGAACTTAGAACTGAAACGTAATTAAAGTCAAATATAAATTATTGAGAGCAAGTAGTTTCAGGTTAAGGAGTTGAACAAAGATAAGTTAGTAACTACTTTCCTCCATGAGAAGGGATGATGTATGAAGAAATTACATATTTCCATTAACTTTTTGTGTGTTGCCTGCAGTCTGCTTTGGAGAACATACCAGTTCCTCAACCTGAACTTATATATCAAATTCCAGGTGTCAAACCAACAAGTAGATGTGTCAAAATGTTTGATTCCTGGGTTCTCAGTTAGAGGTTCTGAACCCTCTACAAAGAAAAATGGGCAGAAATAAATGGGTCATCTTGAAGTTGGGGGCTAATAATGATGGAGAAGAAAAAGAAATTTAAGTAAGCAGAAAATGTGACAAAAAGAAGTGGCTATCTCTGAGAGAAAAACAAAACAAAACAAACAAACAAAAAAAAAAAAAACAGGAATCTGTAGGTGCTGCTAAAAGACTTCATGTAGACCTTCACTCAGCTTGATGCAGAAAGTGGGCTTGTCCTACACATGTATGGAAGACTGGTGACACTGACTGTGTAGCTTTGTGTCAAGGAAGCTGCAGCATAGTCCTGACTGTACGTGATCGTCTCTAGCACAGAACACAATTATCAGATTCAGTTCAAAGAGAAATTCCAGACTTTGGTCAAACATACATTGAAGGTCAGCTTATGATTTTTTAATTATGTATTTTGTTTCCTAGAGATCATTATCATTATAGATGAAATGGCAAAAAATTTTATCAGTTTACTGAAAGCACAAGTAATACAGTTGTAGAGGCTAGTAATAACGTGAAAGAACGCAAAATTATTACACAAGTTTATATTTCAAAGAATCATTCCTGATTCTGTTTCTTATACAGGAATATCAAAGAATGGCATTCATTCAATTGAAATGAGAGTGCACTATAGCAGTTTCCAAATATTAAGATTGCTGGAGGGAACTCCTGTAACAATAAGTATATATCTTCCAACATACTTAGGTATGCACAGCAGAAACCGATGCCATTTACAACAAAGTGTATTGGTTCTTTTCTTTGTAATCGTCTGTCACTTCTTGTCTGGTAGTAACATGCATTATTCATTGATAATAATTTATATTTGTTATAGTTTTTGAATTTTATAGAGGTTTTCCTCATTATTGAAACATTATGTACACAGATTTTGTTAAACTTGGAACTTAGAAAATGGAAAGAAGTGGTTTCAAGTAGAGTATTTGGAAGATCATAAGAATGTGGATGAAGAACTTCATGCTTCTTGTCATCTTAAATGAATTTTATTATTTAAGTTCCTCTTTGGCTGTATATAATTGCTTTATAAATATTAAAGTGTCTAATAATCACTAATATTGAAACTGTGAAGGTTTACGGATATCTTCAAGGCAAAAATGGCAGGGAGAGTAACATTTTTAGCTAGACCAATACAGTTAAAAAAAAAAACAGGCAAGCTTTTGGATATGAAGCCATTTTCTGGCACCTACGCAAAAAGACACTTAAATAAGGCATGAAATAAATTCTCTTATGTTCCTGCAAGATTGAGAACTGTTGCAAAACTTTCATAACGAGTTATAATGTAGTTCAGAAACATCTGTCAGTGCTGTTGGTCTAAATTTCTTGATACTTTTAACATCCATTAATAACTTTTTTTCCATTTAATAACTTTTTTTTTCTCTCTAGATTTATAGTTTAAAGAAAAAAAATAGCCTATCACACAGAAATATTTTCCTATTAAAACTTTATTAACAATATATCTTCTTATTAACAGTCTCTTATTTAAAGAAAAGCAAACAGACACTATATATGTTTATATATATGTTTATATATATATATATATAAACAGTAATGACAAAAGAGCCTCACAACATTTACATCCATATCTTTGTTTTTTTCTTCTTCCTCTTCTTCTGAATGTTTGTGTAGAGTCTGCTTCCAAAGAAAAAATGTTGATGGCTTTATTTCCTCTTTCACATAAAAGGAATATTTAATGCAAGAGGCTATCACTGAAAATTGCAAGTTCTGACCATCTCCTAAATTCCTGGTTTTATGCGTGTCTGAGTATTAAAAAGAGTAGCCACTGGGTGGCTGCTGTGGTTGAGAGAATAATGAAATTCTTTGTAATGGTTATAGCATGACATTCTCTTTCAGAGTAAAGAGTGCTGTAGTGGATGAAGATCTTCATTTTCTTCTGTTATGGATTGTCCTATCATATAAAAGAATGCATTTTATGTGATATAAAAGTATCTTTAAAAATGTATTGGAACTCTGAGAACCCACTTGCAAGAATCTAAATGATTTTCACTTCATTCTTGAACACGGCTAAGTGCTTTAGTTGTTATTACTGAATATGATTTCATCCTGTAATTAAGTAATTCAGTGTGAGGCTAACAAAAGTTGTGTTTTGCAATTTGTGCATAAGAACAACAGAAAATATCATGAGAATCACCTTGACTAATTTTAAATTAATGAAATAACATTATCTTTAATGTCTTGCTGAAAGCAATTTGCAAATTATGTTAAAAACAAACAAACAAACAAAAACATAATGGGAAAGAGTAGTTTGGGGGTTAAATAGTAATTAGTAAGATTAGAATAGTAAGACGGAAATAAAGGATCAGTGCCTTAAAAGATGTCAGGGTAAAAACTTCCATTCTCTAGAAGGACATTCTTTCACTTAAAAAGAAAATTTTGGGTGTCTAGTATGGAGGGGGACGGTAAGCTGGTAACAATGTCACTACTAGCAAAGACTGGTACTTGGAACAAATGACAATTATTTGCTCTAACGAGTAATTGCCCAAGATTAGGAAAGGTGCTGGGGCTATATGGGTGAAATTATTTTAATCCCCTTAATAAATAAATAAATAAATAAAAGTTAAAAAAGAAACAAAAATCACTTCAAGATTCATTTAGAATACCTGACTACAAGGTAACATTCAACGAAATCAAGCTCTTCATGATGGATAGATTCCACTGCAATAGTGTAATCTTCAAATTGAGAGTGGAAAAATAGTAAAAGAAAGTGTCAAAAATGAGACTTCGGAAGAAGTAATGAATTCTTTTAAACTAACTTAGTACTTAAGAAGAATTAAAAAAAGAAAATGGCAAATGTAGTAAAAATAGCAAAAGAGTAATAGGAGAAGTGGCAAGGGAAAAAGGAAGATATAAATACTGATAATAGGGATAACCAGATATGTAACTCCATTGAAGAATGGATTTGATTATTAATTAGTTGTGGTCAGCATGCCACTATAGAGGTGTTCGTGTGGAATGGGGGAAGTCTCATAGACATAGGAACATATGTCTAGACATAGGAACTTGATCTGCTTGAACCCCAGCTCTATAGGTTAACTAACGAAAGTAATTACAAAAATTAAGATGATGTTCAGAGAAAATAGAAAGGAAGCTAAGATGTGTGGTCAATAACATTGTTTCTTGAGTCAGTGAAGTCTGGAAGAGATACTAAGGAATTTCTGATGAGGTAGTTTTTGGAAACTGTAGATCTCTCTAACAGTATTAAAGGGAAAAAAGTAGATAGGAGTGTTCACTCTAGTCATATATGACATTTTAGCTTTCTAAATATGGATTATGGGGAAAAAAATGGTAGTAATAATCCAAGAGCCTAGGTACTGACATTCAACCAGTATCTTCATTGATTTCTTTGCCATGACAAATCTGATATTGAGGATTAAGAAAAAATTTAGGAAAAAACAAAAGAACTTTAGATCCTATGATTCTTCATTGATTTGCTTTAACTTAAATGGGTAAACAGGAAGAGATCTTTAATGCCCTTGGTTTTTAAAGGGCAAACTCAGAGAAATGAAATATTTACAAATACAACACTGAGGAGCCCAAATACTCAAAAGTGAGACATAAATTCAACATGAAAATTTGTTTTTGTTCCCAGAAATGTAAGTTGAAAGAGGGCCTGCAGCTGTCTGAAGAGTACTGACTTCCAAAAGGGTAGTAAGGAAAGAGGATGTGAGAATCCCAGAATCATAGAATGGTTTGGTTTGGAAGGTACCTTAAAGATAATTGAGTTCCAAGCCCCCTGACAAGGGCAGGGACACCTCCCTGGTGCCCAAGGACCAGGTTGCCCAAGGACCCATCCAGCCTGGCCTTGAATACTTCCAGGGGTGGGGAAGTGTTCCACATCTTCTCTGTGGGTAAGTGCATCCACAGCTTCTCTGGGCAACCTGTTGCTGTACCTCTCCACCCTCAGAGCAAATAATTTCTTCTTTATATCTAAACTAAGCCTCCCCTCTTTAGGTTACTCCTTGCCTGTAAAGCAATTCCGTGTTTCTCTTAGATAAACATTATTTTACCTAAAGTTACTTAGTAATGCACCAGGAATTTATTCAAAATAGTATATTGCTTTTTGTGTGTACTAATATTTCTAACTAATTTAAAATTTATGTACTTCCTTGCAGTAAACTTACGTTTTGTCTTCTAATCTTTTCTAAATGAAACATATTTGGTAAGGTGTCACTCTCAGCTCTGTTTCCAAGCAAGTGTTGGAAATAGGTGGAGAATTCATTCAAAATTTTAGTAAACTGCACCAATTTTGTGATTCTGGAGATGAATGAGGTTAACATTATTTAAGAGAGAACATGGTGAAAGCAGTATTGGACCATTTGCATGGAATTGCTGAAGTGCCTAAATTCTCCATACAGATAAGAATGTTTGAAATTGAATGGTTTTCACACATGCCAAATAGCGTATGCATGACTTCCCTGCTTAAATGCTTTATGCTTCCTGAAATTTGGTGACTTGTTGCCTCTTCAGGTGTAGGTAGAATATGTGTTGTTCTAAGACATTAGAAAACAAGAAGAGAAATTATTTTTGTGCCCTTATTTCCTTTGTTGGGGAAAGGGGCATAGGCCAGTAAGATTCTGAACAACTGAAATGTTAAAGCTTGTGGGCGTTGCAAAAAAATGACTACATATATAAGTCTTTGCAACTGTTTGGAGCTGCTTTTATGAAAATGGTAATATACAATGAGAAGTAGTCCATGGAAACTAGTGCCTAGAACAAAAAGCCAATGTATTTTTTCTTTATTATATAATGTTCAATTATATGTGCCCGATAGCCATCCTGTGCAAAGAACATATCAAGAGCTTTAAACAAAATCTGATTATAGTTATATTCAAAGCTATTAGAATTGATTTCAGAAAAGCTCTCCATAACATTTACAGAGCCATTTGCAATTCTGGCTATAGCGGTGGGGGGGGGGGAGGGGACAAAGAGATTGTGGTCTCCTAGAGTACACAAACCTTTACAAAATCTTTTCTTACTCTTTGCTCCTATGAATCTCTGTGGTCAGTAATTCTGAGAAATTCCTTTGTTACCATTAAGATGGCCAATCCTTTCAGTTCTCTGAAGTACACTTGTCTAAAGCTAAACCCGTAAGTATAGACTATGTTAGAGGGAGGACTGCCATTTGTCTGGAAAATAGGAATTAAACCTGTGTTATCCTCATTGCGTTCTGTTAGGGTTTCTAGAAAAGATAGAAACTGCAAACAATTCAGCTTGATTTCCATATCTGTGTGGACATACAACAGGTCAGGTGCTTGGTAATTCCTTATTTTGTAGCTCAACCGTGCATACGAGAGAAACTGACTTCTTACCAAGAGACACAAATGCATGATGTATCTAACTTCAAAACTGCTCACTCAGAATTAATTTGCTGTTTGCTAAGAAATGTGCAGATGCATATGGAGTTCTTTGTCTTTTTTTTTTCCTTTCAGTGCCATGAGCACTAGGTTAATTGAGGTGCTGGGTACTATCATTTAAATGTTAAAATTGCATTGTGGTTATCTTCTTCAACAAAGATATGTGCCTTGATGTAATAAACTTGGCATGATATTTAATTGTTTGTAATAAGTGTGGTAAAATCACGGTCATTCATATTTTACAAAATCACAGAATCATCTAGGTTGGAAGAGGACTCCAGTATCACCTATTCCAACCTCTGACCTAACACTAACAAGTCCTCCACTAAACCATATCACTAAGCTCTACATCTAAACGTCATTTAAAGATTTGTTACAGAAAATGTCCAGTGCCAATCCATTAAAAAAAAAAAAAAGTAATAAAAAGGTGTGCTTGTATATATATGTATTTAATAGTGGAATTTTAATTTGCAAGTGTAATTATGCAAATACCCAAAATATATTTGAAGGCTTTAAACTTATGCTGGCTTCGTATTTTTATAGCAAACTTTAATCTGAAAATAGACACAGCTCATAGCCTGTTAATACAAATATATCTTCATCAGTATTAATTTATCTTCAATCCATCCATGATTCTTTTTAATTTTATTGTCCACTTCCCATCCCACAGTTAGAAAGACATAGTCTAGAAATGAAAAATTGAAAACAAGTGGTCTGGAAATTAAAAGTTGTGCTTAGATTGATCATAGCAACTATTAAAGAAGTTTCCTATTATTGTTTTTAAGACGTTCATGAAAATTTTAACTTCCATGTTTAAGGTTTCCATGATTTGTCTACTGTAGCATGCAGTAGGCAAGCAAGCATATTGTCCTTATCATTCTGCTTTCTCCTGAATAGGCAGAAGGCACGGTACAAAAACATACCTGGTACAAAAGGCTTGACAAGCAGAGATAAAACAAGGCACTTACAAAGTTATAAGTTGAGAAAAGTGGTATTGCAGTAAACTGACTGCTCCACCTGATCCTCCTGTGCACATCGGATTACTTGCAAACTAGCTGGATGCAGATGTTCTGTGTCTGAAGAAACAGATTGTTCTACCATTTTCTGAATTTGTATTGACCATGTCTTTCATCTTCATTTTATGACGAGATCAGTTGACTGGACTTAAAAAGGTCTAGGAGCTAATGATTTACCTTGAAGGCTTTCCATCATAGCTGTTTTTTTCCTGGTGGCTACAGCCTGTTGCCTTTTTTTTTTTTTTTTTTTTTTACTGCTTATAGTGAATTGAGCGTCCTGCCCTAGAAGTGAAGAATGGGAGATAGTTAGAGAAAGAATGAAGTGATAAACTGTTCCCTCCTTGTCACATTCATCCTGGTTTCCTAATAAGGGACTTTTTAAAATTGAGCCTTGCGCTACTGTGCATCAGGAAGAGATCTAAGCAACCAAGAGGTGACATACATAGAAGTTTGCTGTGGTAAGTGGAAAGTTTAAATTCGTGATTTAAACTTTCTGGCTCAGCTCTGGCCAGCAGCCAGAACCTTTTGGAGCCGGCCGGAGCTAGCTCTGCTCTGACATGAGGCAGCTGCTGGGCTCTGCTCACCCCTGCAGCCAAACCCTTACCATGTGTACCCAGTACACAAAGCTTGGCTGGAATGCTACAGTACAGTTCCAACAATTCATAGAATCACAGAATGGTTTGCATTGGAAGGGCCCTTAAAACCACCTGGTTCCACCCCTTCTGCCATGGGCAGGGATACCTCCCACCAGACCAGGTTGCTCAAAGTCCCATCCAGCCTGGCCTTGGGCACTGCCAGGGATGGGGCACCCACAGCTCCTCTGGGCAGCCTGTGCCACTGCCTCACCACCCTCATAGTGGGTGAAATTTGTTTAATGCACTTCTTCACAGATTTAGTCTTAATTTCTGACTCTGGGATTAAAGCTACAGCTGCCTAGAGGAGCCTGCTAAAAATTGATCAAGGGAACTGTCATCATCTTTCTTTTTCTCTTATGAAGTATGTATTTCTGTATGGACACCATTGGCACACAGAGATGAGGTAGGAATGGAGCACAGATGTGTTAAAACTTCAATTAAAAGCAAATTTCAAGCCTTAGGAGAGGTGATACTTTGGGATAGGGTGCGTGTGTTTTTCTTTCTTTGTTTTTCATGAAAAGCAGATAAAAACACTCATATCCTTATGGACAGTACTTAATAAGTTTATCTTTTTATTTGACGTGAGGGTATGGAACTGGATTTAATTTTTTTTTTGACCCATACAAGTGACTGGAAATTTTGGTACAGTTGCCAGAGACAACATCTGATTTTTTCACTGGTCTCTATTGCAAATTATATTTCCATCAGAATACTTTTCATGACGAATTGTTCATGAAAATGATTTCAGGAGGTAGAGCACCTGCTGAAGTCCTGCATTGCATATTAATGTAAAGGCGACAGGTCTTGCAATTCTTGTGTGATGTTCAACTCTGGCAACATGCAAACTGCTTTTTGTTAATGAATTGTGCTAAGTAATGCTTTACTCTTTTATGTATGTAATTATTAATATGTAAATTACCAATGCAGGTTGGCAGTTTGGCAGAGCAAGACCTTTTTATAGTTTGTCTTGTTTAGACTGAAGAAAATCAGAGGCAGTTATGGAAAAAAAAGGAAAATGGCTGAAATATATAGTTGCAATAGTTGTAAGCTGTGAGTAGGCATGAAACATTAGTTAAAATACATTAAATGTTTACTTAGTCAAATAGTGACTTCAGTCATGCAACAGAATGGTTCCCTGCTAGTTCAATAAATCTAATGAGGCAAAGCAGTACCTTTCCTGATGTTACTGGTTTACAGCCATTCAAAGGATACTACAGTGAGCAAATGGCTACTTCATTTCTTGATGCCAAGGACATTTAGCATAGCTAATGAGGGACCAAGACAAAAAAGGCTGTAAATTATTTTTGACGATTGGAGCTCCTGGATTAGTGAAAAACTCAGAGTTAAATCTCGGTGTCTGTTGCAGGAAATCTGTGCTTTTGGGTCTGTTCTTGTTTTAAATATTTATTGCCATATGAAATCAGGCTATGTCTAGCAAAAACATTGGAAGACTTGCAGAGAAGCAGGATCCAGAAAGATTAAAAATTTGGGCAAGTGCTTGGGTTATTGAAAGACCAAAGCAAATTTTGTCTGTAGACTTTCAGACTTTGGAAAGAGTTCAGTTACTTTTTGTTTGTGATTGCTATTTTCTGTCTCTTAATGAAATAAAATAGAAATCCATGTGTTCATATGAGATGTTAATTTGCATGTAATTATGAGAAATAATGATTCAGAACACTTCGAATCAAAAACAGTGATAGGATTCAAGTTTCCATAAAAATATCATCTTTAAGTGGTAGTTTTAATTCCAGGTTCTTTGCATTTCAATATGAAATATAAGACTTTACATCAGAGATTTTACATTACTTTACAAGCTATGTAATAAGTTGTAATAAAAACTTCCCATTTAAAAAAAAAAAAAAAGAAAGAAAAAAAAGAAAAAATAAAGATAACCAGCTGATGCATTGCCTGAGTACATATTTTCTCAGCCATTTGCCTCATTTTATGTACAGCTTAATATGTATTTTCTCTCTACTTTGTCTATAAATATATATTTTCATATCCATAAGAATATACTCATGTTCTTAGTAAATGAAGGCATGCTTTCAATAAATTGAATGTCCAGCTGGCTGAAGATTTAAACAGAAAAAGGATACAAGAAGATATTTGGTAGATAAACATGTTCTTGTTTAGTCTTTTTTGATACTGATTGTTTAGAACTCTGAATGCTTGCTTATGCTAGCTTTGGGCTGTTCTTCAAAAAGTCAATCAGCACAGTCTAGATGGTGGCTTTGATCTTTGTTTTTATATTTGTTTTAAGAGACTAAAAGACACGAAATTTGTGATTACATGGTTTGTGAGATCATCCCCCCCTCCACACATTATCCACAGATGGTTTAAGGGGACTAAAGAAAGGCTGCCCGCCTGAGGTTTTGACATCTTCATTATAGTCCCAGCAGGCTACTTTATAAACATCAGCATTTTTGCAGTTGTTCTTGCAGGTGCTTAAAGGAGATTGTGGCCTTTCACCTAGCATAATCAGCTTCCTTTTATTTCACAACATTTACTATTCCTTTGCATAGCCTTATTGTTTTTACACAGTGCTCTTAAAGGAAAACTTAACGAATTATTCCAACACCTGCTTGCCACAAGGCAAACACTGATCTTCATGTTAGTCCTATGAGAGCTTACCACAGCCTCCCTAAGGCACATTTATCATGCAACTAGACGTCATCAGTCTCTGAAGGAATGTGATAGTGACTTGCTTACTTTCACATCGTGTGTCATCTGCACTGTGCAAAATTTACATTTCTAAACTTTGTATTTTATAGTTCAGTAAATAATAAAACCAACTTTTACAGACTTTTGGCAGAATATTTCTTAGGTCCAAATCCTTACATTTTAAATCACCTAAATTATGCTTGCTGCATTTGTCTGTTGCTTTTATGCATATCATTTTCCCATGTTTCTAGTTATGCTTCTCTATGCTTTGGATAAGTGGATAAGTATGATAATCAAAGTTTGTTTGTAATTTAAAATATTTATCAGCATGAAGAGTGATGCACATAAGCAACATTACACCCTGGAAAGGAACTGTGATAAAAAAGCAGATATGTTAACAACTGTTAAACCAGTGCAGAAACTAATTTTGCTTCTATTACCTTCTAAGCTAGCAGACTTAACCTTTGGTCTGAAAGTGGTCAGACTTTCTGTTTGGACGTTATACTGCCGGATGAAGCAACAATATTGTAAGATCTTGTTAATGAACTCTTGATAAAGCATAGACTTACAATGAACCTTATTTTCTCACTGCTACAGTACCGATGCATAGGCAACAGAAATTATTCAAAAAAACCTTTTTATCCGGAATTAATACCTATAGACACACACGTGCTTGAAAGCCATCTTCTGCTTACAAGGGCCAAGTATTTAGAATTTCAGAAGCACAGAAAGCTGTCGTGTTGCTTACATGGGGGGTATGATTTTAAATAGTTGTGATTACTACACACCAAGCATTCCTCTGATTTTAATCCGTCTCTTTATGCCCATATGGAACTATTTTTTATTAGTTATATATTTCAGCAACCATGGCTCCTTATACTGCCCCCCACGGATTAATTCTGAAGCACAAGAAGAAGCATCGAATAGGATTTCTTTACAAATGTCTACCAGAAACACTCCAAAGCCTCGATGGGTATCAAATGCTGCCGGATCCCAAACACATCTTCTGCTCTTCTCTTGCTGATTCTCAGTCAAGGAGGCTTTGCAAGAGCCTGAAATCCTGCTCATTTCAGAAAGGGCACGGCAATCACGAGCACATACTGAAAACTTACTGACTCCCCCCCCCTCCCAAAATGACACCCAAACCAGTCGCGGGAGGGGAGGGGCGGAGGAGGGGAGAGATCCCATTTCCTACTTCCTCAAACAAACACCAAGCAAAATGCCGGCTCAGCGGCGCTGTGGGGCGGCTCCCCCCAGCCCCAGCCCCGGCCCCGGCCCCGTCGCTCCCCGCTCCAAACCTGCTCCGGGCGGCGGGAGGCAGCCTCCGGGCGGGCTGAGGGGCCGGCGGGCCGCGCCTGGGCCGCCCGCGCTGCTGGTGACAGCGCCTCGCTAGGCAACGGCCGCAACCTTCGGCGGCGCCGCCCCGCCGCGCACAGCGGCCCCCCGCGGCAGGAGGGCGCGGGCGGAGCGGGGGTTGAGGGGTGGGTGTGAGGGGACACCGGGGGGCAGCCCCCGGCCCCCAGGGACGCGCACAGCTCGCCCTCGAGTCCTGGGGAGGGTGGAGGGGGCCGTCTGCTTGTGGTCAAAGCAGGGGTGCGAAATGCGGCTTCCATCGCCGCGCTCGTCATGGAGGAGAGCGTCTCCTCACGGCTCCGGTGGAGCTCAGCGGTAAAGGCTGAGTTTTCCCTCAAACACAAGCGGTCTCCAAGTAGGCGAGCCACGCTCACAACTGCTCGCAGCTGCTGGCCCAGCAGCCGCCGGGAGTGCCCAGGCACACGTCCACACACAGACACATCGGTAGACACAATGCCGACAGAGCTCAAGGAGCAAAACGCGAACGGATTCTGTCCGATTTGTATATGAAAAACAACAGATAAGACCGAGTCGGTCCCATTCATGACATGGAACACTGCTTTAGCAATTTGTAAGTGCACAGAGCTTACTCCACCCTAAAGACTTGATAAACAAAGAGACATTTAGAAAGCTAAGCTGTGAAATGACTGAAACAAAAGGGTGTATTTCCAGCTTCAGTTCCCTAAAGCGTGTAAGTACTTCTCAGAAACAGAAGACAGGACAATGTAAAGATGTAATCTGCGATTAAGTAGTTCTTCTTTCACAGGGAAAACCAAAACCAATGACTTTTCAGGGACAGCAAAAACTCTTGATGAGACAACAACCTTACTCACTGTTGAAAATATAATCCCTTTACATCATTGGCCTCACTCTGCTGCTGTTCTCTCCTTTTTCTTCTTTTCTCTCTTTTCTTCACATTTGTAGATCTACACTCTGAAGCTAGAGATTTACCAGCACGTCGGCCACTTCTGCCTTTTCCAGGCTCTGAATCAGTATCACTTTCCAGTTGTAGTAAGGCAAAACGAGATGCAGTGGTAGGGACTGAACTGATTATAGCAGATTCCATTGCCATGTCTGAAATTCTACTGAGCTGGCTTCTTTTAATTATCAGTTTCCTGGGAAAGTAGCACAGAAGGTAGAATGAAAACATTGTTTGATCAAACAAGCAATAATTCATATCATTAAACCACAGAAGTGGTTTTTTTTTTGGCTCAAAAAGCATAAGACAGGTCTGGAATTGGGGGAATGAGGGAGAAATCAAAAAGATACAGTATAATTTATTTATATTGTAACTGACTACACTGTATTACCTTAGGTAACTAAAGAAGAATTACATAAAAAAAAATAAAATAAAATAAAATAAAAACAATCTACCAAACACATTTTAGGCTAATACATTCGCTCTTGAGAGATTTCGTGGAAAAAAGGTGGCTCTGAAAGAAGCTGGTCTTCATGTTCTGGGCGGAAAAAGACACAATAGAATAGAATAGAATAATTTAGTGCTTAAAAACTATTTCAGATGCCATCCCCGGAGCCTGACAAACACAATTTAAGAATGAAGTAGATAATACACATATGCAAGCTCCAGTTTGGGGTAAGCAACCTTATCTCTTCTTTTACAAGAAGTTTAATTTTGTTTGCAATGCACTGGAGATTCAGCAAGCAGTTTTCTCCACAGCGAGGTGAACCCAGCATTTCAGCTGGTACCGTCCACAAACATCAAGTTCACCTGTTCTTACAGCAAGACACAGAGGATACGCTGGGGGGAGACGGAACTAAGCAACACTTATGCCTTCTGTTGTTGCCTGTAGCTAAAAGCAACATGTACATCCCTGGGACACCATTCTAAAGATCAAATCATTTACCTAGCATTAAAGCTAGATCCTGGGTATATCTATGTTTGTCCAACTGCAGTTTTTCCATGCAGAGTTTGGTCAATTAGCAGACTATTGAAAGTGATGATATCCATCTCTGATTACAAATTTCATAGAAAACAGACATCTAGATATGCTGACATATTATGACAGAGGTGTAGTGAGATAATACATACTTCTTGAAATTACTGTTCAAAAGGAATCTTTAGAGTTTGAAACAAGTTCTTGAGTTATCTGCTTAGATAACCTACAAATCTGTTCCTTATTAAGTACTATTACAAAAGAACATGAGACTCTGCAGAAGTTTCCACAGGCTCTCTTTACCACTTAACTCCAGAATTTCTCCAGTCCAAAATTGTATAGGTGCTCCATATATACTCAGGTATGTCAACATGCAACAATAGCATGGCAGAGACCATTCCCCAAAATAATGATTTAAAAGGAATATGTCATTTCACTTTTCAGAGATGAAAGAACCATGCTCTACTCTTAAGTTTACAGGAGACAAAAAGGTTACAGAAAAGAGCATTCTCGTCACACAAAGTTACTCAACTCCATTTCTCTCAAAAGAAGAGAAGATGAAGCTGGTCATCTTAGGAGAAAACGGCCATTGAGCTGTGAATCTACTTGATGCTGATATTCAGATTAGCTGATCAGACCACAACTATGTATCTAGAAAATACAGGTCAATCATATCTACATCATAAGTAATTCATATTTGTCACTCTTTAAATGACAGAACAGGATACATTTGGATTTTTGTGCAGACAAGACTGTGCACATATGCACACGTGTGCATACATTGACAAATATTTTAATGCTAAATAACTATATAGTTAACCAGCTGAGGAAATTAGTTAAAGTTGAGAGACTTCATGCTCTTACTAGCTGGACACGAAATATGTTGAAACTTGAAGCTCAGAGAAAAGATTACAGGTGCATCTTTACAGCAAGAAAAAGCACCAGATAAAAGTGCTCAGTCATGTTCCACAAGAACTTATGATGCTGGATGTTGCTCTAAAGCAGACAACACTCAAAGTTTTGTCTGCAGACTCCCTGCTGTGCTTGGCTTAAGAAAAAAAAAAAAAGAACTATAGTATGACTCTTCAGTAAAAGCTTGGAATTTCTAGTCTCTCTCTACTGTGGTGTATTTATAGTTAATGTAAACAGTACAACGGCACAACAGTCTTTATTTGTACAGTGGCAGCAGTGGCTAATGCTGCCAAATCCTTCTTTTTGCACATACAATCTGAAAACAATTACACGTAGCTGAACCTCTACACAGGTACATAAAGTGGCTGCAAACTCCCTTCTTTCGTCTATAAATACAGCAATATAAATACACCAGTAAGTATACCTTTGCTGTCTTATCGTAGTTGGCATGCAATTAAGAGCCCAGCTGACAAGTACATTTAACAAGTACTACCCATGGAATTCTGCTGTTCCAATTCACTGAAATACTACAGTGACAACATGATATCAATTTACAAAACCTTATTCCTGAATTCGGTGTTTCTACATCATCATCATCATCATGGATGGCAATGAGTTTATAAAGTGAATTGCAAATACATGAGATTGCAGGTTATTTTCTAGTTGAGTCGCAGATAGTTGTTAACATTGCTAATTCAGTTGGTAGGACATTTCAATACTATTCATATTACAGCAGGATCAAATTATCCCACTTCTGCAACACCTAAAGATGGATCCAGTGATTCACCAAGGCCTACCACCATGCCAGGCTTCATATTTTAGCACCACACCTACAATTCTGGCAGACCCATTTTATTAAGCACCTAGCACTTCAGTTTCAAAGTATGGCTCCCATTCCCCCCTCCCTGAAAAAACAATGGGCTGATACCTCAAAAGCTTTCAGCTAATTAGAGGTGCTTGCTAGCACCCTTTCAGAGGCTGGTATAGTTCCCCCCACCTCAGGAATTATGAGCAGTGTTATTCTGTATTGCTATAGAAATAACCAGCCGTAGAAAATTAAAAACACACTGGTGTAATTGAGCTTGAGGCTTTGTTTAAGGAAGCTTTTTGATCACAGAAAGAAAGTGTTCAAATATGATTCAAAGATCAAAGCCGAAATTCCTTGAAGTGGTATAGTCTTTATTGCAGCGCTGGATGATGCACAGGGGATCTCTCCACCTATCGTGCATACCCAAGGCGGAAAGCAGTCTTGAATTTATACAATCAATCTCTCAATATTCTACAAGCGCCTATACATATTCCTTACCTATCCCCCCCTTCCCTCGCTTCTCATGCTAATTAGCCTTTTGGCACCTTGCACCTGCGTAGAGCCTCCCAAGAATTGTGGGCAGGGGTCTTTGGGATGTGGGCAGGGGTCTTTGGGAGGAAGACCCCGAGTCTTCCTCACAGTGTACTTTTCACCTTTGGTCAGGAATCTGCTGAATTGGCACGTTTCTTAATTGCAAGCGCTGGTTGTTGCTAATTCTTCCATTTGTTGTACCTTTATAACAAATTCCAATGTCCAGTTTTGAGATTTATAGTCCTTCCATTTGTTTCTCTGTCCGTCTGCCGCTTCCTTATCATGAGTTGCAGTGTCTTGTTTCGAGATATACAGTCCTTGTCTGGGGATTGTCCTTGCCTCCCCAATGCCTCCCCAATGCCTCCCCAATGCCTCCTTAATCAAATACCACAAGGAGTTTCATAATTCCACAGATCAAACTATGACCTGAAGCATCATTTCAACTTCTACAGTAGTTTTCAAGTAAGAGTTTTGAAGTGCGGTAAAATATTGGAAGTAAATAACAGCCTGTTGCCCAAACCCTATTTATCTGAACACAATATTCCCTACTACATAGGCTACAGGAAAAATCCGCATGAAGGTAAAAGGAAGCAAAGCCTGCTGGCAAGTATTTGAAATTGTTTCCATTTGTGTCATGTATTAGCAAGAGCCATAGTCTTGAGAGAAGACTTTCACTAATGTGTCAAGGAAGTAAGTAACTCTGTTACAAAAAGAGCCCTCAATAATCCAAGTTGCAACACCATCATGGCATGGATTGACAGCTCCCATAAATGACCCAGTTTCCCAACTTTCTGATCTGCATATCACTAGCAGGCTGTTAGTGCAACTCTCTGTGCAGTCTGCTCCAAGCAGTAAGAGTTGTGAACACAGCTCCTGCAGCCAAAAGTACCTGTTACTCAGATTCATACATCACCAACAGAAGATGAGCATTGTGAGGAATGTGTTAACAATTCATGTCCATAAAGAACAATTCTGTTTGAATCCTGTCTGCCTCTGGGTCCTGCACTGGCAATTTAATTCTTGAACCACAGATGCAGTGTGTCCCAGTCTCCCCCTCATTCTAGTCAATTTATCAGGTCTTCAGAAAACACTCCTTAAATTTATGAACCTGTTTGCTTTTGTTATTCTGGACTTCTATTTCTAACAGTTACAGCCTTTTTTTCCTGTCTTCTTCGAGATTAACTTAACACTGCTATAGATGTGTCTGTGAATGGCTGGGGAAGAAAGTTTTAATTACTCGTGAAGCGTCAAATAAGAAAGCTGTCTGTGTTTGATGTCTGGGAGTTTCAGAACAACTGATAACAACTAGTGACTGTTATGGGATACTATGCGGATCTTTGGTATCTGGCTAGGAGGCCAAGAGATTAAGAGGAAGGAAAAAGAAGCTGAAGGACGGCTGGGAGACAAGACCTGTAGAGAGTGTTCCATAAACTTGGAATAGTGCCGAGTTAGTACAAAGGGTGAGAGGAAGACTACGAGCCTTCAGCATGAAAGACCCCTAGAGACCCCCAGAGGAGACTGATGCGCATGCTCCAGTAGGAGGGACTGGACCCCGGAAGCTAATTATAATCTATTTTTTTAGAAGTAGTAATGAATATGTATTAGTCTAGGAGCATAAAAATCAGCTGCTTGATGTAACTGGTGTGCGTCCTGGTGGAGCGGAGACTCCCGGTGCACCCAGCGCTGTTTGCTTACCTCTATTCCTTTATATTCTTTTAATAAATCCTATTTTTTTATTTAATCCTAATTTGAATCCTGAGCCATTTATAACAAATCTGTCCAGATCTCTCTGCAAGGCCTTTCCACCCTCAACAGTCAACAACTTCAAGTTTAGTGTCATCAGCAAATTTGCTCAAAACACCTTCTAGTCCTACATCCAAATTGTTTATAAAAGCATTGAAAAGAACTGGCCCTAAAACGGAGCCCTGGGGGATCCCACTGGTGACCAGCCACCAGCCTGATGTAGCCCCATTTAACATAACCCTCTGAGCCCTACCTGTCAGACATTGTTCACCCATCGTATGATGTTTTTTATCTGTGCTTGACATTTTTAATGGGATTGTGTATATGGTTTGCTTTTCTTGTTCTCTAAAATGACTTTCTGAGAAATCCTTTATATAATGAACATGAAGTTGAGGAATCACAGACAAGACAGGTGAAAAGAACTTCTGAGGTGCTCAAAAGAGTACACACCATAAAAATATCCATTTCTGCTTCCTAGCTTTTTTCCTAATCTGTTATAAGTGCATTGTCATCTTTCTCCCGTGACTGCATTCTACGGGGCTGAGTTTTTGGGATGCTAGCTAGCACTCCTGAGCACATTACTTCAGGTTTCTAGGCCAGTCTAATAAGCGTCTTCCACCACTGAGGCACCAGTATGAATATGAACCAGTCCTTTTTGTTAGAATTGTAGGGGTTGGAAGGGACCTCCAGAGATCATCGGGTCCAACTCCCCTGCCAAAGCAGGTTCCTTAGAGCAGGTTGCCCAGGTAGGCATCCAGATGGGCCTTGAATATCTCCAGAGAAGGAGACTCCACAACCTCCCTGGGCTGCCTGTCCCAGTGCTCCGTCACCCTCACCGTGAAGAAGTTCTTTCACATGTTGGTGCGGAGCTTCCTGGGCTCCATTTTGTGGCCATTGCCCCTTGTCCTGTCCCCACAAACCACTGAAAAGAGGTTGGCCAAATCCCTCTGTCCACCACATCTCAGATATTTATACACATTGAGGAGATCCCCTCTCAGTCTTTTCTCCAGGCTGAACAGCCCCGGGTCTCTCAGCCTTTCCTCACAGGGGAGATGCTCCAGGCCCCATTATCGTCTTTGTTGCCCTCCGCTGGACTCTTTCCAGGAGACCCCTGTCTTTTTTGTACTGGGGAGCCCAGAACTGCTGAACACAGTGCTCCAAGTCTAACTTTTCTCAATTGTTTCAGGATCTATCTATGCTATATAAACCATGGAGCTTTCTAGGCAAACACTGGCAAATCGTGAGCCAGGTGCAACTCAATGCCGACGTTTCTGTCAGTGTGTTAGGTGTGATAAATTAGTAGGGGTTTGTTCATTGTCCTTGAGAATTTAAAGAATCTACTGAGGAGATAAGGTTTCACAACTCATGGCATTGTAACATGGGGACAAATGGGGAAGGGGGGTTGGGTAAACATCCTTGTTAAAACAAGGATTTTGTAAGATACCACCCACCCACCTCAAGACATCCTATTTTGCCCCCACCTGAACACAAGCACAACGCATGATCACCGGAGGAAGAATAACGACCCCCAACAACAGACTGCGCAGCCTCAGAACAAGTCTCGACAAGTCGACAAGTCGACAGGTCAAGTCTCGACAAGCCAGAACTTGAATGCTCTAAAACAGCGACACTGGAAAGGGGAAGTTGCGTGCTGTGGTGGAGCGGAGACTCCCCAGCCACCCAGCGCTGTTTTGCTTGTGTCTGCTTACTTGATTAATAAAATAATTTCAATAGACCAGAAAATTGTGTGGTCTAACTTATAACAATTTGGTGCCGTGACTCGGATAAAGGCATCAGACTGAGGCGCATTTCAGGGGACGCGCCCCGCCGAGTTCGGCGGCCTCTGAGAATGCAGGCCTCACTTGGGACCTTTTACCGACGAACCCTAAATTGGATACAAGCAAATAAAACCGGTAAACCTCAGGCAACCTTTGTGCACGAAGACCGAACGAAGACTCAGAGGAGGAGTGAGTAAAAAAACGATAGGCCGGTGTTCCGTTCGGTTGGGGTTGGGTTTCCCAGAGTGTGACAACTGAGACGTCCAATTGCGGACGAAGCGAGAGCGGACCCCTCGGTAGTGCGGTTCCCACATCCCGCGAGGGACTGGGCCACGAAAAGGGGGAGTGTGTGTGTGGGGGGGGGCACTCTGGAAGATGGGCCAGAAAAAGAGTAAGCTTTCTGGTTCCATGGGTGGGGGAAATAGTGGTAAGGATATGTCCTCCATTCCCCCCCGATAGTCCTCTAGGAATAATGATTAAAAATTGGAATGATTCCCCTTTTAGGCGGGGAAGGAATAAAGTAAAAATGATACATTATTGTGTTGAAGTTTGGGATGGTAAACAGATTTGAGGAGACCACCTTTACTGGCCTGTATTTGGGTCTTTTGAAGACTGGGTTTGTCAGGCCTAAATATTTATGTAAACTCAAAGGAACCTTTTAGTCTGGAAGAAAGTGAGTATGCGCACCTCTGGATAAATTCAGATATGAGGACGCATCTACATCTCTAAAAGAAAAAGGAGGGCAGGATAAAAAGAGAAAGGACTTAGAAGTCCTAACACCGCCCCCACCCTATATTCCACCGCCCGCACTAACAGCTCCTGTCCTTAATGGACTCCCCGAATTAGCTAATCCAGGAGAATCGGAATCGGATCATGAAACACAGGGGCCGGTAACCAGAAGCAGGGCAAGAAATCAGAAATCTGCTTTAAGGGAGGGATTATATCCCCTACGAGAAATAGTGATGGGGGGATCCCAGCCAGGAATGGAATATGTGGCCATCCCCATTAACTCTGAGGATGTCTGAGATTTTAAGAAAAGGACAGGAGGAGGGTAAGCGAGCTTTAATGGCAACTGGCATGTTTGCAGCTGCTGAGGAATAATTCTAACTGGAATAATAACTGTACATTGTATATTGTATATATATAAAAGCCCGGGCATTTTTGTTAAAGTACACTTTTATACATATGTTAATATGTAAATATGTAAATATAAGGACTGCCATTGAGGTGTATGTCTAAGGGAACAAAATTTGCCCAGGCATATTATCGGCTCATCAGGTTTAAATGTCCTCAGTGTAATTGTCAAGAGGCAGTTAATTTACAGTGGTCTGATTTTACTTGTGTATCTATATATTGTGGATTTTGGAGGGATTGGGATTGACTACTAAAGAGCTTCTAGGAAAACAGTGGAATATTGACCACTGTAGATTACAACAGGAAAAGTTCAAAGCAAAGAAATCCCGAGGAAAAGCCCTCTAGGATGTATACTAACACATTGGAGGGATATAGTGGGGTGAAAGGGTACAGAAAGTAAAAGAACTCTTATCAAATATTGTAATCAATGGTGGCCACTTTATAAACTAGAGGATGGAGCAGAGTGGCCCCTAAATGGAACTATTAATTATAACACCATATTACAGTCAATGTTGTTTTTGTGGAAAGAAGAAAAATGGGATGAAATATGGTATATTGATTGATATGTTGTTTCAGTATCTTGGAGGGAAAAGGTATGGAATTAAGTTGGACTCTGACTGAGCCTTTGGTGCTGGTATTAGAAAAGTACAGGCTGGAGAAAGATAAAGGAAGTGTTAAAAGGGTTGCTGAAGGTGTTAAAGGTGTGGCATGCAGTATTTAACAGAGCTATTTGAAATTGAATGAGCAGGGAAAGGTGATGTAGGCATTCTAGAAGTTTTGGCATATTTGCATATTTGCTGTGGTGTTTGGTCAGTTTCCCAAGCATTGGGGAGGGGGGAACAGCCTGCTCCACCAGGGGCCTCTCCAGTGGCCGCAGGGGGGCTTCGTCTCCAGCGCCTGGAGCGCCTCCTCCCCCTCCTTCTGCACTGACTTAAGTGTCTGCGGGAGGGTTTCTCGCTCTCCCAACTGCTGTTGAGCAGCAGGCTTTTGTTTGTTTCTTTGTTTGTTTTCGTGGATGTGCTCTCACAGAGGCACGGACTGTGTTGCTTATGGCTTGGCTCTGGGCAGCAGTGGGCCCCTTTGGGGCCAGATGAAATTGTCCCTTATCTATCACGGGGAGGTTTCTGGGTTTTTCTCACGGGGGCTGCCACTGCAGTTTCCCACCCCCACACCCATCACCCCTCCCCCCCCCCAGAACCTTGCCATCAAACCCAATACACTGGAGCAGCTAAGTGATTACTGACTTGTAAAGTATCAGGGATTAAATTAACTAATGAAACCCTAAATGTGATGGGGGTAGAAGGGACTGGGATAACAGTGCCACTTTTGGGGAATACTAAGCTGAGACCAGGGGATAAAATGATCACTGGACAATTATTGTATGTATCCAAGGCAGGGACTAACTTAATGGGAAGGGATTTGATGATTAAATTGGGCATTCAAATAGTAAATTGTTAGACTGGAATAACAGTGTTATTAATGGAGTGCTCTCTGGCCCTGAGAGCAAACATACATGTATATTCACCTCTGACTGGAAAGACCCTGAAATGGGGGCAGAAGCAACAATATAGGTGGACAATTTTACCTCAGGGGTTTACAGGGCCACCTATCTATTTGGGTAAATTCTAAAAAAAGATTTTGGAGCAATTACAACCTCCCAAGGAGGTATTAATGTTACAAATATGTGGATCATTTTAAGGAAAATCGATACTCCCCGATGGGAGAGAAATGCTGAATAAAGTGATAATGAGGCAAATATTAACTGTTTTACATCAGAAGAGTCATTGGGAGGTGCAAGCAATGTGTGATGTTTTTCTAAGAAAGCATGTCTGTGTAGGAATATATACTTTAGGGAAACACACATGCAGAGGATGTACTATATGTCAAAAGGTAAATAAAAAGGTCTTCTGTAACCCATCTAGAGGGGGACGGGAGCCAGGGCTTTGACCTTTCCTAAGTATACAGGTAGACTTTACTGAGTTACTTGTTTGTCCTAATTGACCACGTGACTGAATGGGTGTAAAGCTTTACTGCAAGGATCAAAGCAGGCCTTAGAGATTGAGTGGGATTTTCACAGCCCCTGGCACCCCTTCTCTTCTGGAAAGGTAGAGCGAATGAATGGTGAAATTAAGAAACAACTAACAAAACTTATGCTGGAAACTAAGTCTTCTTGGGTAAAATGTTTACCCCTTGCACTGTTAAACATATGGACACAGCCCAGAACTGATGTAGGAATTTCTCCTTTTGAAATGCTGTATGGTATGCCCTATGACTTGGAATTGCCACTTGATCACCCTCAATTCTAATTAAGACTTGGAAAGAGACTTTTTTTAACACCACGATGGGGAAGGCCCCTATGTTGTTTTGCTTACTACAGAAACAGTCGTCCGGACTGCGGAGAAAGGATGGACACATGCCATCCGTGTTAAAGGACCCATCTGTGACAAGAAGTGGGAGATCGCTCCAGGAAACAAAGACCTGAAGCTCACATTGCGACAAACTCGATAGGTACCGTGGGTTAAGGTAGAGGCTCTCCCCTGAAGAACACTACTGCTGCCGAGAAGAACTAAAACCTCGTAGTTGGCTGCAACCCAACTGACGAGTGAGGCAGAGGAGTGAATAAGTGGGGAAAGAAATGGGCCTCAGCCATTCCTATCGGTATTTGGGGGTTCTCGCAGTGATTTCATCCTGCATAGTGACTCAACACCACCCCCACCAACCTTTTAAATGGACTTTAAGTCGATTCGAAGATCAACAGGTTATTGCAACCCAGATAACATCGGGGGGGACCAAGCTTTACTTCTACACTATGTCAGCTGATCTCGAGGCCCTGATGCTGGGAATATATGGGATTTTATTTCTGCCCAAGTTCTAACCTGGGAAAGGGGTACTGTAAATGCCTGAATGTGTATTATTGTGCATACCGGGGGTGTGAAACCATTGCTACAGACTGGACACTCGGGGCTGGTCAGGATAAATTCTTACAAGTGGGATATGGGCTGCAAGGTTGTAACCGACAATTGGATCCTTGTTACAGGTGGCGAGGGCATGGTATAGGGTATACAGGAACCTTCCACGGAAATAAAGAAATTTGCAAGGTTCTGTATATAAATATAACAAACTCAGACGATACTAGCTGGGTACTAGGGAAAAATGTCAGATTTTACTAACATGGAACAGATAGGGGAGGACTCATACCAATAAAGAAGGAAAAACCCGAGACTTCCAAGGTAGTCGGGCCTAATAAAGAGTTATTAGGGGAAGGTTTGGTTGTCCAGACTGTAAAGATACCTGGGACTGCCCAACCTACTACAGTGTTTTCTAATAAGTCAACAGAGTTATCCTTACCCACACTGCTTCCAAGCATTGTGAAAAAAAAAAAAAAAAAAAGAAAGGGGTTGTACCCGAGAGTAGTATGTGGAAAGTTATAAATGCTAGTTTCCAGGTACTAAATCGAACTAATCCTGAGATAACTGAAGGGTGCTGGCTATGTGTAAGTGTTAAGCCCCCATATTATGAAGCTATAGGAGATATGGGGAGGTCTGAATATTCAAACGAGTCAAATCCTTCCAAGTGCAGTTGGGGTCAGGAAATTGGGATAACTTTGACTCAAGTTATGGGAAAAGGTAGATGTATCGGCACAGTTCCAAGAGATAAAAATGATCTGTGCCATGCCACTGAAAAAAAAAAAAAAAAAAAAAAAAAGTACCAAACACACAAATGATTAATTCCTGCAAATAACACTAGGTGGGTATGTTCATTGTTGAGAGTCACTCCTTGCCTATCTTTAAAATTGTTTAACACATCTCACAATTTTTGTGTACAGGTGGTCATTATACCAAGGATTCTATACCACACTGAAGAGTATATGTATACCCATCACACAGTGGCTGAATACCATCTGGTAAACATCATACTGGGGTGGTAAGAGATACAATGACTAAATTGCGGGAAGGATCAGAAAAACGCAAAAGGGAAAATGAGGCTCCTCAGAATTGGTATGAATCCTGGTTTAATTACTCACCTTAGCTTACTACACTGCTAACAACCATAGCGGGGCCCTTGTTGTTACTTATATTAACACTGACTTTTGGACCATGTATATTCAATCGAGTAATTGCAATTGTGAAAAGACAATTGGAAGCTGCTCATCTTATGCTTGTGTATGCTAAGTATGAATCTCTTGAGCAGGAGGAGGACGACGCAGAAACTTTGATGCTCAGCAAGAAAATATTGCAAAAATTCAATGAACAAAATATGTTAGAAAAAGAAAAAGGAGGGATTGTGATAAATTAGTAGGGGCTTGTTCATTGTCCTTGAGAATTTAAAGAATCTACTGAGGAGATAAGGTTTCACAACTCATGGCATTGTAACATGGGGACAAATGGGGAAGGAGGGTTGGGTAAACATCTTGTTAAATCCTTGTTAAAACAAGGATTTTGTAAGATACCACCCACCCACCTCAAGACATCCTATTTTGCCCCCACCTGAACACAAGCACAACGCATGATCACCGGAGGAAGAATAACGACCCCCAACAACAGACTGCGCAGCCTCAGAACAAGTCTCGACAAGTCGACAAGTCGACAGGTCAAGTCTCGACAAGCCAGAACTTGAATGCTCTAAAACAGCGACACTGGAAAGGGGAAGTTGCGTGCTGTGGTGGAGCGGAGACTCCCCAGCCACCCAGCGCTGTTTTGCTTGTGTCTGCTTACTTGATTAATAAAATAATTTCAATAGACCAGAAAATTGTGTGGTCTAACTTATAACATTAGGGGTGGAAGCTTTTTCCAAGACTGACCTACGCCTGGCACCTAATCTGCGTTTCAGTAGACGTACAGAAGGGAACAAAGAGCTGTGTTGTTAGCACTGTATTTAAAAAGCTACCGTGAAGAAGGTGCCTGTGTTGAGCGGACAACAGGAAGCTTTCATTGCATCTCCAGGCAAAGGAGAGGAAAAAACATATCACTGAGGCAAAAATGTGTTTCTTCTTATCCACTTCAAGACGATGTTGAAAACCTGGTATCCTAAATGCATCTTTACCTATGGAACCACAGTCAGCTCATTGCATTGCAACTGGAAAATTTCATACTTAAAAGGGAATGACAGGCAACGAGGAAGCAGGAGCGTTCCTGGCATCAAAACTTTTGCTCTTCGAAGTTTTGGGCAAACTTCTCCCCATTATTAGTCGGGAGAGAAGAAGACCTTCACAGTTAAATATATATAAAGGCGTAAATCTCGGTTGTACATGAACAGCTGTCACAGCTAAGGGTTCCCAGAAGCCCCATTCTGGTTTTTCTGACTTGGGGAAAAGATCAACTTTTAGCGTCTGAGGTAAAAACATTGCTAAAAGCAGCGGTATGTGGAAACACAGCGTATTGAAGAGAAGTACGTAGTGGGAGTTAAAGCAAAACGTAGACTCAGATATCTGGACACGTACTGAAGGAAGAGCTCCTCTTTATTCAACTTGGAGGTGGAAAAAAAGGGGGTTGGGGGTGGGTTTTTTGTTTGTTCGCTGTTTGTTTGTTTTTTCTCCAAAGGTTTTGGGGGTGTCCCAGCCAGCCCCGGAGGGCATTCCTCCCTCAGCACCGGGCACCTGAGGGGAACTCGGGGCTGGAGAAGAAGCCGAGGTCGGGGAGCCGGGCGCCCTCAGCGCCTTTATGCCCTGAGCCGAGGCGAGCCGAGCCGGGCCGGGCCGGCCGCCGCCTGCCGGGCGGAGCGGCTCCGCCCCGCTCCCTGCCGGGGGAGGCTGAGGCACCGCGGCCCGCCGCTGCCCGCCGCTGCCCGGCCCTGCCCGGCCCTGCCCGGCCCTGCCCGGCCCTGCCCGGCTCTCAAACCCTCCCGGGGACGGGGCGGGGAGGCTGCGAGGCGCCGGGAGGATGCGAGTGGGCGCCGCGGGCTGCGAGGCGAGGGCCCGGGCGGCCGGCGGAGCTGGGACTCGGCGACGGCTCAGCGCCCGCCCCGCCGGCAGCGGACGACTCCCGGAGACGCAAAACGGCGGCGGCGGAGGAGGAGGCAGGCGGCGGGGCTGAGAGGAGAGGGGGGCGAGGCGGCTGCGGGAGGCGACCCCAAGCGGCCACGGGAGACCCCCGGGGAGAAGGCGAGGCGCTCCCCCGGCCGGCCCTGAGGAGAGGGGCGGCTGCGAGCACCCCTTCCCCGGCTCTGTGAGGGGGGAACGGGGCGCGGTTGGGCTGTGACAGAGCCGGGGGTATGGGGGGCACTCGGGCAGGGCGAGCAACTTCGCTTTCCGTGCCTTGAAACGGGACGGAGCCAGCCGAGACCGGGCTCCCCCCCCCTCTATATATACACACACGCGCTCGGTGTGGCGGTGGGAGGGGAGCGGGGCCATGTCCCCAGCCCTGCCGGGGGTTTTTGCGGTGCCGGGGGCCGCCCTGACGCCCGGCTGTCCCCCAGGTGCTGCGCGGCGCTGGAGATCGGCAGCCGGCGGGGCGAGGCGAGGCGCCTAATGGAGGCGGCGGCGGGGCGCTGAGGGAGCGGAGAGGCTGCGGCTGTCAGCGCTGCCCGGTAGGTGCTGGGGCTCCCCGTCAGGCTTGACGGAGGAGTTTGGCTTCGTTGAAGGGTGAGTCAAGGCTGAGGTGGCGGTCCCAGCCGGGACAGGCGCCCCAGAGAGCGCCTTGGGGCTGTCAAAGTGCACGGCGATCCGTGCAAAGGGGGCTTTGTTGTGGAAGGCCTGAGGTGAACACGAGCAGCCCGCTGGAGGGGGAAAGGAGAGGGGAGTTTGGAAAGCTGCGCTGCTGGTGTTAAGCAGCAGCCTGTGCTGTGTTGGTGTTTGCTCAGAGGGGTTTCACGCACGAGGAGCTGGTGGGTGCTCTGAGGAACCTGGTCCAGCTGTGGAGAACAACCTGTATGAGGCAAACCCCAGGACCCAAATGCCATAGGCTGTAAGTCCAAACCTCCCCGAACAAGCAGACATTAAGTAGAAAACCCATTTGTTACCGTCTTGAAACATTGCCAGCAAGGCAGCCTCTGCCAGTTACGCTGTTAATTGGGTTCTCCGGAGCTCGTTAGAAGGAGGTGCCATTTTTTCTAAACGAGGTGACTGCTAACTTCAGGCTGGCAGTCCTACTAGCTTTCCTCAGCCAAAAAGCCCTCTGCATTTCCGTAAAGCACCTGTGCACTGTGCTTGTTTAACAAAGACAAGTTTGAGACATAACACTTGGAGGTAGGGCACGCATTCTCTTTGTGAGGCTTTCCTACTCCTTGAATGCTTCTTGTGGCTCTCCTGGGCTCTCTCTTCTCTTGCCAAGCCCTCGATGACCTGTGCCTGCTTCAGCTGCATCCAGCGCTCCGTTTGCTAGCCGTAATTGTCGTCATTTATCTCTGCTGGTTATTACTGGGAAAACCGATGTTTATCGCTGCGTGTCCACGCGTCCCTGGAGCCTGTTAGAGCTGGCTTTTGAACGGTTCTGCCTTTTGTAAATTTCTCTACGCTGAAGAATTTCTGTCAAGTGATGGACTTTGTGCTGTTGTTAGGATTCCTTTTGTTCCTAATGTACCAAAAAGGCTGTTTCCTTGGGTCTTTTGCTTCCCTTAGCAGTTTGTGGTGTTTCACTTAGGCTTATTACTATCCTTGCGCTGTTTTCTCCCCAGTCACTTACAAAGCCTGAGGGACAGGATTAATTTTTTTTTTAATCTAGTTACCATTAATATAAATGATCTTTTTGTTTGGATGCGACTTCTGAATTCATAACAGTCTTACTTCAAAGATCTACGACTGGTTTTGAAGTCTGATGCTTTCTTCAAGTTTGAGTTGAGAATTTCTTCCGTCTTTATGGAACTAACTTCTAAAGCAGCAAGTCAGTGTAAACTGTTTTTCTAGTTCTGCTTGCAGGTAATAAATATAACTGAGGCATACTCGCTTGTGGCTGAGCTCTGGCCAATCTCTATTTCTATGGTCAGTTTCGCTTTGTGTCTCAAGGCTGAAGTCTAGCTGAGAATTCCCCTGTGCCAGATGCAGTATTTTTGTATATTATGAAATTAGCCTCTCTAATTCTGAGAAATCCTGAGCCTGTTGCAAAATTGACAGAACGAGCTCTTTGGGGTCTGTTTAATAGAAGTCCTACGTGATAAGTTTTGGGGTGATGAGGGGAGGGGACATTCTGACCACATTTGGCGCAGTGCAGGAGGGCCTGGACGCGCTGTTCCCTTCTGTGAACTCACGGTCGGTATTCCCTCTCCGTCCTGTGCCAGAGACGTGAGGTCACTGATCCATAAATGCCCGAGATGGTTTGCCTCGGAGTTGCCGGTGACTTGTAAACAAGTGATGCAATTTTCAGGATAGCACGGTTTCCCCTCCTCCCTTTGTTTCCTCGCTGTTTCCCAGTCAGGTACCAGTATCAGTGTTCAAGTCCGGCTGTCGGTTGTATCACCTTTGCCGAGTGTGTGCTCACAGGAATCCAGTTTTGTGGTGTTATTAATTAACTTTCTGACACTGTCACATCAGGCACTAAAGGTGCTTCCTCCTGCAGTCTACACAAGGGATGTGATGACTCAAGTTTTCAACATCTTTATTGTCATTGGTAGTATTAATTCTGATGTTCATCTTTTATTGCAGTCCATCATGTTAGTTTGGTTTGGTTTCGGTTTGGTTTGTGGTTTCGTTGTTGGTTTTTGGGGTAGCTCAGGGCCTCCTGAAATACTCCAACCACTCTGCTGCATAAATAGTTGTTTCTTTTTCTGTGGAGATGGGAGCCACCAAAAATGCCTCCTTTCCTTATCCTGTAGCAGCCAGATGGCATTTCGTAACGCTGCGCCGTGCCTCCCTTTGGCTAATGGTTCATTTCCAGTTCTCTTGCCTTTCTGAGAGCTGGAAGGAACCACACCAGGACCACTCACCTCTTTTCGTGTACCCTTCAGAGTGCAGTGAGCTGCAAGGTGTTGCATAAAGCAGCATCTCTGCTTCCAGGGGATCCTTTCTACCCAGCTCTGGAAGTCAGCCCAAAGGGAGCACACGGCTGCTGACGTGGGAGAACGTGAAGGGAAAAACAGGCAAGAACTCTGACCACGTTGCTACTAGCTCTTAGAAGACCTTGGAGATGGATCATGGAGAGCTTAATGATGCAAACATGCTTTGAAAGTTTGACTTCTGCTTGCACCTAACAGGTCCAGAAGAGCTCACTTCCAAAAAAACCAACAGGCTTCCAGTTGTGTTTGGAGCCGTTCCAGAAAGCCACTTGGTGTTGCAGGTTCTCGTTGGGTGCCTTGGCCTTCTTGACCCACAGCTTGAAGCCGCTGCTGGAGCCAGCCTTGGAGCCAGCAGGGAGCTCCTGAACTTTGTCATGGTTATGGCAAAGGCTGCAGGTGTTCAGCGCCCTGAATCTGGAGAGCATCTCTCAAGCCACATATAGTTTGTGAGACCAGAAAGAGCTGCCAGCTTATGTTGCAGGAAGCACGGCCGAAAGCACGACAGACACACAGTAGAGTCAGATCATGCTCCATTTTATTGCCCGAATAGCCTAACTTTTATAGAGAACTTAACAGGGGTGGACAGTGTTTCACACAAGATTATTGGTCAAAAGCACTCAGACAAACAACTGCAAGAAAACAACCCCACCTGCAAGAAAACAACCCCCTTGTGATTAGCAGTCACATAGACCTTGTCCTTGAAGCCAGCTACTGGTAACAATATTTTTCTGAATTCCTCAATTGGGCGATGTGGGAACACTGTCATGGGAACTTCTCATAGTTGCCCTGGTAGCTTGGTTTGCTCAGCTACAGCAAGCCATGGGATTTTTGCTGTTTCAAGAAATCCCTCAACAACTCCCCCTTCTTCTTTTGAGCAAACCAAGCCCGACACAGCAGTTTTACAAGTGACTCTTTAGCTATACTTACAACACACAACGATGATTACCACCACCATAAACCAAATCCTTAATCCCCTTGTGACTAAACCCAGCAACCATCTACACCTTGTTTCAAACAAGTCAGTGAACCATTGATTGAAAGGATTGATACCATACTGAATCTTTCTCATATGCTCTTTCAGGAAAGTAATGGATTTGTGAATTGACTCATTATGATCAGAAAGGTTTAAACAGTACATTCCCTTAAAGTCCTCACACCCATTCCTTTGAGCCAAAAGCAAGATGTCAATAGCAGCTTGATCCTGTAAAAGCAGATGTCGCAGACTATTTTGATCTGGTAACATCTCCTCAAGTATCTCTGTCGTGGCATAGGCTTGCCTCTTGGCCCAGCATACCAATTTTTCTAAGTTGTTACGTGCGGCCGCAGATGCCACCCCAGGCACTGAAATTGCCAATGCCGCTCTAGCTGCAACCCCACACAATTCAACATTATCATTGCAATCCGATGCAAGCAATGCCCATTTATGTCTGGTGATCTCACGCAACTGTAACAAGCTAGGAGCAAATACAATGAGTTTATCTAAGTAACATGGACATCTGATAGCATTTGCAGGGATACCTTGCCAGGCCCCATCCCCACAAATCAGAAGCACATCAGGAGGTAAGGCCAAAGCTGCACAATTGTTCCAAACACTGTAATTGTTACCCCTTGTCTCCATGCTACAAACCCCTAAACCCTGCTTAGCAGCGTCATTGTAATCACAGGTGTTATTTGTGTTTTTGTACCAGTATGGCCCTTTCCCGGTTCCTGTAGCAGGATTCACCTGATAGCCACGGCTACATTCACATTTGTAGCCACCTTTCAGGTTGATACAGATTTGACTACAGATACCAGGGTTTTGACATTCATCAATATCTCCACAGTTTCTCTTGTCTACAAACTCAAACCCAGCTGGACAGTCACATTCATGTATGTTGCATTCCTTCAGGGGCTCATCACCCCAGTCCTTGCAGTCTCTCTGCTGGTTACACACTTTATTGATATCTATGCATTCTCCACTTCTGCACTTGAATTTGCCAGGTCCTGAGCACTGAATAACATCATTACAGTTTGCTTCATCAGTGCCATCCAGACAGTCTCTCACACCACTTCACTGCCTACTCCCATGGACACAGTTCCCATCTTCACATCTGAACTGGTCTGGCCTGCAGGTCTGAGAAGGGCAGTTAATTTCATCACTTCCATCCTTGCAATCAGGATCTCTGTTACAGTCTTTTTCACCATCACATTTCCAGGACACCAGGATACACTGGGTTGACTGAGGACCACAGCTGATTTCATTTACCTGGCATGTTCTCATATAACACAGATCAGCAATCTCATCAGACCCATTTTCACAGTCCGGATCCCCATCACACTGCCATCTGTTTGGCACACACTGACCACTGTTGCACACAAAGTCAGATTCAGCACACGTCTTCTTCACACAAGCACTCTCATCACTGCCGTCTGAGCAGTCTTCACATTTTGCTCTAGCACTGTCGGCAGCAGTGCATAGGCAGGTGAGGGCGAGCAGCAGGCAGAATGCCCCACAGCGCGGCAGTGCCTGCCGCCGCCCTGCACCTATGTCACTTATACTACTCCTATTACCCGTGCTAGTAGTGTCAGTGGCATCCTCCTGGTACCGTTTCTGTCTTTGCCGCCCCTTACTCTCCCCCTTTTCTTTTTGCCACTGACCATTCACCACAAATGGATAAGACACATGATTACTAGTTAGGAAAGAGAGTGTAACGTCTGCTATACGGCTGCAGGCAGTGCCGGCTGCAATCCTAGAAGCTGTTTGTGAACGAGCCTGACGGTGGTCATTTGGCAGTGTAATCTGCGTCTCTGCACTCCTGCTCTGCAATAGAGCTAAATCGTCATTAATAGTCCGTAGACTGAGGCAACCCCACGGAATGTTATCCAGAAACATAGTTATAACACCGATCTGGGGACGAATAGTCTTTTTTGCATTGCAAGATAAACCTCTTATAAAAAGAATGCCAAAGAGAAGCAGCACAGCCGCCGCTGCCTCCATGGTTACGTCAGACAGGCTGCAGGGTCCTGATGTCCGCCCCTCTGCTCTGTGCCGACTCGCCACACGGTGAGGGTCGGCTGCCGTTGTCCACTGATGTCTCTGGTCTCCCGTAGCAGCTCGATCTCGGATGTCCCGCATCGCACCGTGATCACGTCAATTTCCCGCGGCCCTCCGCAATTCCACGTCCCGCCGCGACTCCGTTTCCCGCGGCCCTCCGCAATTCCACGTCCCGCCGCGACTCCGTTTCCCGCGGCCCTCCGCAATTCCACGTCCCGCCGCGACTCCGTTTCCCGCGGCCCTCCGCAATTCCACGTCCCGCCGCGACTCCGTTTCCCGCGGCCCTCCGCAATTCCACGTCCCGCCGCAACTCCGTTTCCCGCGGCCCTCCGCAATTCCACGTCCCGCCGCAAAACCCCGTTTCCCACCGTTTTCTGCGTCTCTCAGCGGGAGTACCGCGTCTCACCGTGAGGCCTGTGTACCGTGTTTCCTGGCCGGTGTCTGGTCTGCTCAAGCGCCGGTCGGATGGGTGCTCCGAAGTCCCGACAGCGCGGCGAGATCGCGGCGCCGCTGGTCCCGGCGCCGCCGGTCCCGGTGCCGCTGGTTTCCTGGTCCCCCTGCGTTCCGATGTGCCGGTGCTGCTGGTGTCCCGCTGCGCTGCGATGTTTGTCCCGGCGAAGCTGCGATGTCCTGTTCGGGTCCTGTTCAGGTATCAGCCTGTTCGGGCGCCATATGTTGCAGGAAGCACGGCCGAAAGCACGACAGACACACAGTAGAGTCAGATCATGCTCCATTTTATTGCCCGAATAGCCCAACTTTTATAGAGAACTTAACAGGGGTGGACAGTGTTTCACACAAGATTATTGGTCAAAAGCACTCAGACAAACAACTGCAAGAAAACAACCCCACCTGCAAGAAAACAACCCCCTTGTGATTAGCAGTCACATAGACCTTGTCCTTGAAGCCAGCTACTGGTAACAATATTTTTCTGAATTCCTCAATTGGGCGATGTGGGAACACTGTCATGGGAACTTCTCATAGTTGCCCTGGTAGCTTGGTTTGCTCAGCTACAGCAAGCCATGGGATTTTTGCTGTTTCAAGAAATCCCTCAACAGGCTTATAATGAGTGCTGTGACTTAGGCGCACGGTTTGTAGAGGTTTTAAGGCGTAGTGCATGAGTGCCAGGCTCCTGTTTGGTCACTGGGACAAAACGAGATCTGGGAATGTTGGATGTCCTAAAAAGAGTACAGGGGAGACAAATGGGGAGGAGATGTGGCTCTTCTTGGCCTTGTTTAGCCCCCAGCCCCTCTACACCCCACAAACCTTAGTTACAGCTGTGGGCTTCTGCAGAACGTCACAATGCCTAGTAAATCTTTGGGATATACTTAAAAGCAGGAAAATACTGTGTTGGTTTCTTCTTTTTTTGTATACATAGGGCAGCTGCCAGCAGCAGCACCTGCTGGAGTCGAGGGTGCTGAGCAAGGCAGGGTCGTGTCCCGAGCAGCAGTCACAAGGGGAGCTGAGCGGAGCCCGCCTGAAAACTCGGGGGGTTTCTGCTTCTTAGCAGAAACCGGGCTTCTCCTGGACGCTTTTGATTTGATTGAATGATGGCCCCAGGCATGCTCCTCTTCACCAGGCCTGCTCTTGTGCCCCAGAAATCATGTAGCGAATTCATTGATTGGAAAACGTGCAAAATAGGTGGGGTGACTGGTAGAAATCAAAAGGGTTTGAAATAGGCGATGTGACCGCAGCTTAAACCTGCAGGAAGGGAGCGTCGACCCGAATGGTTTATCTGAATCTTCAGCTGCAACTTCTGTAAATACCAGCTCCTTCTCCTCATTTGCTACCATGGCAGTTTGCAGACTTTTGCTGAGTTAAAAGGACAAATCATAGTTGGGCGCGTTTGTTTGATCAGGCCTTTACCTCAATGCTCACGTTCTCAGACTGCTGGGGTTTTATATTTTTGTCATTTTCTTAGAAAATGGCGAATGATGCATATCCCGGCTTCCAGATGATTAGTTCCTGTTGCTCCCAATTTGTGTCAGGCTGCGTTTGGTTGGAAATGAAAATGTAATTGCAAATTCCCCTAAACAGCACAACATGTCTGTGGTATTAATTAAAGCACTGTAAATACGTAGAATATCTGAGAATGCATTCCTTCAAGCGTGGCCGTGTTTTTTTAAACCTACAGAGGAGGCAAAATATGGTATTTAGGCTTAGTAGATGAAATGTATTGCTTCTGTGGTGGCAGATCCGTGTCTTGAGACTTTAAACCTGGTGGATCTCGTGCTCGAGCCTTCAAAGGAGATGTTACATAGACAATAAAACGTCCTGCTTTTCGGGGAGGGCTCTCCTTAGGTCACTCAGAAAACGCCTTCAGTCTTCACTCACTGCAGCATTCACAAAGTGAATGCCTTCCTGTAAGGTTAGTCACCGATGGCCACTCATTCCATGCTTTCACTAAGAAAAACCTTCGCAGCTTTGAATCTGAATTTCCTGCCCCGCGTTTAGGTGAGCCCGGAGCGGCGTCAGGCATTGCTGGGCTCCTCGTCCGGTGGCGCTGGTGAAGTGAAAGATGCCAAAAGTGAAGTTTGACAGTGAGCTCGGGGGCTTGTGCTGGCCCGGTGGCTCTCTAAGCCCCCGTGTCTGAGCAGCGGGAGCATCCGAGCAGCACAGGACGGAGCTCAGCAAGAGGCTGGGGTCAGGGCACTGCTGCAAATAGAAATGCTTTGCTGGCTGCAGAGGTTAACCAGGTACACAGCACTGTTTTACTACATGGTGGAGACCTACGGAGAGTGTTTCTGCCCTCCTTTTTAGCTGAAACATCCCCAGATTCTAAGGGGAAAAGGAATAGAAGGGACTCGCGGAGTAATGTTCTAGTGAAACCCAGCCTTCCTAAAGAAGTCTGCCTGAATAATTCCTGTGAATAACAGACTGTGTTCAGCTATTTCCTAACATAGAAACGGTGCTGACTGCTTCTTCAGAGTAACATAAGTTAGTGATGCTACTGAAGTAGTTGTGGTTCAGACGTAGATCTGATTTCTCCTAAGCACGCTGAATTCACAGCTGTTGATCCTCCAGAGGAGGCTTTGCAATTGAACACCTGGAGAATAGGTAAATTTCCCGCTGTTGTTCTCCTCTCCTTTTGTTTTGTTTTGTTTTGTTTTGTTTTTCTTAGTAGCATAGGCTTAAGACTCTGAAGAAAGAGGCTGCTTTTTTTCATTTCCAACACTGGCTGTTCCTCCTGAGCCCCGCCTTCTATTTTTGCAGTCACAGGATATGTGAATGTAAATTTGTGGGAGAGAGGTAGAAAACTCTGTTTCAACTGGTGTTTTTTTCGGCTATGTTGTGAGACCAAATAGGGTGGTTTTCAACCTTCTGGCTCTTATTCAGAGCAGCAGCATGTGGAGGGAGACAGATGCGTTTGCTTTTTTAGTGCAATGGCTTCAGAAGCAAGAGGGGAAAAAACACTTTCTCTGGGAGCTGGAGAAGGTGTCCTAATCACAGGAGAGGTTTCTAAATGGCATATCTTTGCGAGTGTTCCTGTAGTCTGGAGGTTTTTGTTTGTTTGTTTGCCTTTGGAAGGTTTTACTGTTAATCTTCACGTCCTTCAGCAGAAGTGAGAAATGTGATTTTATTTTGTGCAGTGTCGCGGACCCTCTGAAATCTACTGGGAAGGATGAATACCTCGCAGAGTACCAATGTGATGATGGTGGAGACAAGGAGAAACCAAGAAGATCAAAAGAACGTGACCTCATTTCAAAAGAAAATGTTTTGTACGGCAAAGAGTCTTCTGAGCCTGGTGAGAAATTGCGGCAAACTTCCTCTCTCAAGTGTGACACTGAATGTAGCTCTAAAAAGCTTTCCTCCTCAGCTATTGCAGAGAGATGCCAAGGTAGAAAGGACAAGACTAAAAACACTGAGAAAGAGCATTACCAAAGCAAGAGGGAACATGCTCCTAGTGAAGAGAAGGAGAGTCAAAAAGCAGGTCCTTCCAGCGGCCAGGTTCAAAAGGCGTCACGCTGGAGCTCCGAGTTCGGCAGCATTCCGAGACCGTTTTGGCGGTTGTGGAGACGGCCCTGGCTGAGGTGGCTGCTGCTGTTGCTGCTGTCCCCTCTGTCCTCGCTGTTGCCGCTGTTGCCGCTGTTCCCGGACCTTGGAGACCCCCGGCGGCTCCCTGTGACAGGCCCTGTGGCCCCGGGGAGCTGCCCGCCGCCTCGTCGGCCAGCCCGGCAGCAATCCTGCCAGCACAGAATAGCTCACTGCGTTTCAGGGTAAAGTGACAATTAATTTCTATTTCCTGGCCTGGGTGCTGCTTCCTTCTTTAAGGAAGCTTCAAGGTTAAAGGTTAAGCTCAGTTATGTCAGGGCCCAAGTCTGTTTCGTGAAGGGGCTCTTGTACGAAAGCTTAAGCTGGGATTGACTCTCCGCTAAGCGGAGGCCAAACGTGTACCTACTGAGAAGCAGGTCCTAAGTGATAACGTTTTCTAAAGAGACTGCTAAACACATCTGAACAGTGCTGCTGCAGAACTCTGAATGGGGGGATAGCAACTGTCTTAACTGATCTGGAATCTTGAGTTTACTTTTCAGTGGACAAGAGGTGTGTCTCTCAAGGCAAACAAAGAGAGGAGTAACACCCGATACTCATGTCAACATAAATTTATGCTCAGAGCGTAGGTGTAGGAACAGCATCGGTATGTATATGGAACATCGGGAGAGGAAGCTCTGTCGGTATTTACAGTTTTTCTACTACCTTGTCAGAGAGACGTTATCTCCACATTAGAAATGGATGTATTTTGAAAAAGTGGTGGTGGATCGGATTTCTTCTTTCTAGTGTTAATATTTGCTCTTGAATCGTACTTAATACCTGGTAACGCCTCATTCAGTTGTCAAAAATAAACTTAAAAATGTGTAAGGCTTATCTCATTGGTCAGTATAAAGATCAAGGCCTTTCCTTTTTCCTTTTTCCTTTTTCCTTTTCCTTTTCCTTTTCCTTTTCCTTTTCCTTTTCCTTTTCCTTTTCCTTTTCCTTTTCCTTTTCCTTTTCCTTTTCCTTTTCCTTTTCCTTTTCCTTTTCCTTTTCCTTTTCCTTTTCCTTTTCCTTTTCCTTTCTTCTTCCCCAGTATTGTTTTTCTGTTCTCCTTCTCACTGCAGTCTTGATTTTGTTTCTTGTCCCTTAAATGTGTTTTCAATGCGTTGCTGAAACATTTTCTCTTTCAATCCGAAAAAAGGAGCTGTCACTGGTGAAGATCGGAGCTTATCTGAAAATCCCTGAGCCCAGGAGCTGTCACCTTAGTCTTCCAATCGGACAAGGACGACTTCATTTCTCATGTAAATGCATTTTTCAGGTTTGCGTATTGTTTTTTCAGGAACGGAAAGTGTGTATAGAATGGATTTAAAATCAATCTTAAATGTAAAATGTCAAGGGAAAAAAGTTCTAGTTACAACCTCTGCACACAATTTGCCAGCTGTGGGACTAGGAGTTTTCTTATTTACTGTGTTTTGTTTAACGTGTGTGAAGTTTAATGGATAGCAATCAAGGCGTGCTAGAAATCTGAAAGCACTTTATGCTTTGTTCTCTCAGTCATTTTGGTATAACAAACTAGCTTATGTTTTAAACCCTCCATTAGGTTAGTGGTTTCCCTATAGGTAACAAGTCCCTGTGTGCTACAGTAAGACAGTAACAAAACATGAAGTATAGAAGTTCATCCTGTCATTATTCAGCTTCTGCCTACGGACACACAATTATGCTTATTTAAAGCGGTATCACCTTGAAACCTAATCAGCATTTTAAAAAGGACTTTGTAGCAGTTATTGGCTTTTGTCCTGGAGGGCTGAGGTTTGTTTTGTTTTGTTTTACATTCAGCATTTCCGTTTCTAGCTTACATTCCCCTGTTGTTTTGCATGAGGAAAACGTGCAACTTTAGAAAGCAGAACGGAAAGAGCTGCTTTTTAGTCTAACGTTTCAGTTTTTTGTAGGAGTTTTAAATGTGGTAGGAGTAAAACACCAGAAGTACTGCTGCCAAAGTTCTATTCAAACTCGTATTTCTTGGAGAAGCAGAAGAAGCCCAGGGAGAAATAAATTTGCAAACGTGCTCTTCATGCTCTCCTTTCCCAAGATTTCTCTGAGATATAGCCCATCCTCTGTGGGTTTTGAGGTATATGGTTCCCAGGAGTGAGAAGGAGGGCCAAACATCTCTCTTCTTGGATCTCAACATGCCAGGGCTTTAGTGTACTGCCACTTACGGCTCCGCTTTTTCACCTGGAAAAAGCGACCACATGATGTAGACTGAGGAGCTCTCACAAATTAACTTGCTATCACAAAGTGACGCCCAGAAAAGGTGTATTTAAAAGCTAGGCTCATTATAGAATAACAACAACCCCCTCATGATTGGTGCAGTAGACAGTGAGGTAGAGGGCGATCCCTGGAAAGACAGAAGAAAAGGAGCAGTGAGTTCTGGGTACCTTTGTGCACACGAAACAGAAAAACGCAGGCAGTGAAGTAATAGTGTTCCGTTACTAACGCCAGCAATAGATAATTGCAACAATTATCTATTAGATCATAGGTAATAATTAACAGATAATTGTGCAACTCTGGAAATCAATAAATAACTGATTCCCCTCAGAGAATGTCTTCTACATTTTTATATTAAAAAGACTCCAGAGTTGTAATGGATTAAAATCCTATGGAAGTGAAAGAAATGGCATCAGCCACTAGTTCTGCAGAAGCTAAAAGTAATACCGATAGAGTTTAGATGGAAATTTTCACTTTGTGTGTTTAGTTTGGGGATTCTTTTTAAATCATTCATACCAGCGATTTAGTTCTTAAGGCTGTTTCTTTGAGATTAAGTGACAGGACTTCTGCTACTCTTTTCTTCTTGGAATGCTTCTTGATATTCTTACGTCAACCAGAACTTCTGTCTCTGTCGCAGATGTCAACAATGACCGTAGTTAAGAAGCCCAAATCTTCAAAGTCTAAAAAGCCCTCTTCAAGGCGGTCTGGCAAATCCAAGAAACCAAGTACTAAAATACTGATGTCACGCACCGCAAACTGGGGCCAGATACCGCCTGCAGAAGATTCAAGCCAAGTCTCTGTGGCCCAAGGACGTGGAGGTGCTTTTTACTGTAGATCATCTGAAAAATCTAAGGCTTTTGCCCCAAGAGATCTAAGTAAGTGTGAGCTTTATCCTGACTCCATTTTCTTCAAAGCAAAAGTAGAAAATGCAGTTCTTACTTGTTGCACTGATAGAGAAGGGGACTAGTGTGAACAAAGACTTCAAAAGCAAATCCCCTGAGGCAGCTGAAGTGACTGATGTTACAGAAATTAATTTTGATATATTTACAGTCAACAGAGAAATCTGGGGAGCTTTGTGTAATGCACAGATTCATCCATGTCTTTTCCGTTTTGCAAAGAAAAGTGTTTGATTGTTGCTATTCACAGCTTCCATTTTTCACACGTTTTTTGAATGATAACATTGCTCAGGAAAAGATCTGGTATCTGTAGGGGTACCGTCATTCCTAGTTACTACTTTTTACCTTTTTTCCGTATAATTTCAAGTCTAAGCTTGTGGTTTAAGTTATAATAAGGAAAAAAACAGTAGTTGAGTTAATCAGGTTAAAGATTATAGATGGAGAGGAACTTGGCATTAGGTACTACAAACAGAATGGCAGTTAGCCTTGCCTTAGAAAAATTAAAATGGTTGACGAAAGTTGTTTGTTTTGTTTTTTTTTTTCCCCAAAACATTGTGTTGACCAGCCAATTTGAATTTGGCGGTATTAAAGCTGTCTGCAATAAGTTTTTCTGGCTGCGATTGTAGCTAGCTCCTCTAGGTGCTCCTGCAGAATAGTATTTTTTTAAATACCTTTCTTAGAAACAAACAAACAAAATCTCTTTTTAAATTTAACTTTCTTGCAGTCGTTAATGATGGAATTGCTCCACCACAGAGCATTCTTTTTCCACCTGAGAAGATTTGTATGGATTGGCGAGAAACACAAAGTGTTGGAGTTGGCCTGTACAATCTTGGCAACACATGTTTTCTTAATGCTACTCTACAGTGTTTGACCTACACACCCCCACTTGCCAATTACATGCTTTCTCTCGAGCACGGCCAGTCATGTGAGTACTTTCTAACAGTATTTCAAATCTGTTGGACAGCTGTGAAGGTGAAAGAACAGCAGTGATTCTGAGACAAACTTATTTGCCTGATTTTACCTGTAGAAGCTGGCTTTGAGCACTGTATTAGCAGTGGGCTCCGAATAGCATATGGAGTGCAATTAATGCACTATGTTTGTTTAATGAATTTATTTATGTATTTATTTATTTATGTATTTATTAAAGGATCATTTATTGCTTCGTGGGAATAATGAAGTGCATTGGACAGTAATGCATTTAGTAGTAATTTTAGAGAGTAATACATTTTTCAGCCTGTGGAGTTCACATTCCTGTCAGCCTTTACAAATGTGACTTTGCAGTAGTCTTTTAGATTTCTCATCACAAAATGCATTTGAATACAGGCTTAGTGGATATTTTTATTCTGTAAAGTTGTGTGAAATGAAATGTTACAAGACTGTTGGGACATTGGCATCTTGGGAGAATAGAATGTAGCAAGGAGAGTGGATATCGTATCTATAGTTTAAATTTTACTTAGATGTTTGTAGTTACGGATATTTTGCTGGACTGGGATGCTTTCTTCTTTCACTCTTCAGGTCGTGAACAAGATTTTTGCATGATGTGCACAATGGAGACTCACATTAACCAGGCCCTGCGTTGCACTGTTGATGCCATCGAGCCTACGCATGTTATCAGTAATCTCAGTCGTAAGTGGCTTCAGATGTGTTTCTTTTCGATAGCTTGTAATCTTCAAATACTTATTTGATGTGTATAAGTGGTTTTAACACTAGAAAGAAGAGAGATTTTAGAAATAGAAGAATGATTTCATTTTTAAATGAGGTGAATACTATCATCTTCTTCTTTAGGAATAGGACAACATTTCCGTTTTGGCAGTCAAGAAGACGCACACGAGTTCTTGCGCTATACTGTTGATGCTATGCAGGAAGCGTGCTTGAATGGAAGCACCGAGTAAGCATAAACAAGTTCACTTTCATACATTCTCTAGCACCTTCTAGTCCTTTATTTACTATCAAAAATGATCTCTAGCACCTTTTAGTGCCTTATTTACAATCAGCAACGAAAGTCTACATCATCCTTAGTTTTCATAAAACTCTTTGAAGAGTTAACTGTGCGCCTTAAATCTTCTGAGGTCTGATTCTAATTTATTTCCAGATTGGACAGATCTTCTCAAGCTACCACCATCATTCATCAAATATTTGGAGGATTTCTAAGATCGAGAGGTACTTTAAAAAATATTCCTGTCCTTAGAACTGATCTGTGTCTTTTGTCGGTAGTAAAGCAGTCTGTAGTTTGTCTAAAGTAGTATCTGTCAACAACTTGAATTTGGACAGTTAGTCTCCTTCACATAAGGTTAAGCATTTATATTTTGCTTCCAGTGAAGTGCTTGAATTGCAAAGCAGTTTCGGATACGTATGAGGCATTTCTTGATATCGCTTTGGATATAAAGGTAAGATGTTTTCTAAATATAATTCATGATGTTTAAGTACATGCATAACTTTCTAAATTAAACTTGTTTACCTTAAAAAACCAAACCACATATAATGTTAAAACGTAAGAGCTTGGTGGTGCTAAGGAAGTGGATTGGACTTTGTCCGTCTGTGGAACCCATGTAAATAGTCTCCACATTTGCATTGGGTTTAAGGGGAAAGAATTCTCTTTCTGCAAAAATTATAATGCTGTCATACTTCTCTGTTGTTCTACCCCAATGTACATCTAATTGTTAGACTGATGAATTTGTCCCCAGTATTGATGACAAAGCACACTATAGATGCTGTCTAGGCTACTGGAAAAGTATTTGTTCCGAAGTCAAATGACTTCCAGGTGAGGTCAATGCTGAGCATGCTCTTTCTGCCTCCTTCTTCACAGTGCTCATAGTAGATCGCTTGAGTATGTTAGTAAGATTCTCTTATAAACCACTAGTACGTCTCTGGAATTTTGAATTTAGGGTGACTTTACGCTCTTCTTTCTCGCTCCTCTAGGCGGTTTCATCTGTTACCAGAGCTCTGGAACTCTTTGTGAAACCTGAAGAGCTGGGTGGAGAGAATTGCTATAAATCATAGAATCATAGAATCATAGAATATCCTGAGTTGGAAGGGACCCTTAAGGATCATCAAGTCCAACTCTTGACACCGCACAGGTCTACCCAAGTTCAGACCATGTGACTAAGTGCACAGTCCAATCTCTTCTTAAACTCAGTCAGGCTCGGTGCAGTGACCACTTCCCTGGGGAGCCTGTTCCAGTGTGCAACCACTCTCTCTGTGAAGAACCCCTTCCTGATGTCCAGCCTAAACTTCCCCTGCCTCAGCTTAACTCCGTTCCCGCGGGTCCTGTCGCTGGTGTTAATGGAGAAAAGGTCTCCTGCCTCTCGACACCCCCTTACGAGGAAGTTGTATGTAGCGAGTAAGATTTTGACGAATTAGGTCTTAATCCTAGATGTCAGTTTTATATGTTGCATGACTCTGTTGGACTACCTCTAAACTTTGGATCTACTTACGAGTTTTGTGGAAGTTTATAAAACACTTGGATTTTTGTTTCTTTGGAGGGGGGAAGTCTTGTTCAGAGGCATTCCCTATGGGTTTGCAATTCTCTGGCTCGTATTTTGCCATCAGAATTCAAAAAGAGATACTTTTGTTCTTTCTATTTATTAGCTCTCGACAGTACTTTTCTTGATGTAAACTGCCCAGTTTCCGTTGTTCTCTGGGCTAGCGGCTAATTTTCACTGCTTACGCTGTAGGTCCTACCTTGGAGCGGGCAATGTATCAAACTGAACTATTGTGTTTCAAAGGATGGCAGACAGTTTCAGTGTCTTTCCAGACAAGCTCAGTACATGAAGACTTCCTACTGTTAAATGTCTCCCTCCTGTAGAATGACCACGTGCTTCTGTTGTATTTTTGATGTTGATAGACGACCCATGTTGGAGATTATTTGCAATTTCTAGTCCTGGGGACCAAGGCCTTCTTGTTCCACTTTCATTATTTGTATTTCCCTTGAAAGCTGAAAGAATGTATTCAGGATTGGAGTTCAAATAGCCACTTTTGTAGACCAAGAAATGGTACCTTGCCATCCAACCTGGTAATACCCTTTCGTGAGAGATTCCTGTTCCCGCTATGCCCGGGGTTTTGGGAGAATTTACCTTCTTCACTGTATTAACAAACCTGACACGCAGTGCATGGGTTTATGAAAAGAAAAAAGACCAACCTATTATGCAAGTAAATGTCATTCAAATAGCATAGGCATGCGTGAGACATTAAAACGAGTTTGTTTTGGGGGCGAAAAAAGAAGATGCCTTCAAACACTTATCTCTGCTTGTTTTTAAGGTGTAAAAAGATGGTTCCTGCATCCAAGAGATTTACCATACACCGTTCTTCCAAGGTTCTCACAATATCACTGAAAAGATTTGCAGATTTCACAGGTGGAAAGATCAACAAGGTATATTTACCACTGTAATGCAACTATATCATTGTGTAATGGGACATCCCCCAAAGCTGAAAGTTGTTAATATTTTCAGACAATAATTGTAGACTAACGACTATGGCTTATTCTTTCTCTTACTATCAATAAAGTTCCCGCTTGACAAGAAGCATATGCTTTCCTCTGAGAAGGCTGATTCATCAGGAAACAGTTCTCTGCAACTTCTAGTCTTCAACATTGTTTATGGGAAGACTTATTTGTAGTGAATCAAGAAATATCTTCTAGAAATATATTCTAGAAATAAATTCTAGTCTGTGTTTTTTGGAAGTGTTTTTCTCTGGCTAGTCCACGAAGTACTCTGGGATAATTTTTCTATCTTCTTGGTCTCTCTTTAGGAGGTGAAATACCCGGAGTATTTGGACCTGAGAGCCTACATGTCACAGTCAATGGGAGAACCAGTGCTCTATGCCTTATACGCGGTGCTGGTACATCACGGTGTCAGCTGTCACTCAGGACACTATATATGCTATGTAAAGGTAGAAGTCAACAGCATTTCTAACAGGGTAAAGGTTGTGCTGGCAAACCAATGAAAGCGTGACTAGCAGCTACTGTTTCTAGGGAAAAAGATTTCATTATATTTTTATTTGACACGTGTGTATTTTGTTCCTATCCGTGATTTCATTTGGAACACGTGCAATTCACCTAAAGAAATGGTTGTCTTTATTTGCAGGCTGGTAATGGACTTTGGTATCAGATGAATGATGCTAAAGTAGTCCGTACTGACATTAAGAGAGTTCTTGGTCAGCAAGCTTACATACTTTTTTATATCAGGTAATAACAAATCTTAACATGTGTTCAGAAGAGATTTACTTTCTTGTTATTGATATTTTTCTGTTTTGCAAGTGTTTTTCTTGCTATCCCAGGGAAAGATTATTATTTGTCTAATTCAGTTCTGTCTAACCTGAAATTCTCTGTGTCATTTATTATCTTTTGTTGCTTGGCCTGAAACTGCAGCACTTGTGTAAATTGCTATCTATGTGTTACCTGTAGCTGGCTAATTTAGAGAAGGAGAGAAATGAAGGTCATCTGTGGTGTAAGAATGAATTATTGCTCTGAAAGTGATAGTCTTAGTAGGAAGACTGTTCTCTCCTTTTCAGTTTGTAGTCTTGGCGAAGCCTTCTGTAGAGAAGGCTTCCATATCGTATGAACTGTTCCTCTAAAATTATAGGATGGGATTTAATCCAAGAGTAGGCTGAAAGAAAAACTAAACTCCGATCACTGCTCTTTTCTGAAGGCGCTATGATTTGACACTTGGAGAACGTGCGTTTTACTTGCCAGCACCATCTTATCCCTGTTCATTCCCTCCTGGTCAGCAGGGGGCTAATAGTAAGCAGGCTGGATTTATGGGACCACGACTTCTTTCTCATATGATTAAGGTAATTCAGGGAAGTGGGAGGGCAGGTAACGGCACCAAACTGCTAGTGGGTTTGGGGTTTGGTGTGGGGTTTTTAGTTTGGTTTTCGGCATCTTAGTTTTGTTTTCCTTCCCATGCTGCAGCTTTCTCCACAGCCCTCATGCTACAGCCAGAGTCATTCAAACAGTGGTTACTGCTAAATTGTGCAGCCATGCGACTCCATTACTTAATACTTCCAAGACAGCTTTCTAAAGCACAGAGAGCTACGCTCTTTGACAATTTAAGCAGAGTGTACTAATCCTCGAATCATTTAAAAGAGGACTTGTTTTTCCTATCGTTGTCACTTTAGCTAAGACAGGGAAAACTAATTGTCTTATTCCTGAGCACCAGAACAATTACTTCAGGCTTTTCAGGGTATGTTTAAAGGGGAAAATAAATATATTTGGGAATAGCAGCAGGTAATGTTAAGTTGTTTGGCTGGTTTTCAAAGATGATGTTAATTTGATTCCAATCGGCTGTAAACCAAAAGCAGGAATTGAATACGCTTATTGGACTTGCATTTATCTTTAAAGGGCAGTGTGTTTTTCTTTGTAGGTGTTAAGACCATTTGTAGAAATACTCAGTAGGAGAGTTTTGTGTTTCAAAATGTTAAATGCAGTGTTTGCGTTAATCCATCTTGCCATTTCTTCTTTTTAAATACAGAATTCAAGCCGTTTAAATGGAAATGGATCCATAAAAGAGGACGCAAAGACCACTGGTGTCACCCTAAAAAGGCCATCTTCAGCACCACCAATGGCCTGTGTTCAAAACCAGACAATTACCAGGCCTTCAATTACTGATCCGTCAAGAAAACAGAAGATCACCACCAGTATTCACAATAAATTGCCTGCTCGTCGGACTGTGTCACAGCCTGACTGTCTTAGCAGTGCTGCGGAGGATGAAGATCTCTACCAGGCTGTTCCTTCATCCACAATTACAAATTCGGTAATGCAAATGAAGCAAATGCAAACAAGCAAAAAAGTTTCTGATGAGATTTTTGTGGAGCCAACAGTGAATGAAAATCCTAAACTCAGCTCTGATAACACAGTCCCTTACGGTGCAGAATCTTCAGGAAAATCTGAGGAGGAGTCAAAGGGCTTATTTAAAAGGAATTGCAATGCAATGTCCTCTAATGGAATTTTGGTTGGAAAGGTAGTCCGTACATTGCAGCATTCCAGTTCTTCCTGTCAGAATGCTGACGAAGGAAGATCCCAGCATGAGCTGCCAAAAACCAATTCACTAAATGGTGCTATTAGGTTAGTTAATGAATCTAAAGAAAACGCACTGAAACTTGATGATTCCACTTGCCGAGTTGAACCTGTTAAACCTTCTGAGATGTTCTTTTCCAAAACAAACGGATTGCTTGAAACATAGATTTGCTCCATCGAGAATTTCTCACCTATGATGTATTCGGGAGTGTTTAGTGTGTTCCTAATTCAGGTGAAATACTGAGAAAACACAGCACAAATGTGATTGTAAGACTTTGTGGTATTATCCCATTAGAATTTGCAGACCTGAGCTTACATTAGAACTTGCCAACTTAAGCTCAGCTGAGATAAAAATTCCTAAGTTTCATAAAGTAGATTTTGGGAGGCGAGTTGGGGTTATCTTTGAAGTGTAGATAATGCATACAACTCAAAACGGTCTTGCTTAACATTTAATGGAGAAATTCTGACAAGACTGGTCCTCAGTACTACTACAAATAGTATTTTTTTGTCTGCTGACTTGTGCGTTTTGATTGCAGATGCCTGGAGCTATGCCTTCAGTCAATCGAGAAGTCATCACGGAGTCCCTCACAGCCAGCCAGCTGAACAGCTTGTCAGAGGAAACGAGGTAAAATGAGCACAGTCTGATTAAGACAAGACCTTTTGGAAGTTCGTTACGGTTTTATCTGTCTACTAATAGTATTTAATGGAAGGATTGAAATTAGTACAATTCCATACTGTATGTCCAGCGTTACGAACAGAACTAATGATCAGCACTGAGCATATCACTCTGATGCAGGTTGGTGCCTCAAGGAGAACTCGTGTTCCTTCATAGAATGTTTTTCCATTTTTCTCCACTGTCTAGAGAAACATTGGCTGTTCCCCGCTCGCCCCTATGCCTTTTTTCTCAGAGCAGCAGGTATAAGGAGACGGATGTGTTTGCTTTTTTAGTGCAATGGCTTCAGAAGCAAGAGGGGAAAAAGCACTTTCTCTGGGAGCTGGAGAAGGTGTCCTAATCGCAGGAGAGGTTTCTAAATGGCATATCTTTGCGAGGGCTTAAGACTCTGAAGAAAGAGGCTGCTTTTTTTCATTTCCAACACTGGCTGTTCCTCCTGAGCCCCGCCTTCTATTTTTGCAGTCACAGGATATGTGAATGTAAATTTGTGGGAGAGAGGTAGAAAACTCTGTTTCAACTGGTGTTTTTTTTGGCTATGTGGGGAGACCAAATCGAGTGGTTTTGAACCTTCTGGCTCTTATTCAGAGCAGCAGCATGTGGAGGGAGACAGATGTATTTGCTTTTTTAGTGCAATGGCTTCAGAAGCACGAGGGGAAAAAACACTTTCTCTGGGAGCTGGAGAAGGTGTCCTAATCACAGGAGAGGTTTCTAAATGGCATATCTTTGCAAGTGTTCCTGTAGTCCGGAGGTTTTTGTTTGTTTGTTTGCCTTTGGAAGGTTTTACTGTTAATCTTCACATCCTTCAGCAGAAGTGAGAAATGTGATTTTATTTTGTGCAGTGTCGCGGACCCTCCGAAATCTACTGGGAATGATGAATACCTCGCAGAGTACCGATTTGATGACGGTGGAGACAAGGAGAAACCAAGAAGATCAAAAGAACGTGACCTCATTTCAAAAGAAAACGTTTTGTACGGCAAAGAGTCTTCTGAGCCTGGTGAGAAATTGCGGCAAACTTCCTCTCTCAAGTGTGACACTGAATGTAGCTCTAAAAAGCTTTCCTCCTCAGCTATTGCAGAGAGATGCCAAGGTAGAAAGGACAAGACTAAAAACACTGAGAAAGAGCATTACCAAAGCAAGAGGGAACATGCTCCTAGTGAAGAGAAGGAGAGTCAAAAAGCAGGTCCTTCCAGCAAGAGGAGGTGTTCTCAGAGCGTGGAAGTTGTTGAGCAAAAGCGTCACAAGCAGGAGCACTGGGAGGGAAGCAGGTGCAGATCTTTCCCTGGTGAAAGAAACAGCCCTGAGAATGGCAGAAGAGCAGTCAAATATTCAAAGTCCAGATCTGGCAGCGGAGGAAGATCAGAACAAGGTAGCAATAGATATTACCGATCCAAAGGGGAAAGAAGTTGGAGCAGAGAAAGATACTATCGAGATGAAGCACGGAGATGGGAAAGATGTAGCTATTCCAATGATTACTATTCACCTCATGCGACAGGAGACAGTAGAGAGAGAAAGTTCTCTCACGGCGATGCAGCCTTTGACAAATGGACTGCAACTTACTACGGCAGGTCACATAAGCATTATCATTACAAAAGTGGATGGCCTCACGGTTCCCTCTTGAGAGATGAAGATGTACGTCGCTTTAGCACACCCCGAGCAGACTTGCATCGTTGCTCGGTATCTCAGCAACATTCTGGAAGACATTCTCGTGAAAGACATGCGCTTCCACCTGTGTCAGCTCATTTGGAGAACTGTCGCCAGAAAAATGAAACAGAAGGAAACAGAAAAAGAAAATGTACCCGTGCAGAAGGTAGTGAAAGTGAAATAGAAAGGAAAGACAGAAAGATAGAAAAGGAGCTTTTAGGTGGTGAAAAAAATGCAAAAATATCACAGGTTCTAGAAGAAAAAGAAGTCTAAGGATAAACATGGAGAGAAGGATTCCAAGTAAGCAAGGATTCCAGCATACTCCGCATTTTTTATCCTAATTCTTTTCTGGGTGCTTCTCATGTATTCCTTCTTTTTTTTTTTTTCTCCTTTTTTTTTTCTTCTCTTTTTTTCTTCTTCTTTTTTTTTTTTTTTTTTTTTTTTTTTTTTTTTTTTTTTGTTCTGGTAGTTTCTAAGTTACTTAGATAGCATCAGCTGGCTGGGGATCATGTTGTTAGGTTGATCGGTGAAGACAGGAAAGCTATTGCTGAATTGTGTCAGAGCACTAGCTTTGGACCACATAGTTGGAAACACATCCGTACACCATTCTGGATTAGGTTAAAAGTTTTTTTCTGCTTGCACGTATTCCAGAGCTAGCCATTGTTAAGGATCTGTGTACAAACCAGGACCTATGGTCCTTCAATCTGAGGGCTTAAGTTTGCTACATCTAAAGTAAGTTGCGTGTGCACAAAGCACCACAAAATAGCTGACATGCTGCAAATCATCACCTGTGGTAAAATAAATAAAGTTTCATATAGGCAACAAGTGCCACATCTTTTTTTCTCTTTTAAACTTGCATGTTTCTTTCAGACTTCACGATTTGTGTTTCTGTGCGCTCCACTTTGACAGTGCCAAACGCAAGCGTAAAAAAAGAAGAAAAAGGAGAAGAAAAAGAAGAAAAAAGAGAAACACCAGGAAAGTGAAGGGCTCCTTGGAACACTTAGATCCTCGTTTCCAGAAGATAACGCGGGAGAAGAAGGAAGAATCCCATCCTCCAGATGGCTCTTCATGTGAGCAATGCACAAGTGAGAGCAGTAAACAACCTTACAAGGAAGGGAAGCCTTCCAGTGCAGGCGAAAGCAAGAAATACAGCTCCGTCTCATCCAACGAGTGTATTAAAGGTAAGCGGCCGCAGTGTGTCTGAGGAATTCCTTTTCTATTAATGTAGAGATTATTTCAAACAGTCTTGAAGTGCTTGATGACTTAAGAGTCTGCTGAATATTAAAAAAAAAAAAAAAAGTTGATGGACTTTTTCTTTCCGTTTTTAAATGACCACTAGGAAAGAAGGCCTGAAATAAAGAGGTGAAAGGCAAATAGTTTTCATTTGGTGTGATGATTAAGTGGCAAACAAGAGGAAGAGTTGCAGGATCCCTTCTTAAATTCAGTCCAGCCAAGTAGGAAAAGTAAACGTGGACAGCTGTATCTTGGCAAAGAAGATAGTAGGGAGCAAGGAGGTTTAGCAGTCAAGATGGAAGGTGATGCCATGAGACTTACAGGCTAGTAATGTTCTAGTGAAACCCAGCCTTCCTAAAGAAGCCTGCCTGAATAATTCCTGTGAATAACAGACTGTGTTCAGCTATTTCCTAACATAGAAACGGTGCTGACTGCTTCTTCAGAGTAACATAAGTTAGTGATGCTACTGAAATAGTTGTGGTTCAGACGTAGATCTGATTTCTCCTAAGCACGCTGAATTCACAGCTGTTGATCCTCCAGAGGAGGCTTTGCAATTGAACACCTGGAGAATAGGTAAATTTCCCGCTGCTGTTCTCCTCTCCTCTTGTTTTGTTTTGTTTTGTTTTCCTAGTAGAATAGGCTTTAGACTCTGAGGAAACGGGCTGCTTTTTTTCATTTCCAACACTGGCTGTTCCTCCTGAGCCCCGCCTTCTATTTTTGCAGTCACAGGATATGTGAATGTAAATTCTTGGGAGAGAGGTAGAAAACTCTGTTTCAACTGGTGTCTTTTTCGGCTATGTTGGGAGACCAAATAGGGTGGTTTTGAATCTTCTGGCTCTTATTCAGAGCAGCAGCATGTGGAGGGAGACAGATGCGTTTGCTTTTTTAGTGCAATGGCTTCAGAAGCAAGAGGGGAAAAAACACTTTCTCTGGGAGCTGGAGAAGGTGTCCTAATCGCAGGAGAGGTTTCTACATGGCATATCTTTCTTTGCGAGTGTTCCTGTAGTCCGGAGGTTTTTGTTTGTTTGTTTGCCTTTGGAAGGTTTTACTGTTAATCTTCACATCCTTCAGCAGAAGTGAGAAATGTGATTTTATTTTGTGCAGTGTCACGGACCCTCTGAAATCTACTGGGAATGATGAATACCTCGCAGAGTACCGATTTGATGACGGTGGAGACAAGGAGAAACCAAGAAGATCAAAAGAACGTGACCTCATTTCAAAAGAAAACGTTTTGTACGGCAAAGAGTCTTCTGAGCCTGGTGAGAAATTGAGGCAAACTTCCTCTCTCAAGTGTGACACTGAATGTAGCTCTAAAAAGCTTTCCTCCTCAGCTATTGCAGAGAGATGCCAAGGTAGAAAGGACAAGACTAAAAACACTGAGAAAGAGCATTACCAAAGCAAGAGGGAACATGCTCCTAGTGAAGAGAAGGAGAGTCAAAAAGCAGGTCCTTCCAGCAAGAGAAGGATCAACTTGAATACAAAGAATACAAACTTGAGCTCCTGATGGGCTTCATGCTGAACTCTGTGCTGTTCTTGTCCTACTCTTGGTCTGTCCATAGATACTATGGTTTAAATCCAAATAGAATCATGCGATGAGGAAGATGTATCTGCAACAAATTCAACATCTAAAATCAAAGTTTACATTTTCCGTGATTTTCTTCCTGAGCAGAAGTTTGGAGTACTCCTTTTCTATTAATGTAGAGATTATTTCAAACAGTCTTGAAGTGCTTGATGACTTAACAGTCTGCAGGTTTATTATCAAATCCAAAAAAAACCCGACTTGGTAGACTATTTTTTTCCCAGTTTTGCATGACCACTAGGAAAGAAGGCCTGAAATAAAGAGGTGAAAGGCAAATAGTTTTCATTTGGTGTGATGATTAAGTGGCAAACAAGAGGAAGAGTTGCAAGATCGCTTCTTATATTCAGTCCAGCCAAGTAGGAAAAGTAAACGTGGACAGCTGTATCTTGGCAAAGAAGATAGTAGGGAGCAAGGAGGTTTAGCAGTCAAGATGGAAGGTGATGCCATGAGGCTTACAGGCTAGTAATGTTCTAGTGAAACCCAGCCTTCCTAAAGAAAAAAGAGCTTTTCTCCCAGAGAAAGAGAGACAGACAGACAGACAGAACAAAAGGGCGCCGGGGCCCTTTTGGAGCTATCTGGAGCTGGCTGTTGTCTGGACTGTTCTCACAGACGCCATCCCTGCAGGCCCCTGCTACCAAACCCTTGCCACGTAAATCCGATCGAAGTGTATGCAGCAATTACAAAGCCGCTGTGCTTTGGGCTGTCATGATCCTCCTGCAAGTGCAGGGGAGGTGCAGGGTTGCTTTGCATTTCCAAAAGGAGGAAGAAAGCCTCCAACCCCACTGGACCTCAGCCACTTGCAGGATCCAAGCAACGCTCCCCACTTTCAGTTATCTCCCTCCCATGCACACAGTGGGAGCAAGGTTGAACAAGCACATTTTTGAAAATGTTTATCTTAATGAAGAATAAAAGAAGTCTACAACACCCAATCCCTCTGTGCACCCAAGGCAAAAATCGTGGACTATTCTGCCTCAACACTATTTTCAGACCCAATTTGTAAAGTCATCTAGCAGAGGATTTCTCTCTTGTTCACTCACTAGCTTAGTAGAGCACCAGTTTACATAGGTGCTGGAGCAGATTCCTCAACCATCTGAAGGGACTTGATCCCAGAAAAGTTCAAAACTGCAGATGACTCATGATTTTGTGGTGAAGCATCTATTAAATGAGCTGTTCCGCTTAGGGCACAGTGAGACAATGTGAGAAGAACCCTGTATCTCACTGATTGAGGCTTTATAACTCTACAGAATTGTCAGTCAACAATAAATGGAAAGTGCAGGAGATATGTTCTTTCTTCCTCCTTTCCCTGCCATAAATTAGCAGAGACATTGTGGTGGGATATAGGTTCAGAGCCTCACAGAAGAAGGATTTGAAGCCAGGCTCTCCACAGTCTGCACCACTGCCTTCCTGACGGCTTTTGACTATTTTAATTAATTTTATTATTTTATTTTATTTTATTTTATTTTATTTTATTTTATTTTATTTTATTTTATTTTATTTTATTTTATTTTATTTTATTTTATTTTATTTTATTTTATTTACTTTATTACTATTATTCTTCTTATTTTTCTGGATGGTGTCTAAGTCTTGGGGGGGAAGAACCAACTGTGGGAGGAGGGAATGCTACTACTGTCTGTGACAGTGGTGATTTCTGGACAGTGTTAGCAACAGAGCTTCTGCAGAGAAGAGAAAATGACAGGCAGTCTGTCTTGTTATTCCATGTACTGAGTACTGAGTGCAGTTTTGGGCTCCACAGTATAAGAAAAAGTATAAGAACAAACCAGTGCACTGTGATAAAGAGAGTTTAATAGGGTACAAAAGGAATAAAAACAAACAAAATAAGAAATGAGAATATTGATAATTTATAATGTATCATAGAATCATAGAAGCATAGAATATCCTGAGTTGGAAGGGACCCTTAAGGATCATCAAGTCCAACTCTTGACACCGCACAGGTCTACCCAAAAGTTCAGCCCATGTGACTAAGTGCACAGTCCAATCTCTTCTTAAATTCAGACAGGCTCGGTGCAGTGACCACTTCCCTGGGGAGCCCGTTCCAGTGTGCAACCACCCTCTCTGTGAAGAACCCCCTCCTTATGTCAAGCCTAAATTTCCCCTGCCTCTGCTTAACCCCGTTCCCGTGGGTCCTGTCGCTGGTGTTAATGGAGAAAAGGTCTCCTGCCTCTCGACACCCCCTTACGAGTATAAAATATATAAATATTGTTTAATTAATAATATTAAATACTTATCATTTTATAATAATGAAACAATGCCATACTGTACAACACAGTCAATAAAGTGGATTTAATTAAATAAATAATAAAACCCAGGAAATTAAATAAAATTTAAAAATGTAAATTTAATACAAATAAAACCCATTTTTCCCATCCCAATGAGTTCCTATCCCCATCATCACTTCCCATCCCACTGATCATTTCCTATCCCAATAACCTCCCAGTTCTGATCCCAAGGCTGAATTCCCAACTCCCACCCAGCCATCCATCCAGCCATGCACCCATTTTCTGCCGTCCGTGCTGGCCATGCCCACATCCATGCCCGGCCTGAGCATGGGCAGCGGGAGCGGGCTGCATGAAATAACTGAACATGAAATTATGAAATAACATGAAATAATAAATAAGGTAACTTAATTGTTGCTGTTGTTAACATTGCTTCATGACAACAGATGCAAACATGGATCTTGAGTTGAGGGCAAAGGTGACCTTGGATCTGAAGCACACAGGCGTTCGCTAATGTCCCCCCATCCGGAGTGAATCCACAACGACTCGGAAGGAAAACTAAAGTCCAAAGCAGTGCACTGGGATAAAGAGAGTTTAATAGGGTAGAAAAGGAATAAAAACAAACAAAATTAGAAATGAGAATATTGATAATTTATAATGTATAAAATATGTAAATATTGTTTAATTAATAATAGTAAATACTTATCATTTTCTAATAATGAAACAATGCCATACTGTACAACACAGTCAATAAAGTGGATTTCATGAAATAAATAATACAACCAGTAAATTAAATAAAATTTAAAAATGTAAATTTAATAAAAATAAAACTCAGTAAATTAAATAAAATTTAAAAATGTAAATTTAATAAAAATAAAACTCAGTAATTTAAATAAAATTTAAAAATGTAAATTTAATACAAATAAAACCCAGTAAATTAAATAAAATTTAAAAATGTAAATTTAATACAAATAAAACCCATTTTTCCCGTGCCAGTGAGTTCCTATCCCCATCATCACTTCCCATCCCACTGATCATTTCCTATCCCAACAACGTCCCAGTTCTGATCCCCTCGGTGTCCCAGTGCAAGAAGAGCTGCAGGCAGAGGCCTTGCTGAGTGAGCACCTAAGGAGAGGAATGTAATCCAGAAGGCAGCAAAGAAGAGCAATGCCCCGAAAGAAGAGCTAAGTCTTGTCTCTCAGCCCTTTGGTGTCCCAAGCAGCAGTTGCCATGGGCAAGCTTTCCCAGCCCAGCTGCTGCCAGCATCCCCCCAGCTTGCCATTGCCACCTTCCTGGGTGAGGCGCGCGCGCATTTGCCATTGGCATTTGCCGTTGCCCATCCCTGAGAGTGGCAAGCAGTGCGTAGGTCCAGCACGAGAGAGGGGAGAGGGCAAGCGAGAGGGGCAAGGGCTGAGGAGCGTGGCTGAAGCTGGAGCAGGTGCCTGCAGAGGTCTCTGTGCCTGCCTGCGTGCTGAGCGGGCCTGGGTGCTGCGGGGGCCGTCGAGGAGAAGCCCGAGGTCGGTCACGGGTAGCCGTAAGAGTAGGCTCTGGCGTGGTCCTTCTGCCGCTGCTCGAAGAATTGCCCGGGGCCGATCTTCATGTGGTGGGCCGCCCGCTGCCGCTCCTCCTGGGCCAGCTTCTTGAGTCGCTCCCGCTCGGGACGCTGCTGCGGCGTGATGGGCACCGATGACTCCTGCTCCTCCAGCGGTGTGGGCGCTGCGTCGCCGCCCGCCCAGGGCCCCACGCAGGGCACGTAGTCCCCGCGGGGCTGCGCCGGACGCTGCAGCGTGCGCGGCTGCGTGGGCAGAGCCGTGGGCAGTCCCCTCCAGAGCGGGGGGCTCTGGAGGGGACTGCGAGGGGGACTGGGCAGGGCTCTCCTGAGGGCTGGGAGAAGTTGAGGCCTCTTGAGGAGAGCCAAGGGAGGCTGGGGCAGGGTTCTCTTGTGGGCAGGGATGAATTCCTGCTGGGGGGGCCTTTTGGGGAGAGGCTTGGGCATGGGTCTCCTGCGGGCAGGGTCGGGGGGGCTCTGGAGGGGACTCAGGCGAGGCTTGGGCAGGGCTCTCCTGAGGGCAGTGAGGAAGTCAGGGTCGGGGGGGCTCTGGACGGGAGCCTGGGGAGGCTGGGGCAGGGGTCTCTTGCGGGCAGGGAGGCAGTCAGGGTCGGGGCGCCTCTTGAGGGGAGCCAAGGGAGGCTGGGGCAGGGTTCTCCTGCGGGCAGGGATGAATTCCTGCTGGGGGGGCCTTTTGGGCAGGGCTCTCCTGAGCTGGGGCCGGGCTGCAGGCTTGAGGGGGGAGCTGAGTGGCGGCACAGCAGCTGCAGGGGGCTGCAGCGCCCACCCAGCCTGCACCTTGTCGGGGTGCAGCCCAGGGCTTGAGGGGACCTCACCCAGCGCTCTGGTGGCTGCCAGTCCCTGTGTGCTGGGCTCCTCGATGTCCTCGCAGAGGTCGGGCAGCTGCGAGAGGAAGCGCTTGAGGACAGGACTGCTGGGGACGGCGGCGAAGGCATCCACGGCATCCAGGCAGCTGAGCAGCTCCTCCAAGCCGGAGCTGTCCAGGTCGGCCGGGAGCTGGTCCTGCAGGTGCTGCAGCTGCTGGCTGTCCCCTGCCAGCTGGGGAAAGGCCTCGGCGAAGGCATCGGGGCCCAGCTCCAGCAGCTCCAGGGGCTCCTCAGGCACCTCTGCAAGTGTCGCTGCTGAGGAAAAAGCAAGCCAATGCAATCCCCCAAGCATCCCCCGCTGCCAGCTTTGCCATGGCTCCTGGGTGTGGGGCGCCCAGCGGCCGGCTGGGCCAGCCCCAAACTCACCGTCGGGCGTCGCCGTCTGGGTGCTGGCAGTCGCTGGAGCCTGGCCAGGCTCGGGGGGAGTGGGGCCGGGCAGCGGGGGCCCCTGGTCCTCGCTGAGCCCCACGGCATGCAAGCAGGGCTCCGGCAGCTGCCCCCGGCTGCTGCTGAGGGTGCAGGGCGCGGGGAGCGCCTGCCCCCGCAGCGGAGGCCCCGGCACGAGGAGTGGTGGGGGGCCGGGGTAGGCAGGGGCCTGCAGCAGGCAGGTGCCTGCGGGGTGCAGGAGCTCCCCATGGAGCACGGCCCTGGGCCCCAAGCAGAGGGGAGCACCATCCTGGGGCACCAGCGTCCCCGTCCACATCAGCAGGGGCTGGGAGACACTGGGGGCACCCACAGGAGCGCTGTGGGGGAGCTGCCCCACAGCAGGGAGCTGCCCCACGGCGGCGGCGGGGATCTGCCCAAGCTGCAGGTGGTGCCCCTGGGCTGGGAGGTGCCCCCCAGGTGGCAGCTGCACCCTGGCGGGGAGCTGCAGCACCTGCCCCTGGACCCCCGGCACCACGTGCCAGACGGTGGCCTGGGGCAGTGCGGAGGGGAGGGTGGGTACCTGGGGGGGCTGCAAGGGCAGCACCATCGCTCCGGAGAGGGAGGGAAGCAGCCAGGCAGCCACCGTTGGCGGCATGGCTGGGATGACGAAGGGGGAGTTTTGCGTCTGCGGAAGCTGCGGAAGCCGTCTGGGGAAACCCTCTGTGGGAAAAAGGGCGCTGGGCTGAGCTCTGGGGCGCTGGGCTCGCCAGCAGGGCCGCAGCCCCGGGAGGAGCGGGAGTCGGCTGCTGGACCTGCCATGGTGGCTGGAGAGTGGGGCGGTTGCTTGGGGAACGCGGGCAACGGGGGTTCCGTCCCAACGGCTGACCAGCCCCTCGCCGACATCCTGGGGAGGACTGCAGGCTTTGGAGCCAAGCAGGCTGCCCAGCGCAAGACTTGGCCATCCCCAGCAGGCTTTCCCTCCCACGCAGCACTTGCCATGCCCAGGACGCTTCCACACCACCACTTGCCCGGCCCAAGGCTTGCCCAGCCCAGGACCAGCTTCTCGGCCTCAGCGGCAGTGCCCATCCTTGCCATTTCACCGCATGGCACATTCCCAGCAACCCAGACGAAATCTGCCCCATCAACACGAAGCGTTTCTTCAGCCAAAGAGACCTCGTCCCAAAGAATTCCTCTCTCTTGGAGGACTTCTCCAAGCACTTCCTTCCCCAGGGAATGGTACCCACCCCATTCAAGACTTCCCATCCCAAGGCTTTTGCTTCCCAGGGATTTCCTTCCTAGGGAACATTGCCCATTTCCTAGCCCAATGGCTTCCCACCCCAAGGAAGTCTTCCCATGCTGTAGCCCCGAAATGCCCCCAGAGGGCACCTGGCAGCTACTGGGAAGGAAATGAGCTCTGTCATGGTGAGCTAGCCGCTCAAGGCCCTGCTCTTTGGCCCAGGTGTCTGTGAGGCGGTGTTGGCAAGGAGTCCTGTTGTGAACATAAGAACATAACATAACAGAAGAACATAAAATCACATAAGAGAGAAAAAAATATAGAATAACAGAACGCGACATAAGAACATCAAACAAAGACAACTCTCATGATGTGGTCTGATAGGATGGAGGAGAAAGCAGAAATCCAGCAATGCTGTCTTTCCTACTCCTCAAAACCAATTCCGTTGACAACTGGGAATGCTTCCAGCTGGAAAAAAATGCCAGAATGAAGTGGAGGACTCCTTGCCATCACTGTGTTTCTGGAGCACACCTCTACCTTTCTGTCCAACAGGGGGTTCTTCTTGGGAGATAATTGCCCAACATGAAAAAACACAACCAAAGCCAGAGGACCCATCTCCGCAACAAGACGATAAATAGAAAAGACATCTCTAGATGCAGACCCCAGAGCTCCAATTCACTATGTCCCACTAGTGGAAGTTATTTTTTAGGCTTTGTTTTTAAGGCCACTGGCTGCCTCCTCCCTTATGCTGCCCATTCTCCCTGTTGTCCTGTCTTCTTTCTCCTGCATTGCTTCCTCTCCTTGGTGGACCTTGCTGAGCTCTTTGATGTTTTGTTGTATATTTATGTATGAAGACATAAAACTGTTAGAGAGTGTCGAAAGAAGGGCAACAAACAAGAGGGTCTCTTTTAACAGGGGGATTGAGGTTTGTGGCAAGGTTTTGGTAGCAATTTAGGGGCTGCACTGTGCTGGACACAGCAACAGACGCACCATAAGCCAAAGTCAGACAATAAGCCAAGGTGTGTTCACGTGTGGTTTACTGTGGTTTACGTGTAGAAGAAAGTTTTCGCCTATTGGTGAGTATACTGCAGATTTGCTGCATTGTTCTAAATTAAATAGCAAGATAAGTGATGGCATCGTAGGCTGGGAAAATATTTCTAGAGTATTAGCGCATTTTGAGCATCATTTTAACTGTTTATGCAAACATGAAGATTATTAAAATCAGTGTTTATTTATGTCTATATGTAAACAGGTGATCATGTTGTATAGCATGCAGTAAATGGTTTGCGAATGCTGCTTGAAGAATGAAAAGAGTAAGTCAGCTCCACAAGGAATAAATGAATTTTGTTTATCTGTGCAATGCAGAGATTAGAATTAGACCAACAGCATGGAACCAAAGTCTTGCTGTGTGCCTTTTATCTGTAGGACAGTTCATGGAGGCTTCATCAGCCCTATCTGTTTTCTAGCACTCTGAAATGTCCTCTGTGGTGCTGCACCCAGTTGAAAGCCTGCACTGATTGTGCTGAACTTTCCTAACAGGAGGCACGGGTCCTTCGTCGGACGCTGGCTGGGGATGTATGCTGCGATGCGGGCAGATGATGCTGGCCCAAGCACTGATCTGCAGACACTTAGGGAGAGGTGAGTGCTGGTCCTGAGGGAACTTCGGTATTGTCTGCAGATGCTTCTTCGTAAGTACTCCATTAAAAGCACAAACCCTGAATTTATTAGTGAGACTTTCTTTGATGCCCTGGTAACAGTTCCTAATGAATCAATTCATATTCAGCTGGGTGAAATCATCCCAGCCTGAAGCAGAGAAATAGGCATAGAAGGAGAACAAATGGGGAATCCTGTCGCCATTATTTTATAAACCTTTTAGTGTAACACCCAAGTTGAGGCCAAGGGAAAACCTGCCACCGTGGGACAGTGCTCTTACCCTTCTCTTCACTACTCACTTGTCAGCAGCACGAGGTCCAAACCCCCCTGGTGCAAGCTCTTAAGCATGCATGTCACATCCCAGGATGCTGCCAGTGGAGTGTTTGGACTTTCTGTATGGATCTTATGTTGTTATTTAATGGGTGCTTAGAAATCCAACAAGGTCTAAACACAGCCTGTACTTTTAAATAATCTTGGAAGCTCAGAGATACTGGAATGGCTATCAACACGCAGCATGATCCGTCAGAATATGTTTGCAGTTGATGTTTTTGTTTTGTTTTATTTTCCCTGTTTTTACAATCTAGCCTATGATGATAAAGTGCAGCTTGATGATAAATAACAAGCTTGGAATTCTAGGAGCTCTACACAAAATGTAAATATTCGAGATGAATTGAAATGTCTTTTAACATCTCATTATAAAGCTTTCTGCTGTCTAGACATTTGATCAGTGTAATGAAAACGTCACCATTTTTTATTCTATATCAATTTTTCCTTTCAGATTGGCAATGGGAAAAACACAAAAAACAACCAGAAGAATATCACAGAATCCTACGATGCTTTCTCGACAGGAAGGCTTGCTGTTATTCAGTCCACCAGATGGGTAAGAACAAACATAAACTTTCAGTTTTTTTCCACTGAAATTTCTACTGTGTTGAATCACTAATTTGCAGTATGTTAATTCATAATTTTAAGAAGTGGATGTGAAGACAATGTGTATGCTTATACAAAAATAAAAAGGTATGCAGATGGGCGCAAAGACTAGTAGTACAGAAACATTCCCTGAGACCTAAATAAAGCCATGTACTAGAATCTAGCTCTTGATAAACTCTGTAAGCCTTGGGTACCAGAGTCAGTAATGTTAGAATAGACAGTCTTGTAGCTTATTGCTGTAATTTGTAATAAAGGGCACTAACATTTGTTAACTTGTAATTCTCATTATAGTTTAGAAGCCTTTTGTTTATTAAAGAAACTGGCACTCCCTAAGTTTTGAAAAGAGCATAGATTGAGAAAATAATTGTTATTGCTAAATACAGATTGCAGTTACTCTAGAATGTTTGACAGTGACGGTATTTACTGTATATTGTTCCCACATTCTTTATGGTCTCATTTTTCTTTGATTTTGTGTACGTGTGTCTTTTTTTCACTGTGAAAACAGCACAGGTGTGTGTTGGAGAGGGGAAGTCAATTGGAGAATGGTTTGGACCAAATACAGTTGCTCAAGTACTAAAGTAAGTGAGATCATAGCAGTCTCATTCAGAACGTACTCCCCTGGGGCAGCCAAGACAAGGCCCAGGCAGAGTTTTGAAGGCTGCATCTCCCCCTGTCCCACAGTCAGGAATGTACTTGCCATCTATTTACAAGTGCAGCATGGAATGTCATGCCACAGCTCGGTGTGCAGGTACTGAGTTGGGAATGGGTGACCTCTAAATTTTAATAAAGGAAGAGCCTGAGGAGAAGAAACTGCAGGAAAGTCTCCTGCTATGCCGTCTGCATGCCCTCACCAGTCACACCACAGATGTATATTCCTTTCTGCACAGTGGCACAGCTCTGGCAGGTCGAGAGTGCCACCATGTAGGTCGGAGTGGTGGTGTGAAACATCAGAGAGAAGCCATCTCGGCTGAGGAGGGAACTGAGCTGCAATTCCTCCCTTTCTGAGCAGCAGTTCTGCCAGCAAGGCTACTGGATAAAGATGGGCAGCTCCTCATAGTCTGGGAGCCACACTTAAAGGAACTGAGGCTGCTCAGTTCTCCAGGGGTACGTGGAGATGTCTTACCTCAGGCAGGGGCTAGGCTACAGGTCCTGCGAGCTCAGCAGCAAGTCTTTGACACCCTGGAACAGGCACATGATCTGAAGAGGGAGGGGAGCTGAAGCATGCCCTTGACTCCAGATCTTTCATGGCCAAGTTTTTCATGGTGAAACGCTCACCCCCATTTCTTTCTGGCTTATTTGAAACAGCTAATTCTGCCAGTGCAGCTTAAGAGTGTAGCTCCCTTCCCCAAAGGTTTGGATTTTGCAGAAGTGGACATAAAACTGTGTGCTGCTGTCTCCCACTGAAGTTTTGGTGCCCCAAACCCTTAGCTGATTTAGCTTTTAATGCCCCATTTCTGCTGTGCACGCAGGCTCAGGCAGAAGTAATTCCACTGAATTCAGTGGAATTTCTTAAGCAAAAAGTAATCTGCAAAACTGGCATAGGAATTTTTTTCTTTTCCAGATGAGAAAAGACACAATTGGGCAAGAACCCATTGCAGAGACTGTCGAGTGCAATAAAAAGTAATAAACTTGATGTAGTTGAACTGTTACTGTCACTGCACTTAGCAGTAAGACAAAACAGTTTGCACATGGTGCAGCGCATATGTTTTTCCTGGTACCACTCAGTACCTATTTTTCTAAAGATATTAAACATTTAATGTTTAAAGTTTTCTTTTTCTTACATGGAGACTTTAAAAAATGCAGAAAGGATGTTTTTTCTTAAGAAAAAAAAAAATGGTTCTGAGTGTAAAGCTACCCTTTTGATCCAACTAGTTTATATTAATTAGTACCTTAATGTTTTCTAGGAAGCTTGCTTTATTTGATGAATGGAATTCATTAGCAGTTTATGTATCTATGGACAATACGGTGGCCATTGAAGACATCAGTAAGTGACACCTCATCAGTTTTCTGGTAACAGTTTCTGATTTGACTCCATTTGCCAGCATGTATCTAAACATGAACAAATACTTGGGGGGCCATGGGTTTGTCTTGCAAGGGTAAGAAGAGGGAAGAAGGACATACAAACTCAGTTGTGTTTTTTGATCCCTGATGCCAACTTCGTGCTCACATCACTGGATGTGAAGAGCTCCTTGAAGAATTTCTACTGTCATCATTTCTGCCATTTCATTTCTCTGGCGTTTTATAGGCAAAGCTTGACAGTATTAATAACATTAATAGTACATGTCACTGCACTCTTAAATTGTCATCCCCCAATCATTGATCTAACGTCTCACTTGGACGTGCCAGCACATACTGTCTGCTAGAATTACTTCTACTAAATAGCTGTAATTGCCATGCCCGGCTCATTTTGTCTTGGGTGCCCTATAAAGATCCCTGGCAAACTAGCTTAATTCACTACTGAGAGGAAGATCTGCTTTGTGTTCCTCTGTGCGTTGACTGATTTCTAGTTTTATTCCCGCAGAAAAAATGTGCTGGTCCCCTCCTCAGAGCAGCAGCGCGTCCCACAGCAGTGCACATTTGCACAGAAGTGCTCTTGGCCGAAGCAAGAAGGCAGGAGGACTCTGCACAGGCTGGAAAGCCCTCTTGCTTATTATACCTCTACGACTAGGGATAAATCACATAAATCCCGTATATATTGATGCATTTAAAGTAAGGTTTTCTTTCAATTCATTGCTCGTTACTGTCAAATAAGTTTGGGTATCTGTGATGTCAGTAAAGAAATGAATTACAATTTCCTTTATTCCTTTTGAACTCCTAGGAATGCTTTAAGATGCCACAGTCTTTGGGAGCATTAGGAGGGAAACCAAATAATGCCTATTATTTCATAGGATTTTTAGGTAAGGAAAAAAGAAACTTATTCCAAATGTGCAGATGATCAAAAGAGAACATTTTTTGAAGGGGAAATAGTAAGGGGTCTAAGCGTGAACCTCTAGAAGTAAAGAAAGATGAGAATAGAATAAAATAAATGAAGAAGAATATCTAAAAGAGTTTAGAAACAGTATGAGATGATCCTTAACAGGAGCAGAAAGTTAACAGCAAAGCTAGGTGTAAAAATAAGTGATGACATCAACAAGAGCAACATACTAAGAATAGCTGATAGCATTTGACAAGTGTATTGGTCAAATGTCACTTTTATTTTCTTGTATTTCAAAACTGTTTCTGATAGCAGTATCTTTTTCACCTTTTGCATACCTTCTGTTATTAAGTATTGCTCTAATTAATTTAAAATGCATTCCTTCAGATTTCACCCCACTTTGGGCCAAAATTTTGCAACCCTATTTTGTCCTTTTGTAAAACCTAACCTGTTTTAGTTAGGCTTTTTTGTTCCAATTTCTGAATGAATGCCTAATGGGATTACAGATTGCATCTGTGAACATCCTGTACCTTTTAATCTGTCAAATGTTAGTGTTTACAACACTTGAGATTTAAAAAAAAAAAAAAAAAAAAAGTACTGGATCTCACATGGAAAAATAAAAGTATGTGACAAAGATAGAACATAACCAACCAAAAAATTACAGTAATAGGTCACAATAGGAAGTTATACTAAATACCCTGTGGGAAACGCTGTGTCTAAACCTTCCGATTCTCTTAAAGAATCCCTAGCTGGAAAGTCTAGATTATACTGACTGCGATGGCAATCTAATTTCTATTTTACAGTTCTGGACCAAGTGCTTATTAATGTCACTTGCTTATTTTTAACATACAGCTTTTACCCATCCAGGCAATGAGCTGATCTATCTGGACCCTCACACCACTCAAAGCTTTGTAGATTCAGAAGAAAATGGCACGGTTGACGATGAGAGTTTCCACTGCCAGGAAGCCCCACATAGAATGAAGATCATGAATTTGGACCCTTCAGTAGCTTTAGTAAGTGTCAGGAAATCTTGAATGCATGTACTTTATCTCAAAGTAATGTCTCTCTACATTGGTAAGGGCAGCAATGCATCTCCTTGAACAGAACCAAGATCACAAAGCTGTCTTCTGTGATCAACACATAGTAGTTTGTACATAACTACATCGAGAATCTTAGGGCAAGTGGGGAGCTGTCTGTACTGTAGGGAGCTCGCTTTGTTTTCTTTACTGAGCAGCTTTTACTTCTTTCAAGAGGCATTATAATGGTCAGAGCAAGGAACTGAAACAGGTTTACGTGTTTTATTCTATCACTACTTTATGTTTGGTCACCTCTAGACAAGTTACTTAAACTTACTTTATATCATAAGTTGAAAATGTTTAAGTGGAATTATTGTATTTCACCCCAAATTACAAATACAAATGTATTATTTGTAATTCACCCAAAATGTCATGGGGGTACTGTGGTATTTGAAAAAATTGGATCTGATCCCATGCCAGTATCCTGTGATTGGGTGATTGGCAGTTGTCACCAGTGGGATGTGTTTCTAAAGCTTTAAACAATCTGTAAAGATACCGGTATCTGTCATTCATTCACATACCTGTTTTTTAATACTGCTGCTTTTTAGAAAGTTTTTTTGTTTTGTTTTGTTTTGTTTTGTTTTAATACTTAACTACGTAACTGTGCAAAATGTGTCATGATGCAACGAGACAGACAAAATCATAATGAAGAGCAAATATTTTCAGTATAGATACCAGAATGGAAATGTTCCTTAGGTGGTCCATCATCTACAAGTTTTCAGCTTCTGCTGATACCTGGACTGTAGGAACTGGGTGGCGCTCCATGGAGGAGCACACAGGAGCTGCTGCTATTTTTTGCTTGACTATTTCGTTAGGGGTTTGCAGGGCCTTGTTCTCCCCGTGGGTTCTCTCCCTAGAGCTGCCACATATTTGGAGTCTTATATCTACTGATCGTACAGGGCATTACTGTATCAGAGGTCAAACCGCCTTACCTGCTGGTACCACATACCTACCATCTGCAAAGGTAAAACTCTGTGTGTTTGTTTTTTCCCCTAAGGGCTTCTTTTGCAAAGAAGAATGTGATTTTGATAACTGGTGTAGTCTTGTACCAAAGGTAAGAGTGGGAACTTAGCATCTCGATTTGTTCTTTATAAAGTCTGGTTTTTATTGTTTGTTTTTTGTAAAATTTTCCTTTGCATTTTCCCTTGTATACAAATTGTATGAGCCATGGAGAAGAATGCATTAAAGCATCAGGGTAAGGCAATACTACTGAATTGCTAATTGGAAATTGTTCAGCACTTTACCAGCCACAAACCCTGCCAGTTGGAAAATGGGTGTAAACATCCACACTTGAAGGTGTTACTGGGTGACACTTGCTTTTAACTTCTAATTCTCACTAAATGACTAAGGTTTAAGTGCCATATTGTAGTGATGTATCAATGATTTGCTTCCTGATCCTTTTTTATTGTTTGACATAATAGATTGCGTGTTCTAATTATGACTGTTAGTCCCTGCTATCTTAAAGATCTGATTCTGTAAGTGCTGCAGGCCTCTAGCTCCTGCTGATCTAGGGAGAACAGAAGGTGCTGGCTGCCACAGGAAACAGACTTGAGGATGTTTCTGCATGCAGCTGTTAAGCTAAGCACCAGACGTCTGAATGTAAAGTACCATCAACCTCTAAAGGCATTTATTTAAAAAAAAAAAAAATCAGTTTGTAAATAACTGAAATACAGGACAGAAGGTAACTTCTCTTTGAAGAGGAATAGCGTTTGGCTTCAGGAACACCTTTTTTCCTGACCAAAACCTGTCCTTCAAAATCTGATGCGTTTTTTTTTTTTTTTTCCCCTTTGGAGGAGCTGATAGATCTGTCTTTTGTGCTATTGATCAACAGAAAACTTGAGGAGAGTTCTATGCAAGCAACTTTCTTTTAAAAAGCAGAAAATATTGTTATAAATGGCTCAGGATTCAAATTAGGATTAAATAAAAAAATAGGATTTATTAAAAGAATATAAAGGAATAGAGGTAAGCAAACAGCGCTGGGTGCACCGGGAGTCTCTGCTCCACCAGGACGCACACCAGTTACATCAAGCAGCTGATTTTTATGCACCTAGACTAATACATATTCATTACTACTTCTAAAAAAAATAGATTATTATAATTAGCTTCCGGGGTCCAGTTCCTCCTACTGGAGCATGCGCACCAGTCTCCTCTGGGGGTCTCTAGGGGTCTTTCATGCTGAAGGCTCGTAGTCTTCCTCTCACCCTTTGTACTTACTCGGCACTATTCCAAGTTTATGGAACACTCTCTGTACACTCTCCACAGGTCTTGTCTCCCAACCGTCCTTCAGCTTCTTTTTTCTTCCTCTTAATCTCTTGGCCCCCCTGGCCAGATACCAAGGATCTCATAACAGTCACTAGTTGTTATCAGTTGTTCTGAAACTCCCAGACATCAAACACAAACAGCTTTCTTATTTGACGCTTCACGAGTAATTAAAACATTCTTCCCCAGCCATTCACAGACACATCTATAGCAGTGTTAAGTTAATCTCGAAGAAGACAGGAAAAAAGGCTGTAACTGTTAGAAATAGAAGTCCGGAATAACAAAAGCAAACAGGTTCACAAATTTAAGGAGTGTTTTCTGAAGACGTGATAAATTGACTGGAATGAGGGGGAGACTGGGACACACTGCATCTGGGATTCAAGAACTAAATTGCCAGTGCAGGGCCCAGAGGCAGACAGGATTCAAACAGAATTATTCTTTATGGACACGAATTGGAATTGTTAAAACATTCCTCACGGGCTGCCCAGGGAGGTGGTGGAGTCACCATCCCTGGAAGTCTTCAAAAGACGTTTAGATGTAGAGCTTAGGGATATGGTTTAGTGGGGACTGTTAGTGTTAGGTTAGAGGTTGGACTCGATGATCTTGAGGTCTCTTCCAACCTAGAAATTCTGTGAATCCCTTATCTTCTTTTTACTATCCCCAATTCGTGTCTCTTCTGTTGTTAATAATTGGATTTCATCAGTTTGTTCTTGGAGGGTCCAATCCTTAAGCATCATAATTGACATATTCCCTTCCTTTTTTAATGAAGTTATTACCAATGTACTATTTATCACCCGGCGTATTGATAATGTAAAACAAGGTATCATACAAGGTACAAATAATAACGTCATTACACCACATAACAATAAAAATAACACTCTTTTAACCCATGGTCCACCAGGCAGCCATGAAAATAAATCCCATTCCATATCCTTCCAGGTTTGTGTTTGCTCGCTCACCTCCCCCCTCTCCTTCTCTGGGATGGGAGAGAGAAATGGGAAAGTGAAGCCTGTGAGTTAACAAGAAAATAATAATAATAATAATAACAATAATAATGATGATAATATTACTACTAGTAATAATGTATACGAAACAAGTGATGCACAATGCAATTGCTCACCACCTGCTGTCCGATGCCCAACCCAACCCCGAGCAGTCCGGCCCTCCTCCCAGCCTGCCTGCTGGCAGGACAGTGAGAAGCTGAATTTGGCTTGGTCCTTGGCTTGGTGTAAGCACTGCTCTGTAACAATTAAAAACAATTAAAACATCAGCATATTATTAACATTCTTCTCATCCTAAACCAGAACATAACATTCTATCAGCTACTAGGAAGAAACACCCTTTTTATCAATCTTTAAACAGCAATTACTAAAGCTAAATTTTCCACAGACTTCTCCTTCTTGTGCTAGTAAATAATCCAAAGCTAGGCAATTTTGATACAAAGCAGTTCTCATCATTTATAACTATTTCTATTACAGCTAATAACCTAATTATTCTATTAAGTATATATACTGGGGTCCTATAGTCCCACGATCTGTCTTCTGCCCACGTATCTGGATCATAATAGGCAAACACCTTCAGGGTCGATTCAGGCTTGTGTTACCGTTCGGCCTGTCAGGGTGATCCAGCTCCTGGAAAATGAATCACAATTTTATATAGGTTAAAAAAAAGGTTCTTATGTTATTTTCTCAGGACAACCTGACCTTAGTGTGGGAGAAGTCCAGTCGAGGCCCTCTCACTCGGCAGTCAATACCCATAGGGGTTGCCTCCCTCGGTAGACCATACACACCACAGTGGAGGGTCCTGCCCTGGTCTTGCCTTCTCCCTTTCCTCCCTTCAGGCTTGTCCCCTTTATTTGGCATCCTTAATTCATGCAGAGCCTTGTTGCCAGAATATTAGTTCTTCCTTAGCTTGAGTTTCAGTTTCCCAGGAGTGGACTCAACCCTCCGAGTTTCAGTAGTTACTGGTCCTTTTATTCTGGATGCATGGGTCCCTTTCTGCGGTTCTCACAGCTGTTTCAGTAGTCAGTAAAACAAGGTACAGTCCCTCACATCGAGGGTTCAGTGATTCTTCCCTCCCGTGGCTGCTTGTTGAAACACTTTCTTTTTTATCTTCTGACAAGTTAAATAACAGTTATCTAATTTGCTTTGCCGTATGGCCCTTTCCAGGTTCCTGTAGCAGGATTCATCTGATAGCCTTTCAGGTTGATACAGGTTGACTACAGATTCAGGTTGACTACAGATACCAGGGTTTTGGCATTCATCACTATCTCCACAGTTTCCCAGCTGGACAGTCACATTCATTTTTGTTGCATTCCTTCAGGGGCTCATCACCCCAGTCCTTGCAGTCTCTCTGTTGGTTACACTATTGATATCTATGCACACAAAGTCAGATTCAGTACACATCTTCTTCACACAAGCACTCTCATCACTGCCATCTGAGCAGTCTTCACATTTTACTCTAGCACCATTGGCAGCAGTGCACAGTCAGGCGAAGGTGAGCAGCAGGCAGAGCACCCAGCACCCCGCACCGTCACCTGTGTCACTTATACTACTCCTATTACCCATGCTGTTAGTGTCAGTGGCATCCTCCTTGTACCGTTTCTGTCTTTGCCTCCCCCCTTTTCTTTTTGTCACTGGCCATTCACCACAAATGGATGAGACACATGATTACTAGTTAGGAAAGAGAGTGTAACGTCTGCTATACGGCTGCAGGCAGTGCCAGCTGCAACCTTAGGTTTGTGAAAGAGCCTGCCGGTGGTCATTTGGCAGTGTGATCTGCGTCTCTGCACTCCTGCCCTGCAATAGAGCTAAGTCATCATTAGTAATAGTTATAACACCGATCTGGGGACGAATAGTCTTTTTTACATTGCAAGATAAACCTTTTATAAAAAGAATGCCAGAGTGAAGCAGCACAGCCGCTGCTGCCGCTGCCTCCATGGTTACGTCAGACAGGCTGCAGGGTCCTGATGTCCGCCCCTCTGCTCTGTGCCGACTCGCCTCACGGTGAGGGTCAGCTACCGGTGTCCACTGACGCCTCTGGTCTCCCGTAGCAACTCGATCTCGGATGTTCCGCAATTACTTCAATTTCCCCGTGTTTTGCAGCTTCTGTCAGGTCTATTCTGTGTCTCTCAGAGCCATCCGTGGCTCCGCAGCGTCTCTCAGGGCTCTCTCCGTCCAGCGGTAGTCCCTCCGTAGTGTCTCGGGTCTCCCAGCACTGCTCTGGTCTCGGCCTGTTCAGGTCTCAGCGAGTCCAGGTCTCGCCCTGTGCGGGCCTCATATGTTGCAGGAAGCATGTCATATCATGCTCCTGCCTTTTTCTTGTCACAGTCAAAACATTTAAGAGCAAAAATAGGATACACAAGATACACCGGGCCCATATATTAGGCACCACCACTCAAAACTTGGATAAAACAGCACTTCTTTTCAGTCTGTCAAGCACTTCGTTCGTCTCTGCCCACTCCCCTTGCGGAGAGTACGGAACAACGGATCGGAACTCTGCACTCGCTTTGCAGCAACGCTGCGTCTCACTCACACAGCACCATCGCACACGGAGGCCTCCAGCACATCTCATTCATACCACAGGAATATAATTTAGAATGATAACCAACCAAACAAGTATTGTGTCTGACTGTGTTCTTCGTGAAGTGACTTGTAACACTTTGTTTCAAACCCTTACATTTACACAAATACTTTCAACACAAAATACATACATAAAAACACATACAATTATTAACACTCCAGTTAGTATCCCTCCAGCAGCCGAAAACATACCGTTTGTCTGCAGTTTCAGGAGATCCTTGCTCCTGCGGTGAGCAGCCGAGAGTGGAGTCCCCTCCGAGCAAAAACGCTCAGGGTGCACCTAGGGGCGTCCACGCTGCAGCCGATCCCGCAGCCGAGCAGAGTGTCTCCTGCCTGGCTCACCAAAATGACTCTCAGAAAGCTGACTCCACAATCAGTAAGATTGTAAAGTAGGTATGTTTACTCAGTGCCGTGCAGCACGGGGCGGGTAGTCCCCCCCAAAGTTGTGCAGGCCTAACGTTGCTTTAGTAAAAAGTTACATATACATAAACATTCCTATACACACACATAACCTGTCCCTTTGTGAACACTCCTCCTTATCTTAGGCCCCTTGGTTAAAGTCTGAACCATGAGGTTGTTTTTGATCTGGTTCTCGGGGTCCGAGAGGCTCCTGTTATCTGGTGGTATAAGCGCAGCACAGCACAGTAGCACATATTCATTCTTAATCAATTGCTCTCTAATTTCTAATTCCAATGTTTCAGCTTGCTCTTTTCTGGATCCACGGGTATTCTACTATTAGTGTTCAAAGCCTGACAGACCCCGTCCTCCGTGGATCAAAATACAGGGGGTCTTAAGGGTTCTTTTGGTCATTCTGTCATAAAATACTGGATCATTTTTAATTTACTCTTTAATTTTCTGGGGCCCCTATTGTTCCAATTTCTAATCATTATTCATATTGGACCTTTTGGTCATATATCTGGTAATTTGCTCCCTTTCTGGTCCTTGGTCTTCGATTTTATCTGACCCATCCGGGAATTTTACTAGTGGCAATTCTCACAGCCCTTGGTTGCCCAGTGAGAGTGTCTTGCAGGGGGTTTAGGACCTATCACCCACCCACGTATCCCTCTTCTCACCAGTCCAGCCCCCCCGACAGGAGATTAGAACCAGTGAGAAAACAAAAAGACCTCCACGCTGACTTTAGAAGTCTCAGTTACACTCTCACACACAAAAACTGGCAACCGTACCCTTACCCAACCGGACGGTATCTTACGAATCAGTCGTCTTCGTCCAGACTCCAATCGGACGGTATCCACCAGCGTCTCTGCTGTCTTCGTCTGGGATCGAACCAGACGGTATCCAAACGACTGTCGTCTTCATCCGGTTCGATTCCGGGCACCGGAATCCAACCGAACGGTATCCAAACGACTCTGTCGTCTTCGTCCGGATCTTCGCGCGCAGAATTACGGGCAAAAAATAGCCGGCAACAAGGGAGCTCAAAAAAAATCAAATTCTTTGCTTACCTTTATTCAGGTTCAGGATGGCATTAGTCCCGATCTGACTCAAACAGGAGCCACCAAATGGTGGGGCACCTCTCCTAGATTAAATCAGAATTCAGGAACTATAACCATCCCGGACGAGCCCCCAAATTGTTATAAATGGCTCAGGATTCAAATTAGGATTAAATAAAAAAAATAGGATTTATTAAAAGAATATAAAGGAATAGAGGTAAGCAAACAGCGCTGGGTGCACCGGGAGTCTCCGCTCCACCAGGACGCACACCAGTTACATCAAGCAGCTGATTTTCATGCGCCTAGACTAATACATATTCATTACTACTTCTAAAAAAATAGATTATTATAATTAGCTTCCGGGGTCCAGTTCCTCCTACTGGAGCATGCGCATCAGTCTCCTCTGGGGGTCTCTAGGGGTCTTTCATGCTGAAGGCTCGTAGTCTTCCTCTCACCCTTTGTACTTACTCGGCACTATTCCAAGTTTATGGAACACTCTCTGTACACTCTCCACAGGTCTTGTCTCCCAACCGTCCTTCAGCTTCTTTTTTCTTCCTCTTAATCTCTTGGCCCCCCTGGCCAGATACCAAGGATCTCATAACAGTCACCAGCAGTCACCAGTTATTATCAGTTGTTCTGAAACTCCCAAACAGGTTGACGACTCACGAGCAATTAAAACATTCTTTCCCAGCTATTTACACTCATCTACATAACATCTATAGCAGTGTTAAATCAATCTCGAAGAAGACAGAAAAAAAACCCGTAACTGTTAGAACTAGAAGTCAGGAATAACAAAAGCAAACAGGTTCACAAATTTAAGGAGTGTTTTCTGAAGACGTGATAAATTGACTGGAATGAGGGGGAGACTGGGACACACTGCATCTGCGGTTCAAGAACTAAATTGCCAGTGCAGGGCCCAGAGGCAGACAGGATTCAAACAGAATTATTCTTTATGGACACGAATTTATGGACACGAATTGGAATTGTTAAAACATTCCTCACGGGCTGCCCAGGGAGGTGGTGGAGTCACCATCCCTGGAAGTCTTCAAAAGACGTTTAGATGTAGAGCTTAGGGATATGGTTTAGTGGGGACTGTTAGTGTTAGGTTAGAGGTTGGACTCGATGATCTTGAGGTCTCTTCCAACCTAGAAATTCTGTGAATCCCTTATCTTCTTTTTACTATCCCCAATTCGTGTCTCTTCTGTTGTTAATAATTGGATTTCATCAGTTTGTTCTTGGAGGGTCCAATCCTTAAGCATCATAATTGACATATTCCCTTCCTTTTTTAATGAAGTTATTACCAATGTACTATTTATCACCCGGCGTATTGATAATGTAAAACAAGGTATCATACAAGGTACAAATAATAACGTCATTACACCACATAACAATAAAAATAACACTCTTTTAACCCATGGTCCACCAGGCAGCCATGAAAATAAATCCCATTCCATATCCTTCCAGGTTTGTGTTTGCTCGCTCACCTCCCCCCTCTCCTTCTCTGGGATGGGAGAGAGAAATGGGAAAGTGAAGCCTGTGAGTTAACAAGAAAATAATAATAATAATAATAACAATAATAATGATGATAATATTACTACTAGTAATAATGTATACGAAACAAGTGATGCACAATGCAATTGCTCACCACCTGCTGTCCGATGCCCAACCCAACCCCGAGCAGTCCGGCCCTCCTCCCAGCCTGCCTGCTGGCAGGACAGTGAGAAGCTGAATTTGGCTTGGTCCTTGGCTTGGTGTAAGCACTGCTCTGTAACAATTAAAAACAATTAAAACATCAGCATATTATTAACATTCTTCTCATCCTAAACCAGAACATAACATTCTATCAGCTACTAGGAAGAAACACCCTTTTTATCAATCTTTAAACAGCAATTACTAAAGCTAAATTTTCCACAGACTTCTCCTTCTTGTGCTAGTAAATAATCCAAAGCTAGGCAATTTTGATACAAAGCAGTTCTCATCATTTATAACTATTTCTATTACAGCTAATAACCTAATTATTCTATTAAGTATATATACTGGGGTCCTATAGTCCCACGATCTGTCTTCTGCCCACGTATCTGGATCATAATAGGCAAACACCTTCAGGGTCGATTCAGGCTTGTGTTACCGTTCGGCCTGTCAGGGTGATCCAGCTCCTGGAAAATGAATCACAATTTTATATAGGTTAAAAAAAAGGTTCTTATGTTATTTTCTCAGGACAACCTGACCTTAGTGTGGGAGAAGTCCAGTCGAGGCCCTCTCACTCGGCAGTCAATACCCATAGGGGTTGCCTCCCTCGGTAGACCATACACACCACAGTGGAGGGTCCTGCCCTGGTCTTGCCTTCTCCCTTTCCTCCCTTCAGGCTTGTCCCCTTTATTTGGCATCCTTAATTCATGCAGAGCCTTGTTGCCAGAATATTAGTTCTTCCTTAGCTTGAGTTTCAGTTTCCCAGGAGTGGACTCAACCCTCCGAGTTTCAGTAGTTACTGGTCCTTTTATTCTGGATGCATGGGTCCCTTTCTGCGGTTCTCACAGCTGTTTCAGTAGTCAGTAAAACAAGGTACAGTCCCTCACATCGAGGGTTCAGTGATTCTTCCCTCCCGTGGCTGCTTGTTGAAACACTTTCTTTTTTATCTTCTGACAAGTTAAATAACAGTTATCTAATTTGCTTTGCCGTATGGCCCTTTCCAGGTTCCTGTAGCAGGATTCATCTGATAGCCTTTCAGGTTGATACAGGTTGACTACAGATTCAGGTTGACTACAGATACCAGGGTTTTGGCATTCATCACTATCTCCACAGTTTCCCAGCTGGACAGTCACATTCATTTTTGTTGCATTCCTTCAGGGGCTCATCACCCCAGTCCTTGCAGTCTCTCTGTTGGTTACACTATTGATATCTATGCACACAAAGTCAGATTCAGTACACATCTTCTTCACACAAGCACTCTCATCACTGCCATCTGAGCAGTCTTCACATTTTACTCTAGCACCATTGGCAGCAGTGCACAGTCAGGCGAAGGTGAGCAGCAGGCAGAGCACCCAGCACCCCGCACCGTCACCTGTGTCACTTATACTACTCCTATTACCCATGCTGTTAGTGTCAGTGGCATCCTCCTTGTACCGTTTCTGTCTTTGCCTCCCCCCTTTTCTTTTTGTCACTGGCCATTCACCACAAATGGATGAGACACATGATTACTAGTTAGGAAAGAGAGTGTAACGTCTGCTATACGGCTGCAGGCAGTGCCAGCTGCAACCTTAGGTTTGTGAAAGAGCCTGCCGGTGGTCATTTGGCAGTGTGATCTGCGTCTCTGCACTCCTGCCCTGCAATAGAGCTAAGTCATCATTAGTAATAGTTATAACACCGATCTGGGGACGAATAGTCTTTTTTACATTGCAAGATAAACCTTTTATAAAAAGAATGCCAGAGTGAAGCAGCACAGCCGCTGCTGCCGCTGCCTCCATGGTTACGTCAGACAGGCTGCAGGGTCCTGATGTCCGCCCCTCTGCTCTGTGCCGACTCGCCTCACGGTGAGGGTCAGCTACCGGTGTCCACTGACGCCTCTGGTCTCCCGTAGCAACTCGATCTCGGATGTTCCGCAATTACTTCAATTTCCCCGTGTTTTGCAGCTTCTGTCAGGTCTATTCTGTGTCTCTCAGAGCCATCCGTGGCTCCGCAGCGTCTCTCAGGGCTCTCTCCGTCCAGCGGTAGTCCCTCCGTAGTGTCTCGGGTCTCCCAGCACTGCTCTGGTCTCGGCCTGTTCAGGTCTCAGCGAGTCCAGGTCTCGCCCTGTGCGGGCCTCATATGTTGCAGGAAGCATGTCATATCATGCTCCTGCCTTTTTCTTGTCACAGTCAAAACATTTAAGAGCAAAAATAGGATACACAAGATACACCGGGCCCATATATTAGGCACCACCACTCAAAACTTGGATAAAACAGCACTTCTTTTCAGTCTGTCAAGCACTTCGTTCGTCTCTGCCCACTCCCCTTGCGGAGAGTACGGAACAACGGATCGGAACTCTGCACTCGCTTTGCAGCAACGCTGCGTCTCACTCACACAGCACCATCGCACACGGAGGCCTCCAGCACATCTCATTCATACCACAGGAATATAATTTAGAATGATAACCAACCAAACAAGTATTGTGTCTGACTGTGTTCTTCGTGAAGTGACTTGTAACACTTTGTTTCAAACCCTTACATTTACACAAATACTTTCAACACAAAATACATACATAAAAACACATACAATTATTAACACTCCAGTTAGTATCCCTCCAGCAGCCGAAAACATACCGTTTGTCTGCAGTTTCAGGAGATCCTTGCTCCTGCGGTGAGCAGCCGAGAGTGGAGTCCCCTCCGAGCAAAAACGCTCAGGGTGCACCTAGGGGCGTCCACGCTGCAGCCGATCCCGCAGCCGAGCAGAGTGTCTCCTGCCTGGCTCACCAAAATGACTCTCAGAAAGCTGACTCCACAATCAGTAAGATTGTAAAGTAGGTATGTTTACTCAGTGCCGTGCAGCACGGGGCGGGTAGTCCCCCCCAAAGTTGTGCAGGCCTAACGTTGCTTTAGTAAAAAGTTACATATACATAAACATTCCTATACACACACATAACCTGTCCCTTTGTGAACACTCCTCCTTATCTTAGGCCCCTTGGTTAAAGTCTGAACCATGAGGTTGTTTTTGATCTGGTTCTCGGGGTCCGAGAGGCTCCTGTTATCTGGTGGTATAAGCGCAGCACAGCACAGTAGCACATATTCATTCTTAATCAATTGCTCTCTAATTTCTAATTCCAATGTTTCAGCTTGCTCTTTTCTGGATCCACGGGTATTCTACTATTAGTGTTCAAAGCCTGACAGACCCCGTCCTCCGTGGATCAAAATACAGGGGGTCTTAAGGGTTCTTTTGGTCATTCTGTCATAAAATACTGGATCATTTTTAATTTACTCTTTAATTTTCTGGGGCCCCTATTGTTCCAATTTCTAATCATTATTCATATTGGACCTTTTGGTCATATATCTGGTAATTTGCTCCCTTTCTGGTCCTTGGTCTTCGATTTTATCTGACCCATCCGGGAATTTTACTAGTGGCAATTCTCACAGCCCTTGGTTGCCCAGTGAGAGTGTCTTGCAGGGGGTTTAGGACCTATCACCCACCCACGTATCCCTCTTCTCACCAGTCCAGCCCCCCCGACAGGAGATTAGAACCAGTGAGAAAACAAAAAGACCTCCACGCTGACTTTAGAAGTCTCAGTTACACTCTCACACACAAAAACTGGCAACCGTACCCTTACCCAACCGGACGGTATCTTACGAATCAGTCGTCTTCGTCCAGACTCCAATCGGACGGTATCCACCAGCGTCTCTGCTGTCTTCGTCTGGGATCGAACCAGACGGTATCCAAACGACTGTCGTCTTCATCCGGTTCGATTCCGGGCACCGGAATCCAACCGAACGGTATCCAAACGACTCTGTCGTCTTCGTCCGGATCTTCGCGCGCAGAATTACGGGCAAAAAATAGCCGGCAACAAGGGAGCTCAAAAAAAATCAAATTCTTTGCTTACCTTTATTCAGGTTCAGGATGGCATTAGTCCCGATCTGACTCAAACAGGAGCCACCAAATGGTGGGGCACCTCTCCTAGATTAAATCAGAATTCAGGAACTATAACCATCCCGGACGAGCCCCCAAATTGTTATAAATGGCTCAGGATTCAAATTAGGATTAAATAAAAAAAATAGGATTTATTAAAAGAATATAAAGGAATAGAGGTAAGCAAACAGCGCTGGGTGCACCGGGAGTCTCCGCTCCACCAGGACGCACACCAGTTACATCAAGCAGCTGATTTTCATGCGCCTAGACTAATACATATTCATTACTACTTCTAAAAAAATAGATTATTATAATTAGCTTCCGGGGTCCAGTTCCTCCTACTGGAGCATGCGCATCAGTCTCCTCTGGGGGTCTCTAGGGGTCTTTCATGCTGAAGGCTCGTAGTCTTCCTCTCACCCTTTGTACTTACTCGGCACTATTCCAAGTTTATGGAACACTCTCTGTACACTCTCCACAGGTCTTGTCTCCCAACCGTCCTTCAGCTTCTTTTTTCTTCCTCTTAATCTCTTGGCCCCCCTGGCCAGATACCAAGGATCTCATAACAGTCACCAGCAGTCACCAGTTATTATCAGTTGTTCTGAAACTCCCAAACAGGTTGACGACTCACGAGCAATTAAAACATTCTTTCCCAGCTATTTACACTCATCTACATAACATCTATAGCAGTGTTAAATCAATCTCGAAGAAGACAGAAAAAAAACCCGTAACTGTTAGAACTAGAAGTCAGGAATAACAAAAGCAAACAGGTTCACAAATTTAAGGAGTGTTTTCTGAAGACGTGATAAATTGACTGGAATGAGGGGGAGACTGGGACACACTGCATCTGCGGTTCAAGAACTAAATTGCCAGTGCAGGGCCCAGAGGCAGACAGGATTCAAACAGAATTATTCTTTATGGACACGAATTGGAGTTCTTAAAACATTCCTCACATCAAGAACTATGCTTTCTCTTGACTAAATGGTATTTACATGTAGTACAGTGGAAGATCAAGGAAAACCTGTAAAAGGATTTCCCCAGTGAGAAGCAAGATTTTAGAAACAGGATGTGTACAGAAAATCCACAATAACATCGAGGCAAATACAGTAATGAACTACTACAAAACCAAGGATAAAAAAATTAAAGAATATTTCAAGGTTCATTTCTTAAGATTTATGGCACCACCTGTGAGGTTGTCTTTTAATTAAACAAATTAAAAAATCTGGATTTCTGAGTACACTTTATTTCCGATGAAAAATATGATTTAAATTAGAGTATTTTACAGGAAGTTTTTTTTTTTTTTTCCCCCAGAGTTCAATTTTGTTCCTAAGAAAAATCAAACAAAACCCTCAGTTTTGTAAATAACTAACTCTAATGTAAGCAACAGTTTAGTGTAAATACCTGCTTTTATAAATGAAACAATCCCATTAAATAATGCACATCAACGGAACTCAGCAGCATTCTACCACTGACATGCTGAAGGTCTTTGTTATAATAAATTAGTAACCAGTAAGCAACAGAAACCTATTCTGTAAAGGTTAACATTCCCCCAAAGTCTTAAATGGCTCAAGACTTTAAACCGTGTGTTGTTTTTTTGTTTGTTTTGTTTGTTTGTTTTGATAGAGATGAAAATTGACAAAACTGAAATTTAAGTCACATACAAAACAATTTTCAGAGGACATTTTTACCAAGTAACTCAGCAAAACCGAAGGTCAGGGGGAAGAAAAGAAGGGTTTTCTTCTAAGCATTCTCGTCATCTAAATAAATGAGGAATATATGTTCTTTAGGCTAGTTATTTTTTAGTTCATATTCTGAACTACACAGATATATAGGCAAATTGAGAGATTCATCTTACATATCTGTGACAAACATTTTAAACATAATTGCTAACAATGAAAGTCCAGCATTATTTGTATTGGAGCAAATGAACGTCAAAACAGAGATGCGCTTTTAAAAAAAGAGAAAGGTCCCCAAGTTCAGTGATCTAATGGCAATTAACAGAAAAACGGTAGTAAAGGATTACTTTATTTCGGAGACTTTCTGTAATATAAAACAAATCCTTTCCAAAATCGAAATGTCTAGCTCGCGATTCTGAAGCAATGCAGCCAAAGTATGGAAAAAGCGTTCATTACTGCAGTCTTCCAGGAAAATCTTTAAGTAAACTGTAAAAGAAAATAGTTAAAAAGTTTAATCACAGCACTTGGCTCATGGAAAACTAAATCATTGATTTATAGCTTTTGAGGGTTTTATATGCGCCTCATGCTGTGCAACCATGAGAACAATGTACTAACTGGGTATATTCTAGGCATGTGATGCAAAAATCAGGTAAAACCGCGAACAAAACTCACCCAAGTTCCTAAGAATTCTGATATTACCAGCACTTGTGGTATTAAAACAAGGCCTATTCCCTTGAGAACAAAGGAAAACAGGACACTGAGCAATTTTAAACTCAGATAAAAAAATCTCATCTTCAACATGTTTATTCAATGCTCCTTTTCTTATGATGACATGAGGAGAACACTAAGCTATGCTAAAAAAACTGACAAGGAAATATTTTAAGCTGCTGCAAAATGACGTACGGAAATAGTACATGTAGACACTGATGACTAGACAGCTTTTCATTATCAAAACTGTCACCGTACCGTTTCAAGACAGGCAGAATCGTAATTGAGAGGTCAGAGTTGGATAAGAACACCTGAATATCAAAACAATTCCTGTAAAATGCTGGATAATTTTTAAACATGGCCATATAGTATAATCTTTTCTATTTATCCTGCTCCCCAAAACTTAGTCAATTCAGAATAAAGCAAAATCTGTTCCCTTGTGTTATTTCACTCTTGATTCTAATAGTACAGGCTGATTTAGAGCAACACCATAAAGAACATAAGTACCGATTTAATAGGTCACAGAACTGAACACATTTGTTAGGAATCCAACAAAACAAGTCACTATTCACTGCACTCTGCCCTTAGCGTATAAACACACTTGGTATGCCCCAGGATATAGTTACTTCGAATATGCCATTAAATTAATAGTTATTGTAATATTATTCTACTTTTACTGTAGAAGAAGGAGGTCCTACAATTTATTCCTATAAATATCCTTAAATATCCAAAAATGCCTTAAATTCCTTTTTGTAGGTGTAAACAAATACCATATTCTGCTTACTTGGCCATTTCTTTGCTGGCTTGTTCTTACTGGTCTCAATAATACTGTATTATTTTATTATTAAAAATACCGGTCTTAAGGTATCTTAAAAAAAATTTATTAATATATATACACACACATATACATACAGATACACTGTAAAATGTTTTAACTGAGAGGTTTATAAAACAACATAAAAAATACGCTGAGGGAATTTTACCATAAAGCAGAAGAGCCAAAGTGGAAATAATACCTCAAGTTTCACAAAGTTCAATCACATGAAAGCAAACTGATAAAGACATGCATTTAAAGAGATTTTTCCTACATTGTTTATCTATTCATTTTATATATTCATTTCAAATAAGCTTTTGCAGAATAGATTTTAAATCATCACAAATGTACAAAATAAGCATATAATTTAAATGCCTGTCTATCTGATGAACTAGAAGAATAAAAACTGTGTATTTTTACATATTTTTCTGCATCATCTCTGCACAGATTTTGTTTTTATTAACTACTGTAGAAAAACTAACTTGGAATCTATCCGGTCAGGATTTGACACAATTTTAAATAATCTGCAAAAGCCTCCCATAGGAGCCATAAAAAATTGCAGCATTTGGTAGTTACATTAACTTAACTTCATTGGTAGACTGTAATGAACAATGAGCAATTTATCACTGTTGACAGAACTCATCTGAAATTTACCCTCAAAGTGATCAGTCACTCACAGCATCAAGTCTCACCAGCTATTGTCATTCAGAAATTTCTGTTTTATAGCTAAAGCTCTGTCACCTCAGAAAATGAAGACTGTCAGGAACACCAGCTTGAAGTTCATGTTTTAACAAATTAACCATTACGGTTTTGCCTCGTTTCTAATTGCATGTGGATCTGCCAGGAGAGCGGACCAACCCAACAGAGTGATGGAGAGTTAGCTCGTGGAAAAGTTACATAAGGACCACAGAAAAAGAACCAGTAACTACACTGAACAGCTTGCTGATGAGCTGCTGTCTCTTACACAGTCACTGGCAAGATTGGAACCATTTGCTGAGTTTAACTGATTCTCGTCGTCAACAGCTGGGCCTGCTAAGAGCCAGTGGTTATAGCACAACGGAGGGCAGGCGAGGTAACAGTCAGTGCAAGGCCCCTCGAGTGTGGATGCCTTCGTGGGTGACCCCGAGTTAAGAGAGCCCAAGGACAGGTCCAGCCCATCACCCAGTACATGTTGACCTCAGGATGGTATCAATTGTTCTTCAGCTTCCTAGATGTGCAAGACCTTCACGCAGCTATGACACAGGATGTACGGGAGGCCACCCTCATTCTTAAATGACCATCACAAACATACACACACAAAAAAAAGCAATAAAAAAGGTTAAAAATAGAACAGGATTCCTTATGTCACAGAACTAAGTTGGACTGAACAGAAGTTTACAAAGATCAGAAAAGACCAGAACAAAAACCTACACCTTGGAGGCCAGGAACTACCTTTATAACAAGACAGACTGACAGGATTCTGGATGTGAAACACCTGAACCAAACAGGGATGGGGTACATGAAAAGCTGCGTGCCAATAAAGATGAACAGCAATAAGACTATTAATTCTAATTTGTCATTAAGATACTAGGTATAGATAGGAAACAGATGGTACCAATACCTGAACGGTTACATTTGACATGCAACAAGGTTACAAGCAACATGGCAAAATGTGAACTTGTCACAATTTATCTCCATTATTCTTCCAAATCTAGGCATCCAGCAGATCGAAATGACTACTACTAGATAACAGAACATGTACTGTTAGTGGAATTTTTCTTCAAAGTAATGTCAGATACCATCAACCCTGCTTAGGTTTTTCTTTCCCAGTTACTATACCGATCAAAATTATGATGATTAGAAATACTTTAGTGTAAAAAAAACAAATAGATAAACTAACCACACGGTCTGAAAGGATGAAAACAACATCAGGTAAATCTTTCTGCCACTTATCTCACTACAAAATGCCTTCTAACTCAACGTTGTTCCATCCCAAGTCAAACACGCTTTCTGTTTTTGCCCCTATAGTACATGGTAACAAAATACCCCAAGCCAACAATATACATTTCACAAATAGCAGCAGTCCCTTCTCCTTCCCTTTTCTGTTCCAAAAAACAATGAATACTTTTTATTTTAAGAAAATTAACAAGGATTGTTCCACATGACACTGGAATGGCTCACTACTTGTGTGTTCATCCAGATTGTTATCAACTGATTCTTTGCCTGTGTCACCTGGAAAACCACTGTGAAGGAGACTATTAACCCTTTTATAGGACCACACCACAGTACAACTCATTGAAACATAACCATCCCTTACAGATGTGCCATTTCCAATTACTTTAAAGTGAAAAATGGCTAGGGGTGAGCTGTTCACATTAGGGGGGTAAAAAAAGATAAAAGTTTATTTATTTATTTATTTATTTATTTTATCTCCACCTGCTAACAGGATTTCATGAAATGGCTGCCCTGGCACAGCCTTACTTCAAAAGAAAATTACTCATTGGCAAAACATCAGCAAGGTAAACCAGTGGAATAAACAGAAAAGCTAAACTAAACATCAAAAAAAATCACACCACTAAGAAAGCAACCAGGACAAGATGTAAAGCTTGGATGCTGACAGTGAGAAGAGACGGACAATTCAGAAACATACTTTATATCTCTAATGAATTTAAATGACACAAATGAATGCTAATGCTAGATCAGGTTATTTATAGAGAAGCAGCACGTTATTTTTGATTTGGTATTTATGCTTACCTCACCTACTTTCATCATAACTTTGTATGTATTTTTTTCAATTACTCACTTTTATCGTTGTTCATGGCCATCTCAACTAATGCATTAAGTGCAATAAAAAGGAGACATTTTTTGGATATAGTTAAGTGGCTTAGTATGATAGGCACACATCGGTATTGCAAAAATAAGATCTTTCCTTCATCTGTCTTCAAGTCCACGCAAAGGGAACGAAATGCCTGAGTCAGGTAATTCACTGAAAGATAACAGAAAACAGGGAATAAAAATTATGTAATCACAGTTCCATTAGATGATCACAAATACATGAATATTTATCCTAAGAGTTACTGTTGCAGATATATACTAATTAAAAAAAAAAAAATGGCTGAAAATATTAATTTACTTATTTGTTTAAATGCATCTTCTGCCTATTTTTATTCCTTACAAAAATTGTTGTGAGTGGAAAAAAAGACAAGTTACAACTCACAAATTGAGCAAAATATATTTGCAAATATAACACCTTTCTAATCTCTTCCTTAAGAGAGAAAAGAAATCACAAGCTGCATAGTTTGGGACTATATTGGTTTCAACATCTGGGAAGCCTCTAATAAAGGAGTAAAAGGCTCATTCATCTGAATAACTGCAATTACTGCCATGACAGCAACTATTCACATTCCTTTCCATAAAAAGCTGTAGTTTAAGTTATATATGCATCCACGTTATATATGCATCCATTTTGGAGAACACTAAATTATTCAGAGAATTTAGATTAAGTGAATCAATTCAGTTTTCTTAATTTCATGATGTCAAATCTTCCTCAATATCTTGGAATAGCATTGATCATCTGGAGCACAGAAAATTAAGAGTAAGGGGAAAATTTATCACATAGCAAAAGTTTAATTACAGTGCCATCTGCTGGATATTAGCATCTTGAAGGGAACAGGATATATATGTTTAAACTGAATGTGCTGCTTTGTCATCGCTAGATCATTAGACATGTGGTCAGTGATGAAAATTCATACACGGTAAGTTTCAACATAAATTTAACAGGTAATTTTTTTCCATGTTCTATAGGCTCGCAGTAAAAACCGACCATGAGAAGCTAAACTGATTCATTCTGATCAACAGCTTTCATCTGCTTATAGTTAATCTCTGCAATAAGTACTTTTTTTGTATTGTAATTCATTTGCATCATTTTCATCAAACATTTCTAGAAATGTGAGTTTCAATTTCAGGGTAATCATGCTTCACCAAAATATTCTGACTGAAACTATATGATACTGAAATTGAAAATACACTGATTCTTCCCTCCAACAGCTGAAATACTGTATTTGTTTATTAATGGTGACAGGGTGGTCTTCCAGAATGTTTAAATCCTACTTATTCTAAGTACTACCAGTATAAATACTGCACAGGTCAGTATTTTTGTCATCACTTCAAAGAAAACGTTTTTTGTCTTTTCAGGCCCTGTTTGTTTTTAAAGAAACTGCTGCTGAGAAGAGATACTACGGCATCCTGGAAATTGCACAAGTGGAGTAACTCTCATGAACTGAAGCAAAAGTCACTAAGAACTGCGATATCTCCAGACAAGTACGACCTCGTTTGCTTTTGCCTGTTAACAAAATACATTACTATACTGCATCAGCATATGGTAGCATTCTTCAATGCTGATAATGTTTATGGGTAGCCACTTGCAGTGACAGACTTGGTAGGAGAAAAGGGGAGACAGCAGAGAGGTAAGAGCTAGATAGAGTATGAGCTTTACATTAAACTTTGACAAAGCAATGAAATTCTAGAACTGTTCTGAATTTGCTACTGATTTCAGTTTACTGAGGAGCAATTAGCTGTACCATTATATGCAGTGCAGATCTTGACAAACAAATCACTGCTACGGTGATTGCTTGAGAGAATTACCAACATCTCTTTTCCCCTTTGTCACAAAATACGTTGATCTCACCGACATAAATAAAGCATATTAAAATGACCACACAAATTATGACATGAATAATAGCAAGGTTCATACTTGCTTCCCTATATTATGCTTGATCAGGTGGTAAAATTCAAATAAAACATCCTTTACTACTAAAGCATTACAGATGCTACAGTATCATTGAACTGCTGCATTTTGTACATTTGTTTTTTTGTCTGGGCACATACCTGAAAATAAGATTTAAAAAAAAAAAAAAAAAGAAAAAGAAAAAGATAATTTAAAAAAGACATAATAAAAACCAGAACTTACTTCGTTTTGCTGTTCTAAGCACAACCAAAGTTGACAGAAACCTCAAAGGCATAGAGGAGCTTTTAAAGAAATGTGCAGCTTTTGGTTTACTCCGTGTAGACTTTTTAGTCCATTTTTGCATGCTTCCCTTTTGTACTGCGCCTTTGAGAATAACTTCTGCAAGTCTCTCCATTGTTGCTGTCATGCTTGCATCCTGTTTCAAACAACGTGCACATTTAGCGTAAACATTAAAATACATGAAAATCCTGTCTGCTAAGTACGTATGTTCCCCTAAGGATTAAATATTAAATAGCAGATGTCGTGACCGTGTATTGCAATATAGTCTGTACATGGGATACTACTTTGCGTTCCACAAGCAGTTGAACAACATTAGCACAGGGCCTAGTCAACACACACTTCACAAAGAAACAAGGTAGTCAGGGCCCCTGATATGCTGACATTATTTAATTTGCCTCTGGTTCCAGAATAAAGTCAGTTCAAACTCAGCTTTAATCAGTGCTGCCTACTACACTACCCTCTTTTGTGAAGATGCCTGAAGCTAGGTCCTACAAAAGCGTTTACAGAACTAAGGTCTAAACATGACCCTTAAGAATACTGTACAGGTAAGATGTATTGGACTTTTCAAAAACCGGTGCAGAAATATTACTTCAGAATCAAACTTAATAACAAGCTCATTTAAAATACCTTCTCATTAGCACTGGAACCACCAGCTTAGTTCTATTCAGTTAGACACTGAGTAGAGAACAAAGAAATCAAAATACCTTTGCTACTTTGCCACACGTTGCCATCAATTTCAACAAATCTCATGCATAAAGCGAACAAAAATATATTTCTTTTCCTAGTTCACAAGTTTTGTAAGCACATATGGAAAATACCATTTCTGAGATGCTACACACTACTGCAACAAAGATCACATATGTGTGCAAAAATATGTTTACAGACACGGTGCAAAATATTACAACGAATGTGAGAAAGTTAATTTGGTGAGAATTAGTTTTTCATTTGCTATGTATCTGTGGTAGGCATGTATGCTTTGCAAAGACAGCAAAGTTTCTTTTATATATACTCCCTGAAAATATCTACTTTTCATACTCATTTATAATACAAAATATCTCCTGGGAATTTACCTGACTACCAGTGTCTATCTGCCTTAGAGACCAGTAGATAAATTGAATCACAGACATATGTAGTTTAGGATCCACAAATGGCATCCACTGGAGCTGTCCAGTGACCATAGGCAAAAGCTGTAAAAATACAGAATGGCAAAGTTACGTGCAGTATACGAACTTACAGTACAAGCTAACCACAAGTAAAAAGCAAACTAAGCAAAACTAAACCAAACTAAAATCAACGTATTCCCGGAGTTTAACAGACTACATGTACAAATACTCACTGGGCAGATCTGGTACAGGTAACAGAATTATATACTGAATTTACATTTTACACAGGTTTACACAAAAAGTGGAAAGACATTGTGTGAGCTCAAGCTCTGAAGTCTAATACCAAGGGCTACAAATTTTAGATAGAATAATAATTAAACAAACAAACAAACAAACAAACAAACAGAAAAAGCAGATTTCCTGAACGCTTCACTGATTTCCAAGCCTCGGTATCCCAAAAAAGCGTTACAAGTATAGCACGGTATCATCTTTTATAAGACATAACTTGAACTTTTAATACCTAGTATCAGCACTAAAATACTTTAAATTAGACGTGTGTATCTCCTTAGGAAAAAGGAATTACATACAGTATTACAGATAAAACACGAGATAAATTATCAGCTGAGAAAGGTGACTTAAAATAGAAAGACAGGTGGAATCTCAAGGTCAGACTGCACACTACACATTTCCTTAAAAATGATCTGTATAAATATCTGTATGAAAAATTATCTATTACATCTCACTGTTGGAATTAATACTGATGGATTAACTGCTGTTTTCTTTTAATTCATGTATTCAAAGCGTGTGTAAAACAGGCAGACCTGTTACACTCAGAAATAATACAAAGAATCTTAACATTTCAACTTAAACAAATTCAAATGCCTTTACCTTCATACAATTTTCTAGAGTGTAGTTTTCTTTAGCACACTGAGGTTTCTCACTGCCCTCTCTCTCTTCTTGTATTTCTATTTTGCTAAGGTGTTGGTCTGAGATCCAGTCCATAAGAATAGTTAAGGGGTCGTAAACTTTTGAAATCCGTAGTAACTGTAACACATCCACAACATCAGTTATTTCAGTTTTCAAGTCTATGATTTTCTAAACCACAATACCAATAGACTAAAATATACGAGTACATTAGTAATACGCACATGCTTTATTTTGTGCTTAAACAAATGTTTATGAAAGCCTTGGGAAGAGATTTTCACATACAAAATCACTCTATTTTATAATTCTAACTAAATGGATCATAGGAGAAAGAAAATATTTAATGATCTGTGCATGATCCTCATTTTAATACATTTAATACACTCCTTTGCTTTCTTTCATACAATCTACTTAGGCTAAATTTTAACTGTGTAACTAGCATTGTTGGAAGAATAAAGATTTCGTGAAATTGTCATTCTGTCCCTCTGCTACAACTGTACAGAAAAGCTCTGTGAAAGGTATCCAGACGTTCCTGAAGACAAACTACACGAACATCTCTCTAAAACCTTCACAAGTTTTCTTGTATCTACCTTCAGACAACTGTTCTTCTCTTCACTCAGAATTCTAACTACTGATACTGCTCATATATCACTTGCGACTGTGAGAAAAGAATATGGGGCAAACTATAACCACCATTTAAATATAAGTAGCATACTCTATGGATACAACAAGCATCCTGATCATCATGTAAGTCCTCTATGAATACTTCAGTTTGCACAAAAGAGAAAGAGAAAGAAAGATTTTACTGAGACTAGGAAGCAGATGATTTTAATCATACTCAAGACCATCAGAACTGCAATTCACTGAAGGAGCAACGGTCAAAAGAGTTTAGGCAGCAATTTGCTTGTCAGCACTTAGGTCAGATTTAAGTCAAGTGAGAAGAAAACTTTAACGTTGTATTCTTGTGAACCACTGTCTCAGCGTGCCTTTAAGAACAGAGAAAATACTCCTTTAATTAACACTTTCAAAAATAACTAACTCTAAAGTCTTTAATACTGCAAAAGCTCTGAGAGACTAAATTTCATGTACTAGAAAACGAAGCAGAAAGTATTTACAACCATTCACACAATTCTTGTCTTAAAGAAACAAAATCAGCAATTTTGCAAACAACTTGTTCAAACATTTAAAATTGTTGACTGTAACTTGCAAAGCTACTTACAAACTTGACTGTACTGCTTGACTACTTGACTGTAACTCGTAAAGCTAGTAACAGGAAATAATTAATCTTGCCTGGGTTTTTAGCAATTCGTTATTTTCCCTCAGAGAGTTAAGCGATGACCTCAGTTCGTTATTTTCATCAGTCATTTTTCTCAAGGTTTCTCTCAGTTGGCTCATTTTTGTCTCATGCTGCTAGAGAAATATCAAATTTTAAAACGTGATTAACAAGAGAGTCTTTTTAGAAATAATTCTCAACTAAGTTCCATTTCAGTGTTAAAAAACAGGACAAACTTTCAAAGATCAAATTTGTAATTCTTCATGGTCCAATCTGCACATACCACCAGTAGTGAAGAAAGCAACATCCACACCACATATTAAGAAGAAATATAAAGAAAATGGGAGCCATGGTGTACAGCCTATGGATCTTGTTTTTTTTTTTTTCAGAAAATACCTAGATCTTCTCATTGATCCTCTTGTACATTCCTCAGTTAAGTCAGGTGTGGGAAAGAATTGTGAATGAAAACAAATGTCAAAGCTTTTGTTTACACTTAGCTCTTTTTTTTTTTTAGCATCCATTTTAACCACAAATATGCCCAATTCTCCCTTTTTTTGAATCTTTCAAATATTCTAACTATTCACTGCTGATAGTTAAGACGCTTTAGTTCACCTGTACTTAAACACCTGTCCTGCAATGTCCAGGAATGTATCCAATACGTGCTACATTTCATCGAATTGGAAAAAAATAATTGTGAAACTCAAGATAGTAATCTTTTAATATTTGTTATTATTATTAGTCCATAATATAATTTAATACCAGTACATACCATTAAAATATAAGCAAAAACAGACAAAAGAAACCGCAACAAAGGAAAATTGAAGCGACAATTACTTGTAACAGTCAAAAACCTGTGTGCCTTGAAAAAGAAACCAAGGAATATGTCTTTTTTCCCCTTCACTGGAAATTTGAAATATAATTAAATATTTTCCAGCAGATTCTGAAAAAAAAAACAATACTGAGGCTTTGAAGCCGAGTATAAAACAAATGTTTTCAGAAAATAACATTCCATTTCTCAGAAACCGTGAGAATCTTCTATGTGAAAATAGCTTTTTGTTCAGAAGTGTTGTCTTCTGCACTAGGAATTCAACCATCCACTACATTTTCTTAAGCCTCACTCTCAGACTGTTATCATGCTGCAAAAAGGACTTAAGCAGTAAATATAGAAATGATCTCATCAACAAAGAAAATGCTACAGATAGGCTCCAAACGGAGTGCTCAATTACTTCCATTGAAAAGGCCAAACCTTTAGAGTTAACCAAGCCTAGGAAAAGCTTGCCCAGCTTGGGATGGAACAGGAGCAAGGTGGCTTGAAATTGACCGTAAACTTTCAAAACAGTCAGGGACAGCAGAATTATAAGTGAAAGGTTTTGAGAGGAAAAAAAAAAGAATTAATATTCTCAATTTCTCCAAACCACATTACACAATGCTTTATAAGGCTTGCATATTTGGGGTTTTGACAATAATTTCACAGTTCTTCAGGGATTTGGCAATAATTTCACAGACCACAGGGCTGTTGTAGGTGGTGCCAGGATGTCTAAACCATCCAATTCCATTATCAAATCGGGTACCATCTGTATCATAATAAAGTGCATCACTTCATTCCTGCCAAATGTTTGTCTAGTCTGTTCCGAAGACCTGCAAATACTGGAAGCACCAGTCTTACTGACCTCTCTAACCCAGTGGTTAACTGCTTCATTTTAATCTAGTTTTCCCAAATTTCAACAGTAATCTGTACCTACACATCCCACAATTCATTGCACCATTCTGAACTGGAAACCACACCAAACTCACTAACAACAGTTTGGCACTTTTTATGCTAAATCTTTCATTTGGGGGTTTCAAACACTTTAAAGAAATAAGCATTATATCCAGCAAACATATGATGGCTTAAGAAAACTACAAGCAAGTTAAAATGCATGGGGAGCAATAAGAATCATTAAGTAAGTTGTTGTACCTTTTTCATAGTTCCAAGTACTGCCTAAACGTCTTCATCAGCATCTTTTATTGCAGCGAAAGCTGCTTCACATCTGTGAAGCAATTCTTCTCGCTCAACTAGAGCACGTTCTCGTCTCTCAAGTTCCAGTGCATATTTCTCCTGTGCTGAACGCTCCCTCTATACCAAGGAAAAAAAATGTTGAAACGCCTTCGAAACACATGAAATTACCGATTTATAGTGAACTAGAATTCTTTCCTCTGCAGATATGCTTAGGTTTTGTTTTTAATTATAGTGTTACACAATAGCTGACTAATTAGAAGTATCCTAATGGCCATCTACATTCAATTGGATTTGCGGCAGGACTGCTTGGCCTTCCAAAATGCAGAATTCAACTCTGCATGGCTGTTCAAGTAACAGCATAGACAATTAAAAGTAGGATTTTGTTTCCAGAAGTTTTGGATAATGCTATTATCTGTAAGACAAAAGAGTCCAGTGCCCTAAACACTAGATTGCTGTATTGTTTCTTCAGTTAGTGGAAAGCACCTCTAGGAAAGTGGTGAGAAAAAAGATACGCACAATTCTTTTCATCTTGGATGGTGCAAAAGACAGTCCCAGCAGGAAATCTAGCAGAAGCACAGAAGCTGTTACAGAATAAAACCAATGCAGGTTTGGGAGCTCCTTAGTTAGTGGCCCAAGCCTGCTGGTGGATAAACTATTGGGAGTCACCAGCAGCAGAAAAGTAAAGGCAGAAGGGATGGTCTTCACAGAAGATCAAGTCAAGAGGGCAAGTGCTCTTGAATGCCCAGAGTGAAGAGCATAGTTTCAGGTGCTGTCAGGAAAAGCAGTGCTTGCAGGTGTTTCTCTCCATGCCAACACCGCATCACAAGACACAACTCTTGGAATAATAGCACTGTGTTCAAACTCCCTTCAGCAGAGCAAATATCTGATCTAACCACTACCCATGTCATTACCAAGTCAGTGAACTAATTTAGGGGAAGAGGTGGATGATGACAGTGATATAGTTAGTAATTTCTGAATTCTCTGTCAAAAGTGAGAATCTTTGTAACATTACTGATCATTACAAAATGTCTGAGGCCATTACAGTTCCTACCTGGAGATTCTGACGGGCGACTTGCAGTTCGCTATTACTCTGACTTTTACCCAAATGGGATGGTAAGGTGTTATCTGTGGAGAAAAAGAACACACTTTACATTAAAAATGTAGTCTTAAATAAATAAAGACTGCTTATCCAAACCAGCGAAAGTGTATTTTAAGCGTTTACAGCGACCAGCATAAAGCAAGACATATTGAAATGAAAAAGTAATCTCCTAAAGAATTACGGAGAAATGCTCAAAGTTTTGTTCCATGACTTGTTTGAATCAATCTATGCACGGACTGAAACATGAGGTAGCCAAAGTTTCCTTTTTGTTATGGCTTCAGGAAAGTGATTAACTGCTGAATAGACCCGGACCTCTCCTATTTCCCGTTGAGTGAAACACTTCAGAACTGCAATTTAACAAATTGCTACTGAGTAAATTAAGAGGAATTTAGTTGTATACAATGAGAGTTGATGTACAATAGTCACAGTTTCTCTGTTAAGAATTTAGTTTAGAATAAAGAGAAGCCAGTCCACCATTTAGGGAACCTGAGCACTTTCATTTCTGATAAAGGCTGCCTCACACTCGACTCTAAAAATACTAATAGATACGCCTCTTGCTCGAATATTTAGTCCTACCTAACCGACTACATTAGCAATGAGCGTGAGCACCCATATAGCCCCAATGCAAATTCCTTTTTGTCATTCCTGGTCCTCCCTTGTTCTGTCTTGAAGACCCAAGTGTACATCTTTGGCACAAATGACGATAACACAAACATTACTGCCCATTGTTCCAAACCAGTATTAGTCCGACACTGCCATTATTACAGAGCTGAATTCATTCTTAGGTGGTTAGAAACATATTCGGAGCCTGTATTCATAGGTCACATAGGAAGACAGACCTGCCTTCCCATTGACGCTTACCGATGTCCAAACACAAAGAGCTAAACAGGCAGCAGCAAATGAAAATGGATCAGAACAGACTAGAGAACACAGAAAGGATAGAAGTAGGGAAGTATGTGATAGATTCTTAAGAACCAAGCATAACAATACTGCTTCTCAGCAACATGTTACAGCATAAATTGAAACTCCTTACATATTCACTCCTCTTTTGGAGTGATTAGGGCCATACTAGCTGTTCAGTGTTGCTATCTGTCTCTTACTGCAATACGAAGTATTTCTAGAAGAACCTCTGGTACAGACAGTCATGTTTATGCTGAGTTTCAGAGAGTAACGCCTCTTACCAACATCATATTTATGAAGTTCCGCTAGCGATGGTGCTTTACAATCCAGCAACTGCTCCTATTGAACATGAAGGCAACGCATTAATATTTCATCTTGCATGTGGGCCTTTTCAACAACTACATTAACAGACAACTCTTGCCTCCACCACACAAACTACATTACTTAAACTATTAAAGCTGAAAAGCTTCCAGTTATTACGAAGCTTAATGAAACACTCAAACATTTAAAATAGGGAAAAAAAATCAGAATTTGTCTCTTATGGATGGCATGTTCAGCTTGTGAAACCATTTGGTTCAAAGGCAGCATACCCTGCCACAGAATAGCCTGTCTAAAACAAACATCTTAAGACTAAGTGTCATTGCTGTTGTGTTACACAAAACTAATACCTGTGCAAAAGTCAGACTGTGCGACTGAAGGCTTTTACGCAGCAATCGAGAGTTAGAGCATTCCTTACTTTCTGCTCTATTTAATCCAAATTTAGAAAACAAACAAGCAGCATAGAGGGCAAGGAAGTCTGAGTTCTCAGGCCTGATACCTTCCTGCCAGTCACACAATAAATAGAGAACTGCCTACCTAGTCTTAACTTCTTGGATGTGACTACTAACATGATTTTCCTGCATTTTTGAAGACTGTCAACCCTGAAACCTTGACAAGTGTACGAAAGCCTGCAGTTGCAGTTTTCTTGAAAGCTAGACCGAAGTGTCAAATGGCAGAGAAATTAACATTTCTTTAAATAGAAGAATAGGAAATCTAGAAAAATAGAATACATTCTAGAAGAATTACATCTAAAGAATATTAATTCCATTAGATTTAATACTCAAGATTCTAAAATAATTTAGCCAGGAAGTTTTACAGAAGATGACACGGGAAAAGTGCTCCTCCAGTCAGACGCTAGAAGCTTCTGAACGTCACAGAACAGAGGTTGGAAATTGGCATTTACCTTCAACTTGTAAACAGCAGGGCTTCCAGGAAACAACTTAGCAGATTTTTCAACCCAGTATTTTGCTCTTTCATCAGTGACGGCATTATTGCACAGTAACTCCGCTATCTTCAGTACTAGATCTTTCTGCATTGGGTTCAACTCCACAGAACGCTAGTTTTCCCCATGCACGCACACCGGAAAAAAAGGCAGGAAAAAAAAGGTAACTTGATCTTGCAATCCACACAGAATGGGAAAGAAAATTATAACAGTCATTGAAAAGACACAGGTATTCAAATTAGACAGATCTATTAGTAAATACTTTTTGAATGAGTTAAGAAAGACCTCAGTTGCTAAATGCATCACTAGTCTACAGCACCCAGATACATCTGCTGCAACTCAAAAGAGCAAAAATTCAGAAAAGAAAGAATTTCCAAGGGAAAAAACGCAGAAGCCAGCTACTCTGCCCCCACCACCAGCTATACGCAGGCAGCTGGACTCTTACGTACCTTTAGTCTAACTCCATATAGACATTTTTGAAGAAATATATAATTAAGTCACACCCTACGACAAGCTGGGATGTATTGGCAACAAAACTTTTGAGCACATCCTCTCCCTCCCCAAAACCTGAACAAAGGCATTCTGATGGTGAATTTTTCATTGGGCAATCATATAAATAAATGTCAATTATGTTCGCCCTGCCCCATCTCACACCCCCCCAAACAAAACCCCCCAAAAAAGCAATAAATACGAACAACTAGAAAACACCCTAGGTCTAGTCTTCCAGTAGCAACTAGATTACTGCTGTCACCTGAGCCCTTGCTAAGAATCTGTCACTGCTGTCAAATTCCCTAATCCAAAGGGCAATGTAAGATATGGAAAGAATTTAGTAGCAGCTAGCACAAAGACCCAGTCTAGGTCACAAAAGAATCATCTTAAAAAAAAATACTGATGAAGCAAAACACATCAAATGAAGAATCCCCTCTGCAGTACGTCATATACACCTTTGGCAACAGAAAACATACATATTACACTTTTTCCACAAACATGTTTTCTTCTATGCATTTAAGAAAAGTCCAGAACAGAATGATTTTAAAAGTCCCTTTACAATGGATTAAAGCAGGACATCGGAGGTCGGTGGAGTACTTACCCTGTAACATCCAAAAGCTTCTTCTATGTTGTCCTCAGCTTCATAAATTTGTCCAAGAAATCTGTGTGCTCTCGCATCTCTCTTTTGCACACTGAGGTATGTAAATATATACCTATGGAGCAGGAAAAAAAGGATCAATATTCCTCAATAATACGAGTCCCTCTGTCCTCCCCCGCCCCCCCCCAGTGTCCACGGAAGCGGGGCAGGAATTTAACATGTGATACAGGAAATGCAGTCATGCTTGGTTCCAGATACCTGGTCTGGACCTTAAAGTACAGAACATTATTTTTACATGTACAGACGCTACTTATTTGCCACCAAGTATTGGTATTTACTAAAAAAAAAAAAAAAAAAAAAAAAAAAAAAAAAAGAGAAAGAAACTGTAACTGTAATTGCTTCATAATACAATGGAATAAAAGCCATTTCAAACAGCAAGTTTTTCAATATCACGTAACTAATTATCTAAGTTGCTGTTTTATAAAGATTTAAACAGCACTTGATACCCACATCTACTGCTACTGTAAAGCAGCATGATAGTGATCTTGATTTCTCCAGTCTACTTCATATTCACTTAGCTTTTCTAAAGTACTTTAGAGAACAGAATAGCAGAATACAGCAACGCGTATTACCTTTTAGCAAGTTCATATTCCTTTATTTCAAAATACAGCTTAGCGAACTGGAATCCTTTCAACGATTTCTGAACGGAAAACACACAACAAGCACATTTTAGATGTACAACACTTTCAAAGTAATTGCATAGGAAGACCCTTCTGATACTTTTTGAGAGACTGAATTTGATAACTAGTTATCAGCTCCAGTCCGCTCCTCATAACCAAAGTTTTGTTTTTGAAAGATGTGGGATTTGGAAAACAATGCTTTTCCTGTAACTGGCCAAGGCTACAAACGTGAAATTGAGGTTACTGGTGAAGCAAGCAACAAGCCTTAATACTTGTGACATTTCACAACCACTTCTTACTGAAGAGTGTAGAAGAAGTAGAAGAAGAGAGTCTGCTACATTTAAAGTACAGCCTGTTTTTTTCCCCCAATGTAACAATGTTGCAAAAAGAACCCCTAAAATCTGACAGAGTAAACAAAAAAGATGGTACTTAGTCCTGGTCTAGTACATATCACTCACAACTGTTTCAAGATAGGTAAAATGTTTTCTTCCCACCTAAGAAATCCCACCTACTCTCAGTTTAGAGCGTGGAAACACAGCAAAAACCATGGAGTTCGGGCCACAGGGTTACTGCGGAGCCTGCAGGAGGTGCAAACGAGGCTGCCACGTTCTGGGATATAACCACACAAGGCAGGCCATACCCCTTGGGGTCAGGGGCTGTTTCCACCCACAGTAGGGCTGCGCATACGGTCAGCGGAGCATGAAAAAACTAGAAGAACTGAATTACAATTTAAAGGAAGTATTGCTGAGAGTGGTCTCCCGAACCCATGGCACAGTCCGAAATCCCAACGGTGTTATCAGGCTAGTTATATAAACTTTTTTTTGGGGGGGAAGAGGGCTTCTCGTCATGAACACAGTAAGGACTGCATTCAGCTACTGAACTGCTACTGCACTGAATAACTACATACAATAATAACAAATAATAACAATCAAAAAGACCTTACCTAGCACTAAACTATAGGCTTGAGGTGAAAGCCGCATTACATTGAAAACAAGAGAGAAAGATGTGGTAGGAAGGTACGCATTTTAAACTCAGACAAGGTATTTTCTTTAGGAAAACCTCCTGACTGTGCCGATTCAGAAAACAGCCAGAAGAACCAAGTTGTTCATTACGAAGCAAACTGCAGTTTCTGTCTGAAACCTAATAACTAAAGTGCATACATAGGTTAGGTGTGTGTCTCCTTTAAATCAGGATAAGGAAGTATTTACATAGGCACAGGTAGAAGCATAGGGAAGAAAGGCTGCCTTGCTGCTTTTCCATCCATCTCAAACACTCATTGAAGAGAGCTGATACAAGTCTTAATAACATAGCCTTTATTGATGACACTGGAAAGATGTTTTGAAGCAACCAGTTTTCCATAAACAGGAAAGGAAATTTTGCTTGCTATGATGTAATTACATAAAATCTGTGTAAGTCACTAGTATAAAAAGGAAAAAACAAACACGTGTAGTTGGTAACACAGTACCATCAGGAATTCCTGAGCAACTGCATTTTCAATAGAAAAGGGAAAAATAAAACAGGTGTGCATGAACAGAACTCAACGGTATAAAACAATCAGGTGTATGTTATAAGGAATTCTGATGACTTGTGAACTCAGTTCTTGAGGATGACTAAAGAAATAGATCCTAGCAGGATCAAACCACATATATTTACACTCACAGTGTAAAAGTAATATTGCCAGTTAATTGAAATATGCATTTCCATTACTGTTCTAGACGTTAAAGAAGCTAAATTTAAACCTCAGGTGTTCACATTTGTAACAAAATTCCTCTTGCATCCTGAATAATTAAGGCAAAGTATGTTATCTTTTGAAAATACCTTGTATATAGTTTCTGCATAAAAATATGAAATAAAAATAAAACTATATATATATATTTAATGGAACACTGTTATGTATGGTCCAGCAGAACAAGGCACAAAAAGTGAATACAATGCAAAAGCATATATAAAAGTTAATGAGTTACTCTGAATGGAATATAGCAAAATTCAAGTAGTTCTGAGCATGCTCATTTCCTGCAGTAGGAATATAGACTTCATACAGATATTTCATGCTAAGTCCGATGTACAGATTCATCATGTAAGCACAAACGATCAGAAGCAGGTCATTTGTACAGTGACTGTATCTAGAAATAAGATACTTTTCAAACCATCTGAAACCAGGCTCCTTAATGAGACTATTTGACCTGAAATCTGGGCATGTTTGTTTTGTTTTGTTTTTCCATGAGGTGAGGTATGTTTGGTTTCTTGCCCTAGACACTTGAAGTTTTATATTCATGCTTAATCTGCACATCAATACTTTCATTAATATAAATGACACGCTGTGTCCGTAACATTGGACACATTTGCAAAGTGTGTCTTTGCCGGTATTCACAAGCATATTCTCCATCTAAAATTCCACAGAGATTACTGTGCACAGTGGCACACTTGTACCAATTCTACTGCATTATCAGGGTCTGAAACCTTTCAGGTGAGCTGATATTTAATTTAGTCTATAAGTGTGGTCTATTTATCAACAAATAAGTATACATGTACACGTACAGAGAATGGAAAATTTCAAAATATCTCAGTCTGATTGAAAGGCATGCATCATAATCTATTATCTCATTGCAGCCTCAAAGTCCCTCCCCACGAGTAAGATGTATAACATTTCCATAAAGAACAGGGAGAGCAGAAAAGTCTTCACTTCCTTCCCAAAGTTTCAGCTAGTTTCTTCAGTCTTTTCTTCAGCTCTAGAGGAAGCTTCTCATAGCAGGTTTTGCAGACAGGCTTCATATCAAATTCTCATATCAAACTAGAAGCTATTTTTAAATATGTATTTAAAATCCGAGCTCCCAACACCGGATCAAAAAGCAGGTTTTGTCTGTGAACTCCAAACTACTGGAGGTAGTTAGGCCCAACGATGCAAAACATGAATCAACGGTCTGCATTCGAAATACACTCAAATTGCTACTCCCCACCCCTCCCCCACCCCCAAGTGATCTATGTAAAACTTTAAGTGAATTTCAATGAAAACAGGCCTCCGCGTTTTCGGTCCATCTTTTCAGGTATCACTGACACGCCAGAGCGGACTCACGCTTGACGCCTTGCGGACAGGGATGAAAAGCAACCTCAAAAGAAACGCTTGCAGCCTTGGCAGACCCTTCCCTCCGAAATCAACACAACAAGGAAACCAGTAACTATTCCCTCGGTGGACTGTGCTACACAGTCAGCTGTAAGCATCGCTCGAAAGTCAAAACTAAACGCGTCCGGTGGCCTTGAGCACAAGAAGAGGAGAGGAAATATTTTGTGTCGAGGCCACCGGGGAGTATCAACACTGTGGGAACGTATCTGTGCACCTGGCGGCGATGCACTTGACGCTGTCTAGCCCAAACAGTGCCCAAGTCGAACCCACAAAGTCACAGGACAGCTTTGCTGCTGCTGCTGCTGCTGGGAAAGGCACCAACCAAAGGCACAGCCCCTGCACGCAGTCCCTACCGGATCACGCTTAGCTCGGGCACATTCACGCCGCTTCAAAGCAACTCCGAGCGGCAGGCCGGGATCTTTCAGGATTAGGGCCCGCTGAATCGCATCAGGCGGCTGAGCGTTTCCCAGCTAAAATGGGCACGGGTGGCGTTTGTCACCCCCGGGCCCGCTGGCTGACAGGGAGCGGAGCTGTGCGCCCCCAGCCCCCCTCGCTCGGCGCTGTCGCTTCAGCGAGCGGCCGGCCAGAAACCTCCACGGCGCCGCACGGAAAGGACACTGAAACTTGAAGGCGGCGCGGTGCTTCGTTTGTGAAGGAAAGTACCTCTCCCTCGCTCCGGCCCCGAGGAAAGCCCTGCTATAAAACCCCTCCTGTCCGTGAGGCGCCGCGGGGCAGGGGCAGGGGCAGGGGCAGCGGCAGCCCCAACCCTCCCCTCACGACGCCGGCCACCCCCCTAGCCCCCCACCCCACCCGGGACCCCACCGGGACCCCACCGGGACCCCACCGGGACCCCACCGGGACCCCCTCCGCCTCCCCCCCCGCCGGCCAAGGGAAGCGGCGAGGCCTCGCTCACCTCTCTCCGAGAAGCCGCAGAGGCCTGCACGGAGGCGACACAGCGCTCCACCTCGGCCTTGCTGCGCCTCAACATGGCGACCGCAGCAGCGCCGAGCCCGGCCGGGCTCCGCTCCGCTCCGCTCCGCTCCCGTGCCGCGCCGCGCCGCCGCAGCGGCACAAACAAACAGCTCCAGGCGGGGCACCGGCCGCGCCCTAGGAACGCCGCGCACGCAGCGCGCTACGCACACTGCGCACACTGCGCACACTGCGCACGCCCCCGCTGAATGCGCAGGAGCCGTTGCCACAGTGCGGGGAGGGGAGGGGCGAGGCTGTGACGCATGCGCGGGGCGGCCGCTGGGGCTCCCTGACAGGGCTTTAGGAACTGAGGTTGCAAAGGGTCCCTCAGAAAGTAGCTGGGAGCAGCCCTGAAGACGCGCAGGCTGCAGAGTTTGAGACACGAGCTGTAACTTATTCTTTCGCATTGATTGATTTAATTTTGTAAGCCGTAAGGCGGTTGCCCCGCGGCTTGCTGGAGGTGTGCCCCTCTCGCTTTTCTGCAAGTTCCAGGCACTTTGGTCAAATGGAGGCCACTGGGCTGTCCCCAAATGGTGTGATATCTCTGTGGACAGGCTGCGTTAAAAATTCATCCCCTCCTCAGTCTCTAGCGTCCCACTGACATGCACAAGTTTCCTGCTGGACCTAAGCACTACCCACATCTCCACAACTCCTCCCGCCTTTATAAAAAAAAAAATAATAATAAAGTATTGATTCAAAGATCGAAGCCAAAATTCCTTTAAGTGGTATAGTCTTTATTGCAGCGCTGGATGATGCACGGGGGATCTCTCCACCTATCGTGCATACCCAAAGCGGAAAGCAGTCTTGAATTTATACAATCAATCTCTCAATATTCTACAAGCGCCTATACATATGCATTACCTATCCCCGCCTTCCCTCGCTTCTCATGCTAATTAGCCTTTTGGCACCTTGCGCCTGCGTAGAGCCTCCCAAGAATTGTGGGCAGGGGTCTTTGGGACGTGGGCAGGGGTCTTTGGGAGGAAGACCCCGAGTCTTCCTCACAGTGTACTTTTCACCTTTGGTCAGGAATCTGCTGAATTGGCACGTTTCTTAATTGCGAGAGCTGGTTGTTGCCAATTCTTCCGTTTGTTGTATCTTTATAATGAATTCCAATGTCCAGTTTTGAGATTTATAGTCCTTACGTTTGTTTCTCTGTCCGTCTGCCGCTTCCTTATCATGAGTTCCAGTGTCTTGTTTCGAGATATACAGTCCTTGTCTGGGGATTGTCCTTGCCTCCCCAATGCCTCCCCAATACCTCCTTAATCAATCCCCCCTTTTCTTTTCCCATGCAAATTCTTTTGCATCAGATACTTTCATTATTTACAGTAACACAACAAAGCAGGCATCTAAACAACATGCACACAAATATTCCTAACACTGCTAATGTTATAGAGCAATGAACACTTGTTTCAAACATTGGAAATTGGGCAACCAGGAGGTTAACTTATTCCATATTTCACTAAAACTCCATGAAAGATCATCTTTACTGATCTCATGTAGGACCCTTGTCTGCTTCCATATTTCTTCCAGGTCGGTAGAGATCCTTCCACTCTGATCTACATACATACAACAACTTGTATTTATTACTGTACAGACTCCCCCTTGAGCGGCCAGTAACAAGTCTAGGGCCATCCAATTTTGTAATACTACCTGTGATAAACTAGATATCTCTTCTTGTTGAGCCTTTATAGCATCCAGAGTTTTGTTTTCTAACTTCTCTATAATTGCAGAAATATTAACTATCGCCTTTTCCAATTCACTCACTCCTAACCATGGGATAAACCATCGAACAAAACTATGAAAAGCAGTGTGTCTCTCTATCAATGGATTGTTAATTTTTTGTCTAATTCTCTGGATATGATTTCTCAAATAACCTCGAGGCGCTACATCATGTATGGTCAAATTGGGGACTACTGCTCCAAGAGTGCAAGTTCCCTTCCAATTCTCGGGCAAGACCTTACAGGCTGTATCATTGCATAACCAATACCACCCTTTTCCTTCTGGAACCGTCCAGCTGGTTGAATTTGCCCAACTGCTAGTTGTACTAATATCAATTGTTTGATTACAAGATGTCTGATTTCCCACATAAGTAGTACCCGTATTTATACAATCCTGTTTTCCCATACCCTTAGGCGGGTTACACCTTTGTACACATACATAGTAAGATTCCAATGGCACGAAGCTACTAACTTCTAGTTCCAAAACTTCTTCATATTTTTGACCCCAAGATGTGTTTTCCCACAAATTAGTCCAAGGTAAGTTTGCAGGCAAGGGAATCCTGATTAACGATACACCCTTATTCCCATGCTGTGGCAAATGGGTGCATACCCAACAGTTCGTCTTATTAATCACTTGAGATACAGTTTGTATTAAGGTCAGGTGTAAGTTCTCGTCCCAAACTGCCCACCCCGAATCTGAGAACCACACCCCTGCAATCATTAGGATCTGGAAAACCATAATTTTGTTGGTCCAATTGGAGTGGTGGTCCATATCCTCACCAGGGCCTTCTTCACCCTTGAATCGTGGATCCAAGCTGCTTGCTCCTTAATCTTAATGGCGGTGTGTGTTGTCAGTAATACCTGGTATGGTCCCGTCCACTTTCCTTCCGTTTTTCCTCTAGGGGTTGTCCTGAAAAAGTCTTTATATATATAATCCCTGAGCTTAAAAGGGTGGATTGGTTGATCCAACCGTCTAGCCCAGGTCCTGAGAACAAATTTATGTACTTTATTTAATTATTTCTGAAGTTCAGTTATATATGCATATAAATATTCTAATCCTAACTGCGTTCGATCCTCTCCACTAAATAGAAATGGATACGGCCTTCCATATAAGATTTCAAAGGGACTCAAATTCCCTTTTATTCTAGGTTTAACTCAAATTCTAAGTAATGCTAAAGGGAGGGATTGAGGTCATGACAAATTAGATTCTTGTCCGATTTTAGTGTTTAATTAAATGTTTCATTTTTTCTACCTGTCCACTTGCCTGCGGTCTATAAAGAGTATGCAGTTGTCTTTAGAATATCTTTAGAATCTTACTTATCTGTTGTACCACTTGCACACAAAAATGTGAACCTCTCTCAGAAGACATTGCTACTAGAATCCCAAAGCATGGTATTATTTCATTTAACAAGACTTTAACCACTTCTTCTTGCTTTGTTTGTTCGACAGGGAAAGGCTTCAGGCCTTCCTGAAATCATGTCAGTCAGAACCAGTAAATAACAGTACCCCCCTTTTCTAGGGAGTTCTGAAAAATCAATTTGCCACAGTTGCCCCGAATAATTTCCTTTACTGATTATTCCAAATTTTATTCTATTCTTGGTATTGGGGTTATTGTGTAAGCAAATGCTACATTGTTGAGTTACTTGTTTTATTGTTGTATATAAATTTTGTTCCACTAATGTCTGACTCAGGCTCTTATGCAATGTGTCAGCTCCCCGATGTGTTTTATTGTGTTCTGTAAGAAGTATGGGCCATATCAAATTAGAGGGTATTATTACACAGTTATCTTTTAAATATACTCATCTATCTGGTTTCATTTTACCTTTCAAATCTTCAATTAATTTTAAGTCTTCTTTTGTATAATTTGGCTTTTTGGTTCATATATATAGTTTGGATTTTACCGTCTGGTATTAAAGACAATGCCTTCACCTCAGTTATTTCAGCTGCCTGTTTAGCCTCCTGATCTGCCAATCGATTTCCAATTTCAAAATCAGAGTTTCCCTTTTGGTGTCCTTGACAATGCATCATAGCTACCTTTTCTGATTGTTTTACAGCCTGTAACAATTTTAAAATTTCTTCAGCATGTTTTCTTTTTGTTTTCCCTGAGCAGTCAGCAATCCACGTTCTTTCCATATCGCTCCATGAGCATGTACCACGCCGAATGCATATTTAGAGTCTGTCCAAATACTTATTTTCCTTCCTGCTGCTAGTTCCAGTGCTCGTGTAAGAGCAATTATCTCTGCTTTCTGGGTGGACGTCCCAGGGGGTAATGGTTTGGACTTGATTACCTGTTGAGAGGTTGTAATGGCATACCCTGCCTTACGTTGTCCTTGTTTCACAAAGCTGCTCCCATCAGTATACCAAGATTCGTCAGCATCTTCTAAAGGTTCTTCCTTAAGATCGGGTCGACTAGAATACACAGTCTCTATTGTTTCTATACAATCATGAGTTATAGGTTCATCCAGAGTTCCGCTAAGGAAAGAAGCTGGATTTACGACGTTAGTGACCACAATTTCCACATCATCTTGTTCTACTAATATTGCTTGATATTTTAAAAATCTTTGTGGTGAAAGCCAATGATTTCCTTTTTGTTCCAAAACTGTTGAGACCGTATGGGAGACTAACGCTGTCATTTTCTGTCCCATTGTAAACTTCCGAGCTTCTTGTATATTGATAACAACAGCTGCAACAGCTCGAAGGCATCCGGGCCATCCTTTACTTACTTCATCTAATTGTTTAGAGAAGTAAGCTACTGCTCGTTTATAGGGACCCAGTCTTTGTGCTAGTACTCCCAAAGCTATCCCTTGTCTCTCATGAGAAAACAACCAGAAGGGTTTCGAAAGATCCGGTAATCCCAAAGCTGGAGCTTGCAGCAATTCTCGTTTAAGTTGTTTCAAGGCGTTTCGTGCTTCTCCAGTCCAGACTAACTTTGACTGATTACTCTTTATCAATTCATATAGAGGCTTTACCAATCGTCCATAATTATAAATCCAAAGGCGACACCAACCTGTCATTCCTAAAAAGGTTTGTAGCTCCTTTACCGTTTGAGGTTCTGGAGTCCGGCAAATGACTTCCTTATGTTCAGTTCCTAGTTCTCATTGTCCTCCCGAAATTTCAAATCCCAGATAGGTCACACTTTGTTGAGCCAGCTGGACTTTCTGTCAAGAGACTTGATATCCATTTTAAACCCAGAAAATTAAGAAAACTTATAGTCCATTGAATACAGCTCCCTTTAGTCTCGGTAGCTATTAAGAGATCATCTACATATTGTAACAAAGCACCTTCAGTGTCCGGAGGCATCCATGTTTCGAGTTCCCTTGCTAATTGGTTTCCAAAAATAGTGGGGCTATTCTTGAATCCTTGAGGTAGTAATGTCCACCTAAGCTGCGTCTTTCTGCCTGAATTGGGATTTTCCCATTCAAAGGCAAATAGGTTTTGGCTTTCTGTGGCTAAGCCTAGGCAGAAGAAGGCGTCTTTTAAATCCAGTACGGTAAACCAGACTTGACTATTCTTTAATTTAGTCGGCAAAGTATAAGGGTTTGCCACTACTGGATGTATATCCTCAGTGATTTTACTTATGGCCCTCAAATCCTGAACTAACCTATAGCTTTTTTCATCTGCCTTTTTAATTGGCAATATGGGTGTATTGTATTCTGATTCACATTCAATCAATAATCCATACTGTAAACATTTATCAATTATCTCTTTAATTCCTTTCCTATCTTCTATCCTCAAAGGATATTACTTAACCTTAACGGGTTTCTCTCCTGGCTTTAATTTAATAATTATTAAGGTCACATTTTTTTGCTCTTCCAGGGACTTCAGTAGCCCAAACTCCTGGACATATTGATCTGTGATCTCTAAAGGTATTTCACTTTTAGGGTCAGTTTGTATGAGTGCCAAGCTTAACACATTTGTTAGTTGTTCTTCTCCTATTCTTAATTTCATTTTCCCTTTTTCAACGACAATTTCTGCTCCTAATTGCTCTAATAAATCTCTACCTAAGAGTGCCCATGAAGAGTTAGGCGTATATAAAACTCTGTGTATGCCCCATTGTTTCCCTAACTTGTACTTCAAAGGTTCACAAAAATAAGCCTTTTCGGTTACACCTTGTCCTGGTTTCAGTTAGAATAGAGTTAATTTTTTTCTTAGGATGAGAAGAGTGCTGATAACACCCCGATGTTTTAATTGTTGCAGAGCAGTGCTTATACCAAGCCAAGGACATCTCAGCTTCTTGCTCTGTCCTGCCAACAGGCAGGCTGGGGGTGCAGTAAGAGCTGGGAAGGGACAGACCCAGGACAGGTGACCCAAACTAGCCAAAGGGGTATTCCATACCATCTGACGTCATGCTAAACAATATATAGGGGCGGCTAGCCGGGGGAGGGGGCCTGACTGCTCGGGGTTAGGCTGGGCATTGGTCAGCGGGTGGTGAGCAATTGCATTGTGCATCACTTGTTTGTACATATTATTAGTAGTGGTACTATTATCATCATTGTATTATTACTATTATTATTATTATTATTATTATTATTATTATTATTATTATTATTATTTTGTCTTATTAAACTGTCTTTATCTCAACTCACGGGCTTCACTTTCCATTTCTCTCCCCCGTCTCAGAGAGGGAGGGGGAGGGGGAGCGAACGGCTGCGTGGTGTTTAGCTGCCGGCCGGGTTAAACCACGACATTACTGCATGGGATCAATCATGCACGAGGAAGAGAGATTCCTTTTGAAGCTCCTGCTTAGAATAACAGTAGGGAGCGCTTCAGAAAGCCCAATGGATGTAGCTGTAGGGGGAAGGAGCTGAGCCTAAAGCCTTCCTGCCTCCAGCAGCGGCAAATCCTGAGCTCAGTTCCCACCAAGGTATCAAAACATGTAGTGAGCCAAGCTGAGTGTGGTCTGGTTGTAAGGTTAGCAATGAATATGGTCAACTGCTGTCCTGCCGGGCGGGCTACCCTCCTGGTGCTGCAACCACTGGGGACAACACGGTGCCAGTTCCACAGAGATGCTGACCAGCGTCAAGGCGCTTGACCTGGTCTGCATGAAGGCAATTTCACATCACGAAAAGCAAAGATTTCCTCCAGTGACTCCCGAGCCAGAGGGGACCCTTCCCTTGAACATCCAGCCTAGTACTGGCAATCGGGGTGCTAGGAGGAGCTGCGCTTCAGTACCGACCACCTCCGAAGCAGATCGAACTCCTTCATATGCTGCCAATATCTCCTTTTCAGTTGGAGTATAGCGGGCCTCAGATCCTCTGTATCCCCGACTCCAAAACCCCAGAGGCCGACCTCGAGTTTCCCCAGGTTCTTTCTGCCAGAGGCTCCAGGTGGGGCCATTCTCCCCGGCTGCAGTGTAGAGCACATTCTTTACATCTGGTCCTGTTCGAACTGGCCCAAGGGCTACTGCATGGACTATTTCCTGCTTGATTTGTTCAAAGGCTTGTCGTTGTTCAGGGCCCCACTCAAACTCATTCTTCTTACGGGTTACTTGGTAGAGCGGGTTTACAACCAGACTGTAATTTGGGATGTGCATTCTCCAAAACCCCACAACACCTAGAAAAGTCTGTGTTTCTTTTTTGTTAGTTGGTGGAGACATAGCTGTTATTTTGTTGATCACATCCATTGGGATTTGACGACGTCCATCTTGCCATTTTATTCCTAAAAACTGGATCTCTCGTGCAGGTCCTTTGACTTTATTTTGTTTTATGGCAAAACCGGCTTTCAGAAGGATTTGGACTATTTTCTTCCCTTTCTCGAAAACTTCCTCTGCTGTGTCACCCCACACAATAATGTCATCGATGTACTGCAGGTGTTCAGGAGCTTCCCCCTGCTCTAGCGCAGACTGGATCAGTCCATGGCAAATGGTAGGGCTGTGTTTCCACCCCTGGGGCAGCCGATTCCAAGTATATTGGACTCCCCTCCAAGTGAAGGCAAATTGTGGCCTGCACTCTGCTGCTAGAGGGATGGAGAAAAATGCATTAGCGATATCAATTGTGGCGTACCACTTGGCTGCCTTCGACTCAAGTTTGTACTGAAGTTCCAGCATGTCCGGCACTGCAGCACTCAGTGGTGGCGTGACTTCGTTCAGGCCACGATAGTCCACTGTTAGTCTCCACTCGCCATTAGACTTTCGCACTGGCCATATGGGACTATTGAAAGGTGAATGGGTCTTGCTGATCACTCCTTGGCTCTCCAATTGACGAATTAGCTTATGGATGGGAATCAGGGAGTCTCGGTTAGTGCGATATTGCCGCCGGTGCACAGTTGTGGTAGCGATTGGCATTTGCTGTTCTTCGACCCTCAGCAACCCCACAACAGAAGGGTCCTCTGAGAGACCAGGCAAGGTAGATAATTGTTTAATGCCCTCTGTCTCTAAGGCAGCTATACCAAAAGCCCACCGGAACCCTTTTGGGTCCTTGCAATATCCTCTTCTAAGATAGTCTATGCCAAGGATACATGGAGCCTCCGGGCCAGTCACAATGCGGTGCTTTTCCCACTCATTCCCAGTCAGACTCACTTCAGCCTCCAATACAGTCAACTGCTGAGATCCCCCTGTCACTCCACAAATATAGATGGGCTCTGGTCCTTTATAGCTCGATGGCATTATAGTACATTGTGCACCGGTGTCTACTAAAGCCTTATACTTCTGTGCGTGTGACGTGCCAGGCCATCGAATCCACACAGTCCAATAAACTCGATTGTCCCTTTCCTCCCCCTGGCTGGAGGCAGGGCCCCCCTAATCCTGGTCAGAATCTTCTTCGTTTCTGTGTTTGAAGGACTGTCTGCTGGAAGTTGGAGCAGCAAACTTTTCAGAGAATCCCTTTTTCCTGATTGTTTTCTTTTGCAACTCACGTACCCGTGCCTCTAGGGTCGCGGTAGAATTTCCATCTCATTTTCTCATGTCCTCTCCATGGTCTCGTAAGTAAAACCACAGGGTGGCACGGGGTGAGTACCCACCATATCGTCTTCCTTGTGTAGATGAACGCCTACCCCTGATAGCTGAGACACTGCTCTGTACAGGTACAGAGGAGAATAATCTCTCTTCAAGTTGGTGAACCTTTTCAGAAAGTGTTTTCTCCCAGGTGTTCTCTTTCGGTCGTTGGACACCGGTTGGTTCAGGTGGGGAGGAAGATAGATTCTCTTCAAGTTGGTGAACCTTTTCAGAAAGTTTCTCCACAGCTGAGACGCAGGCCTGTAAGGAAGAGGAGAGACTTTCTTCGTACTGCCGGAGTTGTTTAGCCACTTCATCCACTGTGGGTTCCTCATCCTCTTTCCAGGCCATTTTTGCCAATGAGCTGGCATATGATGATGGTGCACTCCGTACAAACTTCCGCCACATGGGTCGTGTACACTTGACTTCATCTGGATCTTTGGATGTTTGTCTGAGGTCTGGATCCTCATAAATCACTTCCCGTACGGCTAATTCCCTCAGGTACTGGATTCCCTTCTCCATAGTGGTCCACTTGCCTGGTAGACATAAAAGTTCTTCCTTGAAGGGATACCTTTCCCTCACAGCTGAGAGGAGACGCCTCCAGAGGCTGGTGGATTGTGCTCCATCTGCAATTGCTTTGTCAATGCCGGCGTCTCGAGCAAGGGATCCCAGCCGCTTGGCTTCCCTGCCGTCTAATTCCACACAATTGGCTCCAGAGTCCCAGCACTGGAGCAGCCAGGTGACAAGCTGCTCACCTATACAGCGACCAAAATCTTTTCGCACATCTCGTAGCTCGCGCTCGTTTAGGCTTCGGGTAGTTACTGTTGCTTTTTCGGCATCCTCATCTTCCTCCTCCTGAATCCTTGATGGCCCAGCATCGTCGTCATCCTCGTCATCTCTATACCTAGTTTTGGCAGAAGCCTCACCTGGATTGGCAGAAGACTCTCTGCGTTCTAAACGACCTGACTCTCTATACCATTTTTTCACCTTCTCTACAGGGGCAGCTTGCACTGCTACTGCTCGTTTCTCTGACTTTGTTACAGGGTCTGCCACAGAGGTTGGAATACCCTCTGCAGGGTCAACTTGCACTGCTACAGCTCGTTTCTCTGACACAGCCACAGGAGCTGGAGCGGCTGCAGGAGCTGGAGCAGTTGCAGGAACCGGAGCTGTAGCAGCTTCAGGAGCTGGAGCTGGAGCAGTTGCGGGAACTGGGACTGGAGTAGCAGCCGGAGCTGGAACTGGAGCGGGTGCAGGAGCTGGAGCTGGAGCGGCTGCAGGAGCTGGGACTGGAGCGGCTGCAGGAACTGGGACTGGAGCGGCTGCAGGAACTGGGACTGGAGCAGCTGCAGAGTCCACCGTAGGGGTCACAGTGGCCGTTGGATCTGTCACAGGGCTTGGAGTGGCCGCAGGGTCTGTCACTAAGTTGATAGCAGTATCAATGGCAGCTCGATAGGCATGAGCCAGGCCCCAGCACGTTACAATGATTTGTGTTACTTTGGAACTGCCAGAATCATGACACCTTTTTTTCAAGCATTCTGCCAGTTTTTGAGGATTTTGCCATTGTTCAGGGGTGAATTTCCAACACACTGGGGGTGCCAACTGCTCTAGATGCCTGCCCATATCCACCCATACTCCCTGCCACCCACAACTATACTGCCTCCGGGCAGATCTCCGGATGAGCTTCCTAAGTAATTGTTTAACTTTAAGCAGAACCTGAAGTGCATTCAGGAGGCAGAACAACAAGACTATGGTGGTCTGAGTATCCCAAGAATATTCAGTATCTTGGAGAGCTATTGTGACAAGCTCAGGGGATAAGAGGGTGGTGAAGGAGGAAGGCAGAGTGATCCAGGAGGATACAGGGGTGGTGAAGGAGAAAGGGAGAGTAAGCAAGTAAGGAAAAATATCCTCCCCTTTCCCCTCCACAGATTGACTCCCTAATGGAAAAAAACAATAGGAATAATTGCTAATAGTTTCCAAGATACAGTTTCCAAAGTACAGAGTCGACGATGTTACTGAATACAAATAAAGAGTTAGAGTCATGACCAGATATCTTATCGTCTCATAAGCCATTGCTACAACACACAGTACCATAATGATCTGAAACCAGGGCCCGGAGAGGATAAACAACACGACAGAGAGCAAATACGGAAAATAATGTACTATAATACTCAATTTGGAAAACAGGCGCAGCAGAGTTGAGATTAAAGCAATCAGCATTATGACAAGTGACTATTAAGCAGGTCTAATCCTTACACCAGTTTTAGTTTAACACACTCTGGTCAGATCTGCCATTATCTCAACCTTTCGGGCCCCACGTTGGGCGCCAGAAAGACTGTCGTGGTTTAACCCGGCCGGCAGTTAAACACCACGCAGCCGTTCGCTCACCCTCCCCCCTCCCTCTCTGGGACGGGGGAGAGAAATGGAAAGTGAAGCCCGTGAGTTGAGATAAAGACAGTTTAATAAGACAGAAAAATCATAATAATGATAATAATAATAATAATAATAATAATGATACAATAGCGATAATACGAAAGTAATAATAGTATGTACAAACAAGTGATGCACAATGCAATTGCTTACCACTCGCTGACCGATGCCCAGCCTAACCCCGAGCAGTCCGGCCCCCTCCCCCCGGCTAGCCACCCCTATATATTGTTTAGCATGACGTCAGATGGTATGGAATACCCCTTTGGCTAGTTTGGGTCACCTGTCCTGGGTCTGTCCCCTCCCACCTCTTACTGCACCCCCAGCCTGCCCATTGGCAGGACAGAGCAAAAGGCTGAAATGTCCTTGGCTTAGTATAAGCACTGCTCTGCAACAATTAAAGCATTGGGGTGTGATCAGCACTCTTCTCATCCTAAGCCAAAACACAGCATTTCACCAGCTACTATGAAAAAAATTAATTCTGTTCTAACTGAAACCAGGACACCTTAGCAATAGGACCTCAGCAATAGGACCTCAGAAATAGGACCTCAGCAATGTGACCTCAGCAATAGGACCTCAGCAATAGGACCTCAGCAATAGGACCTCAGCATTGGGACCTCAGCAATAGGACCTCAACAATAGGACGTCAGCAATAGGACCTCAGCATTGTGAACTCAGCAATAGGACCTCATCAATAGGGCCTCAGCACTGTGACCTCAGCATTGTGACCTCAGCAATAGGACCTAAGCAATAGGACCTCAGCATTGTGACCTCAGCAGTAGGACCTCAGTAATAGGACCTCAGCATTGTGACCTCAGCAATAGGACCTAAGCAATAGGGCCTCAGCATTGTGACCTCAACAGTAAGACCTTAGCAATAGGACCTCAGCATTGTGACCTCAACAATAGGACCTCAGCATTGTAACCTCAGCATTGTGACCTCAGCAATAGGACCTCAGCAATAGGACCTCAGCATTGTGACCTCAGCATTGTGACCTCAAATATAGGACATCAGCAATAGGACCTCAGCAATAGGACCTCAGCATTGTGACCTCAGAAATAGGACCTCAGCAATAGGACCTCAGCATTGTGACCTCAGCATTGTGACCTCAGAAACAGGACCTTAGCAATAGGACCTCAGCACTGTGACCTCCGCAATAGGACCTCAGCATTGTAACCTGAGCCTTGTGACCTCAGCAATAGGACCTCAGCAATAGGACCTCAGCAATAGGACCTCAGCATTGTGACCTCAGCATTGTGACCTCAACTATAGGACATCAGCAATAGGACCGCAGCAATAGGACCTCTGCATTGTGACCTCAGCCTTGTGACCTCAGCAATAGGACCTCAGCAATAAAACCTCAGAAACAGGACCACAGCAATAGGACCTCAGCACTGTGACCTCAGAAATAGGACCTCAGCAATAGGACCTCTGCCTTGTGACCTCAGCAATAGGACCTCAGCAATAGGACCTCAGCATTGTGACCTCAGCATTGTGACCTCAGCAATAGGACCTCAGCAATAGGACCTCAGCAATAGGACCTCAGCATTGTGACCTCAGCAATAGGACCTCAGCATTGTGACCTCAGCAATAGGACCTAAGCATTTTGACCTCAGTAATAGGACCTCAGCAATAGGACCTCAACAATAGGACCTCAGCATTGTGACCTCAGAAATAGGACCTCAGCAATAGGACCTCAGCAATAAGACCTCAGCAATAGGACCTAAGCATTGTGACCTCAGCAATAGGACCTCAGCAATAGGACGTCAGCATTGTGACCTCAGCAATAGGACCTCTCAATAGGACCTCAGCAATAGGACCTCATCATTGTGAACTGAGCCTTGTGACCTCAGCAATAGGACCTCAGCAATAGGACCTCAGCAATAGGATTTCAGCATTGTGACCTCAGCAATAGGACCTCAGCAATAGGATGTCAGCATTGTGACCTCAGCAATAGGACCTCTCAATAGGACCTCAGCAATAGGACCTCATCATTGTGAACTCATCATTGTGAACTCATCATTCTGACCTCAGCAATAGGACCTCAGCAATAGGACCTCTGCATTGTGACCTCAGCAATAGAACCTCATCATTGTGACCTCAGCAATAGGACCTCAGCATTGTGACCTCAGCAATAGGACCTCAGGAATAGGACCTCAGCATATAGGACCTCAGCATTGTGACCTCAGCAATAGGACCTCAGCAATAGGACCTCAGCAATAAGACATCTGCATTGTGACCTCAGCAATAGGACCTCAGCATTGTGACCACAGCATTGTGACCTCAGCAATAGGACCTCAGCATTGTGACCTCAGCAATAGGACCTCAGCAATAGGACCTCAGCATTGTGACCTCTGCTATAGGACCTCAGCATTGTAACCTCAGCCTTGTGACCTCAGCAATAGGACCTCAGCAATAGGACCTCAGCATTGTGACCTCATCATTGTGACCTCAACTATAGGACATCAGCAATAGGACCTCAGCAATAGGACCTCAGAATTGTGACCTCAGAAATAGGACCTCAGCAATAGGACCTCAGCATTGTGACCTCACCCTTGTGACCTCAGAAATAGGACCTCAGAAATAAAACCTCAGAAACAGGACCACAGCAATAGGACCTCAGCACTCTGACCTCAGAAATAGGACCTCAGCAATAGGACCTCAGCCTTGTGACCTCAGCAATAGGACCTCAGCAATAGGACCTCAGCAATAGGACCTCAGCATTGTGACCTCAGCATTGTGACCTCAGCAATAGGACCTCAGCATTGTGACCTCAGCAATAGGACCTCAGCATTGTGACATCAGCAATAGGACCTCAGCAATAGGACATCAGCAATAGGACCTCAGCATTAGGACCTCAGCATTGTGACCTCAGCATTGTGACCTCAGCAATAGGACCTCAGCAATAGGACCTCAGCATTGTGACCTCCGCAATAGGACCTCCGCAATAGGACCTCAGCAATAGGACCTCAGCAATAGGACCTCAGCATTGTGACCTCAGCAATAGGACCTCAGCAATAGGACCTCAACAATAGGACCTCAGCAATAGGACCTCAGAAATAGGACCTCAGAAATAGGACCTCAGAAATAGGACCTCAGCAATAGGACCTCAGCAATAGGACCTCAGCAATAGGACCTCATCATTGTGACCTCAGTATTGTGACCTCAGCAAAAAGACCTCAGCCTGACGACCTCAGCAATAGGACCTCAGAAATAGGACCTCAACATTGTTACCTCAGCAATAGGAGCTCAGCCATAGGACCTCAGCATCGTGACCTCAGCATTGTGACCTCAGCAATAGTACCTCAGCATTGTGACCTCAGCAATAGGACCTCAGCAATAGGACATCAGAAATGTGACCTCAGCAATAGGGCCTCAGCAATAGGACCTCATCATTGTGAACTCAGCAATAGGACCTCAGCAACAGGACCTCAGCAATAGGAACTCAGCATTGTGACCTCAGCAATAGGACCTCAGCCATAGGACCTCAGCATTGTGACCTCAGCAATAGGACCTCAGCATCGTGATATCAGCAATGGGACCTCAGCAATAGGACTTCAGCAATAGGCCCTCAGCATTGTGACCTCAGCATTGTGACCTCAGCAATAGGACCTCAGCATTGTGACCTCAGCAATAGGACCTCAGCAATAGGACCTCAGCAATAGGACCTCAGCATTGTGACCTCAGCAATAGGACCTCAGCAATAGGACCTCAGCATTGTGACCTCAGCAATAGGACCTCAGCATTGTGACCTCAGCATTGTGACCTCAGCAATAGGACCTATGCAATAGGACCTCAGCAATAGGACTTCAGCATTGTGACCTCAGCATTGTGACCTCAGCAAAAAGACCTCAGCATTACGACCTCAGCAATAGGACCTCAGCATTGTGACCTCAGAATTGTGACCTCAGCAATAGGACCTCAGCAATAGGACCTCAGCAATAGGACCTCAGCAATAGGACCTCAGCATTGTGATCTCAGCATTGTGACCTCAGCAATAGGACCTCAGCAATAGGACCTCAGCATTGTTACCTCAGCATTGTGACCTCAGCAATATGACCTCAGCAATAGGACCTCAGCATTGTTACCTCAGCATTTTGACCTAAGCAATAGGACCTCAGAAATAGGACCTCAGCAATAGGACCTCAGAAATAGGACCTAAGCAATATGACCTCAGCAATAGGACCTCATCATTGTGACCTCTGCAATAGGACCTCAGCAATAGGACCTCAGCATTGTGATCTCAGCAATAGGACCTCAGCATTGTGACCTCAGCATTGTGACCTCAGCATTGTGACCTCAGAATTGTGACCTCAGCAATAGGACCTCAGCAATAGAACCTCAGCATTGTGACCTCAGCAATAGGACCTCAGCAATAGGACCTCAGCATTGTGACCTCAGCATTGTGACCTCAGCAATAGGACCTCAGCAATAGGACCTCAGCATTGTGACCTCTGCATTGTGACCTCTGCATTGTGACCTCAGCAACAGGACCTCAGCAATAGGCCCTCAGCATTGTGACCTCAGCAATAGGACCTCAGCATTGTGACCTCAGCAATAGGACCTCAGCAATAGGACCTCAGCAATAGGACCTCAGCAATAGGACCTCAGCCATGTGACTTCAGCAATAGGACCTCAGCATTGTGATCTCAGCATTGTGACCTCAGCAATAGGACCTCAGCATTGTAACCTCAGCAATAGAAGCTCAGCAATAGGACCTTAGTAATAGGACCTAAGCAATAGAACCTCAGCATTGTGACCTCAGCAATAGGACCTCAGCATTGTGACCTCAGCAATAAGACCTCAGCAATAGGACCTCAGCAATATTACCACAGCAATAGGACCTCAGCAATAGGACCTCAGAATAGTGACCTCAGCAATAGGGCCTCAGCAATAGGACCTCATTATTGTGAACTCAGCAATAGGACCTCAGCAATAGGACCTCAGCAACAGGACCTCAGCAACAGGACCTCAGCAATAGGACCTCAGCAATAGGACCTCAGCAATAGGACCTCAGCAATAGGACCTCAGCATTGTGACCTCAGCAATAGGACCTCAGTAATAGGACCTCAGTAATAGGACCTCAGCATTGTGACCTCAGCAATAGGACCACAGCAATAGGACTTCAGCAATAGGATCTCAGCAATAGGACCTCAGCATTGTGACCTCAGCAATAGGACCTGAGCATTGTGACGTCAGAATTGTGACCTCAGCAATAAGACCTTAGCAATAGGACCTCAGCATTGTGACCTCAGCATTGTGACCTAAGCAATAGGAACTCAGGAATAGAACCTCAGCATTATGACCTCAGCAATAGGACCTTAGCATTGTGACCTCAGCAATAGGACCTCAGCATAGTGACCTTAGAATTGTGACCTCAGCAATAGGACCTCAGCATTGTGACCTCAGAATTGTGACCTCAGCAATAAGACCTTAGCAATAGGACCTCAGCATTGTGACCTCAGCAATAGGACCTCAGCATTGTGACCTCAGCAATAGGACCTCAGCATAGTGACCTCAGAATTGTGACCTCAGAAATAGGACCTCAGCATTGTGACCTCAGAATTGTGACCTCAGCAATAAGACCTTAGCAATAGGACCTCAGCATTGTGACCTCAGCATTTTGACCTAAGCAATAGGACCTCAGAAATAGAGCCTCAGCATTTTGACCTCAGCAATAGGACCTCAGCATTGTGACCTCAGCATAGGAGCTCAGCCATACGACCTCAGCATTGTGACCTCAGCAATAGGACATCAGCAATAGGACCTCAGCATTGTAACCTCAGCAATTGGACCTCAGCAATAGGACCTAAGCAATAGGACCTCAGCATTGTGACCTCAGCATTGTGACCTCAGCAATAGGACCTCAGCATTGTGACCTCAGCAATAGGACCTCAGCATCGTGATCTCAGCAATGGGACCTCAGCAATAGGACCTCAGCAATAGGACCTCAGCAATTGGACCTCAGCAATTGGACCTCAGAAATAGGACCTCAGCATTGTGACCTCAGCGATAGGACCTCAGCAATACGACCTCAGCATTGTGACCTCAGAAATAGGACCTCAGCATCGTGATCTCAGCAATGGGACCTCAGCAATAGGACCTCAGCAATAGGCCCTCAGCATTGTGACCTCAGCATTGTGACCTCAGCAATAGGACCACAACAAGAGGACCTAAGCAATAGGACCTCAGAAATAGGACCTCAGCATTGTGACCTCAGCAATAGGACCACAGCAATAGGACCTCAGCAATAGGACCTCAGAAATAGGACCTCAGCAATAGGACCTCAGCATTGTGACCTCAGCAATAGGACCTATGCAATAGGACCTCAGCAATAGGACTTCAGCATTGTGACCTCAGCATTGTGACCTCAGCATTGTGACCTCAGCATTACGACCTCAGCAATAGGACCTCAGCATTGTGACCTCAGAATTGTGACCTCAGCAATAGGACCTCAGCAATAGGACCTCAGCATTGTGACCTCAGCATTGTAACCTCATCAATAGAAGCTCAGCAATAGGACCTCAGCATTGTGACCTCAGCAATAGGACCTCAGCCATAGGACCTCAGCATTGTGACCTCAGCAATAGGACCTCATCAATAGGACCTCAGCATTGTGACCTCAGCAATAGGACCTCAGCAATAGGACCTCAGCATAGTGACCTCAGAATTGTGACCTCAGCAATAGGACCTCAGCATTGTGACCTCAGCAATAGGAGCTCAGCCATAGGACCTCAGCATTGTTACCTCATTAATAGGACCTCAGCAATAGAACCTCAGCAATAGGACCTCCGCATTGTGACCTCAGCATTGTGACCTCAGCATTGTGACCTCAGCAATAGGACCTCAGCATTGTGACCTCAGGAATAGGACCTCAGCAATAGGACCTCAGCATTGTGACCTCAGCATTGTGACCTCAGCAATAGGACCTCAGCATTGTGATCTTAGAAATAGGACCTCAGCAACAGGACCTCAGCATAGTGACCTCAGAATTGTGACCTCAGCAATAGGACCTCAGCATTGTGACCTCAGCAATAGGACCTCAGCATTGTGACCTCATTAATAGAACCTCAGCAATAGAACCTCAGCAATAGGACCTCAGCATTGTGACCTCAGCATTGTGACCTCAGCATTGTGACCTCAGCATTGTGACCTCAGCAATAGGACCACAGCAATAGGACCTCAGCAAAAGGACCTCAGCATTGTGACCTCAGAATTGTGACCTCAAAAATAAGACCTTAGCAATAGGACCTCAGCATTGTGACCTCAGCATTGTGACCTAAGCAATAGGACCTCAGAAATAGAACCTCAGCATTGTGGCCTCAGCAATAGGACCTCAGCAATAGGACCTCAGCAATAGGACTTCAGCACTGTGACCTCAGTATTGTGACCTCAGCAAAAAGACCTCAGCCTGACGACCTCAGCAATAGGACCTCAGAAATAGGACCTCAACATTGTTACCTCAGCAATAGGAGCTCAGCCATAGGACCTCAGCATCGTGACCTCAGCATTGTGACCTCAGCAATAGTACCTCAGCATTGTGACCTCAGCAATAGGACCTCAGCAATAGGACATCAGAAATGTGACCTCAGCAATAGGGCCTCAGCAATAGGACCTCATCATTGTGAACTCAGCAATAGGACCTCAGCAACAGGACCTCAGCAATAGGAACTCAGCATTGTGACCTCAGCAATAGGACCTCAGCCATAGGACCTCAGCATTGTGACCTCAGCAATAGGACCTCAGCATCGTGATATCAGCAATGGGACCTCAGCAATAGGACTTCAGCAATAGGCCCTCAGCATTGTGACCTCAGCATTGTGTCCTCAGCAATAGGACCTCAGCATTGTGACCTCAGCAATAGGACCTCAGCAATAGGACCTCAGCATTGTGACCTCAGCATTGTGACCTCAGCAATAGGACCTCAGCAATAGGACCTCAGCATTGTGACCTCAGCAATAGGACCTCAGCATTGTGACCTCAGCATTGTGACCTCAGCAATAGGACCTATGCAATAGGACCTCAGCAATAGGACTTCAGCATTGTGACCTCAGCATTGTGACCTCAGCAAAAAGACCTCAGCATTACGACCTCAGCAATAGGACCTCAGCATTGTGACCTCAGAATTGTGACCTCAGCAATAGGACCTCAGCAATAGGACCTCAGCAATAGGACCTCAGCAATAGGACCTCAGCATTGTGATCTCAGCATTGTGACCTCAGCAATAGGACCTCAGCAATAGGACCTCAGCATTGTTACCTCAGCATTGTGACCTCAGCAATATGACCTCAGCAATAGGACCTCAGCATTGTTACCTCAGCATTTTGACCTCAGCAATAGGACCTCAGCAATAGGACCTCAGCAATAGGACTTCAGCATTGTGACCTCAGTATTGTGACCTCAGCAAAAAGACCTCAGCCTGACGACCTCAGCAATAGGACCTCAGAAATAGGACCTCAACATTGTTACCTCAGCAATAGGAGCTCAGCCATAGGACCTCAGCATCGTGACCTCAGCATTGTGACCTCAGCAATAGTACCTCAGCATTGTGACCTCAGCAATAGGACCTCAGCAATAGGACATCAGAAATGTGACCTCAGCAATAGGGCCTCAGCAATAGGACCTCATCATTGTGAACTCAGCAATAGGACCTCAGCAACAGGACCTCAGCAATAGGAACTCAGCATTGTGACCTCAGCAATAGGACCTCAGCCATAGGACCTCAGCATTGTGACCTCAGCAATAGGACCTCAGCATCGTGATATCAGCAATGGGACCTCAGCAATAGGACTTCAGCAATAGGCCCTCAGCATTGTGACCTCAGCATTGTGACCTCAGCAATAGGACCTCAGCATTGTGACCTCAGCAATAGGACCTCAGCAATAGGACCTCAGCATTGTGACCTCAGCAATAGGACCTCAGCAATAGGACCTCAGCATTGTGACCTCAGCAATAGGACCTCAGCATTGTGACCTCAGCATTGTGACCTCAGCAATAGGACCTATGCAATAGGACCTCAGCAATAGGACTTCAGCATTGTGACCTCAGCATTGTGACCTCAGCAAAAAGACCTCAGCATTACGACCTCAGCAATAGGACCTCAGCATTGTGACCTCAGAATTGTGACCTCAGCAATAGGACCTCAGCAATAGGACCTCAGCAATAGGACCTCAGCAATAGGACCTCAGCATTGTGATCTCAGCATTGTGACCTCAGCAATAGGACCTCAGCAATAGGACCTCAGCATTGTTACCTCAGCATTGTGACCTCAGCAATATGACCTCAGCAATAGGACCTCAGCATTGTTACCTCAGCATTTTGACCTAAGCAATAGGACCTCAGAAATAGGACCTCAGCAATAGGACCTCAGAAATAGGACCTAAGCAATATGACCTCAGGAATAGGACCTCATCATTGTGACCTCTGCAATAGGACCTCAGCAATAGGACCTCAGCATTGTGATCTCAGCATTGTGACCTCAGCATTGTGACCTCAGCATTGTGACCTCAGCATTGTGTCCTCAGAATTGTGACCTCAGCAATAGGACCTCAGCAATAGAACCTCAGCATTGTGACCTCAGCAATAGGACCTCAGCAATAGGACCTCAGCATTGTGACCTCAGCATTGTGACCTCAGCAATAGGACCTCAGCAATAGGACCTCAGCATTGTGACCTCAGCATTGTGACCTCAGCAACAGGACCTCAGCAATAGGCCCTCAGCATTGTGACCTCAGCAATAGGACCTCAGCATTGTGACCTCAGCAATAGGACCTCAGCAATAGGACCTCAGCAATAGGACCTCAGCCATGTGACTTCAGCAATAGGACCTCAGCATTGTGATCTCAGCATTGTGACCTCAGCAATAGGACCTCAGCATTGTAACCTCAGCAATAGAAGCTCAGCAATAGGACCTTAGCAATAGGACCTAAGCAATAGAACCTCAGCATTGTGACCTCAGCAATAGGACCTCAGCATTGTGACCTCAGCAATAAGACCTCAGCAATAGGACCTCAGCAATATTACCACAGCAATAGGACCTCAGCAATAGGACCTCAGAATAGTGACCTCAGCAATAGGGCCTCAGCAATAGGACCTCATTATTGTGAACTCAGCAATAGGACCTCAGCAATAGGACCTCAGCAACAGGACCTCAGCAACAGGACCTCAGCAATAGGACCTCAGCAATAGGACCTCAGCAATAGGACCTCAGCAATAGGACCTCAGCATTGTGACCTCAGCAATAGGACCTCAGCAATAGGACCTCAGCATTGTGACCTCAGCAATAGGACCTCAGCAATAGGACCTCAGCATTGTGACCTCAGCAATAGGACCTCAGCATTGTGACCTCAGCATTGTGACCTCAGCAATAGGACCTATGCAATAGGACCTCAGCAATAGGACTTCAGCATTGTGACCTCAGCATTGTGACCTCAGCAAAAAGACCTCAGCATTACGACCTCAGCAATAGGACCTCAGCATTGTGACCTCAGAATTGTGACCTCAGCAATAGGACCTCAGCAATAGGACCTCAGCAATAGGACCTCAGCAATAGGACCTCAGCATTGTGATCTCAGCATTGTGACCTCAGCAATAGGACCTCAGCAATAGGACCTCAGCATTGTTACCTCAGCATTGTGACCTCAGCAATATGACCTCAGCAATAGGACCTCAGCATTGTTACCTCAGCATTTTGACCTAAGCAATAGGACCTCAGAAATAGGACCTCAGCAATAGGACCTCAGAAATAGGACCTAAGAAATATGACCTCAGGAATAGGACCTCATCATTGTGACCTCTGCAATAGGACCTCAGCAATAGGACCTCAGCATTGTGATCTCAGCATTGTGACCTCAGCATTGTGACCTCAGCATTGTGACCTCAGCATTGTGTCCTCAGAATTGTGACCTCAGCAATAGGACCTCAGCAATAGAACCTCAGCATTGTGACCTCAGCAATAGGACCTCAGCAATAGGACCTCAGCATTGTGACCTCAGCATTGTGACCTCAGCAATAGGACCTCAGCAATAGGACCTCAGCATTGTGACCTCAGCATTGTGACCTCAGCAACAGGACCTCAGCAATAGGCCCTCAGCATTGTGACCTCAGCAATAGGACCTCAGCATTGTGACCTCAGCAATAGGACCTCAGCAATAGGACCTCAGCAATAGGACCTCAGCAATAGGACCTCAGCCATGTGACTTCAGCAATAGGACCTCAGCATTGTGATCTCAGCATTGTGACCTCAGCAATAGGACCTCAGCATTGTAACCTCAGCAATAGAAGCTCAGCAATAGGACCTTAGCAATAGGACCTAAGCAATAGAACCTCAGCATTGTGACCTCAGCAATAGGACCTCAGCATTGTGACCTCAGCAATAAGACCTCAGCAATAGGACCTCAGCAATATTACCACAGCAATAGGACCTCAGCAATAGGACCTCAGAATAGTGACCTCAGCAATAGGGCCTCAGCAATAGGACCTCATTATTGTGAACTCAGCAATAGGACCTCAGCAATAGGACCTCAGCAACAGGACCTCAGCAACAGGACCTCAGCAATAGGACCTCAGCAATAGGACCTCAGCAATAGGACCTCAGCAATAGGACCTCAGCATTGTGACCTCAGCAATAGGACCTCAGTAATAGGACCTCAGTAATAGGACCTCAGCATTGTGACCTCAGCAATAGGACCACAGCAATAGGACTTCAGCAATAGGATCTCAGCAATAGGACCTCAGCATTGTGACCTCAGCAATAGGACCTGAGCATTGTGACGTCAGAATTGTGACCTCAGCAATAAGACCTTAGCAATAGGACCTCAGCATTGTGACCTCAGCATTGTGACCTAAGCAATAGGAACTCAGGAATAGAACCTCAGCATTATGACCTCAGCAATAGGACCTTAGCATTGTGACCTCAGCAATAGGACCTCAGCATAGTGACCTTAGAATTGTGACCTCAGCAATAGGACCTCAGCATTGTGACCTCAGAATTGTGACCTCAGCAATAAGACCTTAGCAATAGGACCTCAGCATTGTGACCTCAGCAATAGGACCTCAGCATTGTGACCTCAGCAATAGGACCTCAGCATAGTGACCTCAGAATTGTGACCTCAGAAATAGGACCTCAGCATTGTGACCTCAGAATTGTGACCTCAGCAATAAGACCTTAGCAATAGGACCTCAGCATTGTGACCTCAGCATTTTGACCTAAGCAATAGGACCTCAGAAATAGAGCCTCAGCATTTTGACCTCAGCAATAGGACCTCAGCATTGTGACCTCAGCATAGGAGCTCAGCCATACGACCTCAGCATTGTGACCTCAGCAATAGGACATCAGCAATAGGACCTCAGCATTGTAACCTCAGCAATTGGACCTCAGCAATAGGACCTAAGCAATAGGACCTCAGCATTGTGACCTCAGCATTGTGACCTCAGCAATAGGACCTCAGCATTGTGACCTCAGCAATAGGACCTCAGCATCGTGATCTCAGCAATGGGACCTCAGCAATAGGACCTCAGCAATAGGACCTCAGCAATTGGACCTCAGCAATTGGACCTCAGAAATAGGACCTCAGCATTGTGACCTCAGCGATAGGACCTCAGCAATACGACCTCAGCATTGTGACCTCAGAAATAGGACCTCAGCATCGTGATCTCAGCAATGGGACCTCAGCAATAGGACCTCAGCAATAGGCCCTCAGCATTGTGACCTCAGCAATAGGACCTCAGCATTGTGACCTCAGCAATAGGACCTCAGAAATAGGACCTCAGCATTCTGACCTCAGCAATAGGACCACAGCAATAGGACCTCAGCAATAGGACCTCAGCAATAGGACCTCAGCAATAGGACCTCAGCATTGTGACCTCAGCAATAGGACCTATGCAATAGGACCTCAGCAATAGGACTTCAGCATTGTGACCTCAGCATTGTGACCTCAGCATTGTGACCTCAGCATTACGACCTCAGCAATAGGACCTCAGCATTGTGACCTCAGAATTGTGACCTCAGCAATAAGACCTCAGCAATAGGACCTCAGCAATAGGACCTCAGCATTGTAACCTCATCAATAGAAGCTCAGCAATAGGACCTCAGCAATAGGACCTCAGCATTGTGACCTCAGCAATAGTACCTCAGCATTGTGACCTCAGCAATAGGACCTCAGCAATAGGACCTCAGAATTGTAACCTCAGCAATAGGGCCTCAGCAACAGGACCTCAGCAATAGGACCTCAGCATTGTGACCTCAGCAATAGGACCTCAGCCATAGGACCTCAGCATTGTGACCTCAGCAATAGGACCTCATCAATAGGACCTCAGCATTGTGACCTCAGCAATAGGACCTCAGCAATAGGACCTCAGCATAGTGACCTCAGAATTGTGACCTCAGCAATAGGACCTCAGCATTGTGACCTCAGCAATAGGAGCTCAGCCATAGGACCTCAGCATTGTTACCTCATTAATAGGACCTCAGCAATAGAACCTCAGCAATAGGACCTCCGCATTGTGACCTCAGCATTGTGACCTCAGCATTGTGACCTCAGCATTGTGACCTCAGCAATAGGACCTCAGCATTGTGACCTCAGGAATAGGACCTCAGCAATAGGACCTCAGCATTGTGACCTCAGCAATAGGACCTCAGCATTGTGACCTTAGAAATAGGACCTCAGCAACAGGACCTCAGCATAGTGACCTCAGAATTGTGACCTCAGCAATAGGACCTCAGCATTGTGACCTCAGCAATAGGACCTCAGCATTGTGACCTCATTAATAGAACCTCAGCAATAGAACCTCAGCAATAGGACCTCAGCATTGTGACCTCAGCATTGTGACCTCAGCAATAGGACCACAGCAATAGGACCTCAGCAAAAGGACCTCAGCATTGTGACCTCAGAATTGTGACCTCAAAAATAAGACCTTAGCAATAGGACCTCAGCATTGTGACCTAAGCAATAGGACCTCAGAAATAGAACCTCAGCATTGTGACCTCAGCAATAGGACCTCAGCAATAGGACCTCAGCAATAGTACTTCAGGATTGTGACCTCAGTATTGTGACCTCAGCAAAAAGACCTCAGCCTGACGACCTCAGCAATAGGACCTCAGAAATAGGACCTCAACATTGTTACCTCAGCAATAGGAGCTCAGCCATAGGACCTCAGCATCGTGACCTCAGCATTGTGACCTCAGCAATAGTACCTCAGCATTGTGACCTCAGCAATAGGACCTCAGCAATAGGACATCAGAAATGTGACCTCAGCAATAGGGCCTCAGCAATAGGACCTCATCATTGTGAACTCAGCAATAGGACCTCAGCAACAGGACCTCAGCAATAGGAACTCAGCATTGTGACCTCAGCAATAGGACCTCAGCCATAGGACCTCAGCATTGTGACCTCAGCACTAGGACCTCAGCATCGTGATATCAGCAATGGGACCTCAGCAATAGGACTTCAGCAATAGGCCCTCAGCATTGTGACCTCAGCATTGTGACCTCAGCAATAGGACCTCAGCATTGTGACCTCAGCAATAGGACCTCAGCAATAGGACCTCAGCATTGTGACCTCAGCATTGTGACCTCAGCAATAGGACCTCAGCAATAGGACCTCAGCATTGTGACCTCAGCAATAGGACCTCAGCATTGTGACCTCAGCATTGTGACCTCAGCAATAGGACCTATGCAATAGGACCTCAGCAATAGGACTTCAGCATTGTGACCTCAGCATTGTGACCTCAGCAAAAAGACCTCAGCATTACGACCTCAGCAATAGGACCTCAGCATTGTGACCTCAGAATTGTGACCTCAGCAATAGGACCTCAGCAATAGGACCTCAGCAATAGGACCTCAGCAATAGGACCTCAGCAATAGGACCTCAGCATTGTGATCTCAGCATTGTGACCTCAGCAATAGGACCTCAGCAATAGGACCTCAGCAATAGGACCTCAGCATTGTTACCTCAGCATTTTGACCTCAGCAATATGACCTCAGCAATAGGACCTCAGCATTGTTACCTCAGCATTTTGACCTAAGCAATAGGACCTCAGAAATAGGACCTCAGCAATAGGACCTCAGAAATAGGACCTAAGCAATATGACCTCAGCAATAGGACCTCATCATTGTGACCTCTGCAATAGGACCTCAGCAATAGGACCTCAGCATTGTGATCTCAGCATTGTGACCTCAGCATTGTGACCTCAGCATTGTGACCTCAGAATTGTGACCTCAGCAATAGGACCTCAGCAATAGAACCTCAGCATTGTGACCTCAGCAATAGGACCTCAGCAATAGGACCTCAGCATTGTGACCTCAGCATTGTGACCTCAGCAATAGGACCTCAGGAATAGGACCTTAGCAACAGGACCTCAGCAATAGGCCCTCAGCATTGTGACCTCAGCAATAGGACCTCAGCAATAGGACCTCAGCATTGTGACCTCAGCAATAGGACCTCAGCAATAGGACCTCAGCAATAGGACCTCAGCAATAGGACCTCAGCAATAGGACCTCAGCCATGTGACTTCAGCAATAGGACCTCAGCATTGTGATCTCAGCATTGTGTCCTCATCAATAGGACCTCAGCATTGTAACCTCAGCAATAGAAGCTCAGCAATAGGACCTTAGCAATAGGACCTAAGCAATAGAACCTCAGCATTGTGACCTCAGCAATAGGACCTCAGCATTGTGACCTCAGCAATAAGACCTCAGCAATAGGACCTCAGCAATATTACCACAGCAATAGGACCTCAGCAATAGGACCTCAGAATAGTGACCTCAGCAATAGGGCCTCAGCAATAGGACCTCATTATTGTGAACTCAGCAATAGGACCTCAGCAATAGGACCTCAGCAACAGGACCTCAGCAACAGGTTCTCAGCAATAGGACCTCAGCAATAGGACCTCAGCAATAGGACCTCAGCATTGTGACCTCAGCAATAGGACCTCAGTAATAGGACCTCAGTAATAGGACCTCAGCATTGTGACCTCAGCAATAGGACCACAGCAATAGGACTTCAGCAATAGGATCTCAGCAATAGGACCTCAGCATTGTGACCTCAGCAATAGGACCTGAGCATTGTGACGTCAGAATTGTGACCTCAGCAATAAGACCTTAGCAATAGGACCTCAGCATTGTGACCTCAGCATTGTGACCTAAGCAATAGGAACTCAGGAATAGAACCTCAGCATTATGACCTCAGCAATAGGACCTTAGCATTGTGACCTCAGCAATAGGACCTCAGCATAGTGACCTTAGAATTGTGACCTCAGCAATAGGACCTCAGCATTGTGACCTCAGAATTGTGACCTCAGCAATAAGACCTTAGCAATAGGACCTCAGCATTGTGACCTCAGCAATAGGACCTCAGCATTGTGACCTCAGCAATAGGACCTCAGCATAGTGACCTCAGAATTGTGACCTCAGAAATAGGACCTCAGCATTGTGACCTCAGAATTGTGACCTCAGCAATAAGACCTTAGCAATAGGACCTCAGCATTGTGACCTCAGCATTTTGACCTAAGCAATAGGACCTCAGAAATAGAGCCTCAGCATTTTGACCTCAGCAATAGGACCTCAGCATTGTGACCTCAGCATAGGAGCTCAGCCATACGACCTCAGCATTGTGACCTCAGCAATAGGACATCAGCAATAGGACCTCAGCATTGTAACCTCAGCAATTGGACCTCAGCAATAGGACCTAAGCAATAGGACCTCAGCATTGTGACCTCAGCATTGTGACCTCAGCAATAGGACCTCAGCATTGTGACCTCAGCAATAGGACCTCAGCATCGTGATCTCAGCAATGGGACCTCAGCAATAGGACCTCAGCAATAGGACCTCAGCAATTGGACCTCAGCAATTGGACCTCAGAAATAGGACCTCAGCATTGTGACCTCAGCGATAGGACCTCAGCAATACGACCTCAGCATTGTGACCTCAGAAATAGGACCTCAGCATCGTGATCTCAGCAATGGGACCTCAGCAATAGGACCTCAGCAATAGGCCCTCAGCATTGTGACCTCAGCATTGTGACCTCAGCAATAGGACCACAACAATAGGACCTAAGCAATAGGACCTCAGAAATAGGACCTCAGCATTGTGACCTCAGCAATAGGACCACAGCAATAGGACCTCAGCAATAGGACCTCAGCAATAGGACCTCAGCAATAGGACCTCAGCATTGTGACCTCAGCAATAGGACCTATGCAATAGGACCTCAGCAATAGGACTTCAGCATTGTGACCTCAGCATTGTGACCTCAGCATTGTGACCTCAGCATTACGACCTCAGCAATAGGACCTCAGCATTGTGACCTCAGAATTGTGACCTCAGCAATAGGACCTCAGCAATAGGACCTCAGCAATACGACCTCAGCATTGTGACCTCAGCAATAGGACCTCAGATAGAACCACAGCAATAGGACCTCAGCAATAGGACCTCAGCATTGTGACCTCAGCCATAGGACCTCAGCAATAGGATCTTAGCAATAGCACCTCAGCAATAGGACCTCAGCATTGTAATCTCAGCATTGTGACCTCAGCAATAGGACCTCAGCAATAGGACCTAAGCAATAGGACCTCAGCAATAGGACCTCAGCATTGTTACCTCAGCATTGTGACCTCAGCAATAGGACCTCAGCAATAGGACCTCAGCAATAGGACCTCAGAAATAGGACCTAAGCAATATGACCTCAGCAATAGGACCTCAGAATTGTGACCTCAGCAATAGGGCTTCAGCAATAGGACCTCAGCATTGTGACCTCTGCAATAGGACCTCAGCAATAGGACCTCAGCATTGTGATCTCAGCATTGTGACCTCAGCAATAGGACCTCAGCAATAGGACCTCAGCCGTGTGACTTCAGCAATAGGACCTCAGAATTGTGATCTCAGCATTGTGACCTCAGCATTGTAACCTCAGCAATAGAAGCTCAGCAATAGGACCTTAGCAATAGGACCTAAGCAATAGAACCTCAGCATTGTGACCTCAGCAATAGGACCTCAGCATTGTGACCTCTGCAATAGGACCTCAGCAATAGGACCTCAGTAATAGGACCTCAGCAATAGGACCTCAGCATTGTGACCTCAGCATTGTGACCTCAGCAACAGGACCTAAGCAATAGGACCTCAGCCATAGGACCTCAGAATTTTGACCTCAGCATTGTGACCTCAGCAATAGGACCTCAGCAATAGGACCTCAGCAATAGGACCTCAGCATTGTGACCTCTGCAATAGGACCTCAGCAATAGGACCTCAGCAATAGGACCTCAGCATATAGGACCTCAGCATTGTGACCTCAGCAATAGGACCTCAGCATTGTGACCTCAGAAATACGACCTCAGCAATAGGACCTCAGCATTGTGACCTCAGCCTTGTGACCTCAGCAATAGGACATCAGCAAAAAAACCGCAGAAATAGGACCACAGCAATAGGACCTCAGCACTGTGACCTCAGCAATAGGACCTCAGCCTTGTGACCTCAGCAATAGGACCTCAGAAATAGGACCTCAGCAATAAGACCTCAGCATTATGACCTCAGCATTGTGACCTCAGCAAAAGGACCTAAGCATTGTGACCTCAGCCTTGTGACCTCAGCAATAGGAACTCAGCATGTTGACCTCAGCAGTAGGACCTCAGCAATAGGACCTCAGCAATAGGACCTCAGCATAGTGACCTCAGAATTGTGACCTCAGAAGTAGGACCTCAGCATTGTGACCTCAGAATTGTGACCTCAGCAATAAGACCTTAGCAATAGGACCTCAGCATTGTGACCTCAGCATTGTGACCTCAGGAATAGGACCTCAGCAAGAGGACCTCAGCAATAGGAATTCAGCATTGTGACCTCAGCATTGTGACATCAGCAAAAAGACCTCAGCATTGTGACCTCAGCAATAGGACCTCAGCAATAGGACCTCAGCATTGTTACCTCAGCATAGGAGCTCAGCCATAGGACCTCAGCATTGTGACCTCAGCAATAGGACATCAGCAATAGGACCTCAGCATTGTAACCTCAGCAATTGGACCTCAGCAATAGGACCTAAGCAATAGGACCTCAGCATTGTGACCTCAGCAATAGGACCTCAGCAATAGGACCTCAGCATTGTGACCTCAGCAATAGGACCTCAGCATCGTGATCTCAGCAATGGGACCTCAGCAATAGGACCTCAGCAATAGGACCTCAGCAATTGGACCTCAGCAATAGGACCTCAGCAATAGGACCTCAGCATTGTGACCTCAGCAATAGGACCACAACAATAGGATCTAAGCAATAGGACATCAGAAATAGGACCTCACCATTGTGACCTCAGCAATAGGACCACAGCAATAGGACCTCAGCAATAGGACCTCAGCAATAGGACCTCAGCATTGTGACCTCAGCAATAGGACCTCAGCATTGTGACCTCAGCATTGTGACCTCAGCAATAGGACCTATGCAATAGGACCTCAGCAATAGGACTTCAGCATTGTGACCTCAGCATTGTGACCTCAGCAAAAAGACCTCAGCATTACGACCTCAGCAATAGGACCTCAGCAATAGGACCTCAGATAGAACCACAGCAATAGGACCTCAGCAATAGGACCTCAGCATTGTGACCTCAGCCATAGGATCTTAGCAATAGCACCTCAGCAATAGGACCTCAGCATTGTGATCTCAGCATTGTGACCTCAGCAATAGGACCTCAGCAATAGGACCTCAGCAATAGGACCTCAGCATTGTTACCTCAGCATTGTGACCTCAGCAATAGGACCTCAGCAATAGGACCTCAGCAATAGGACCTCAGCAATAGGACCTCAGCAATAGGACCTCAGTAATAGGACCTAAGCAATATGACCTCAGCAATAGGACCTCAGAATTGTGACCTCAGCAATAGGGCTTCAGCAATAGGACCTCAGCATTGTGACCTCTGCAATAGGACCTCAGCAATAGGACCTCAGCATTGTGATCTCAGCATTGTGACCTCAGCATTGTGACCTCAGCAATAGGACCTCAGCATTATGACCTCAGCAATAGGACCTCAGCAATATTACCACAGCAATAGGACCTCAGCAATAGGACCTCAGCATTGTGATCTGAGCATTGTGACCTCAACATTGTGACCTCAGCAATAGGACCTCAGGAATAGGACCTCAGCAATAGGACCTCAGCAATAGGACCTCAGCAATAGGGCCTCAGCAATAGGACCTCAGAATAGTGACCTCAGCAATAGGGCCTCAGCAATAGGACCTCATTATTGTGAACTCAGCAATAGGACCTAAGCAATAGGACCTCAGCCATAGGACCTCAGAATTTTGACCTCAGCATTGTGACCTCAGCAATAGGACCTCAGCAATAGGACCTCAGCAATAGGACCTCAGCATTGTGACCTCTGCAATAGGACCTCAGCAATAGGACCTCAGCAATAGGACCTCAGCATATAGGACCTCAGCATTGTGACCTCAGCAATAGGACCTCAGCATTGTGACCTCAGAAATACGACCTCAGCAATAGGACCTCAGCATTGTGACCTCAGCCTTGTGACCTCAGCAATAGGACATCAGCAAAAAAACCGCAGAAATAGGACCACAGCAATAGGACCTCAGCACTGTGACCTCAGCAATAGGACCTCAGCCTTGTGACCTCAGCAATAGGACCTCAGAAATAGGACCTCAGCAATAGGACCTCAGCATTATGACCTCAGCATTGTGACCTCAGCAAAAGGACCTAAGCATTGTGACCTCAGTATTGTGACCTCAGTAATAGGACCTCAGCATTGTGACCTCAGCCTTGTGACCTCAGCAATAGGAACTCAGCATGTTGACCTCAGCAGTAGGACCTCAGCAATAGGACCTCAGCAATAGGACCTCAGCATAGTGACCTCAGAATTGTGACCTCAGAAGTAGGACCTCAGCATTGTGACCACAGAATTGTGACCTCAGCAATAAGACCTTAGCAATAGGACCTCAGCATTGTGACCTCAGTATTTTGACCTAAGCAATAGGACCTCAGAAATCGAACCTCAGCATTGTGACCTCAGCAATAGGACCTCAGCATTGTGACCTCAGCATTGTGACCTCAGGAATAGGACCTCAGCAAGAGGACCTCAGCAATAGGAATTCAGCATTGTGACCTCAGCATTGTGACATCAGCAAAAAGACGTCAGCATTGTGACCTCAGCAATAGGACCTCAGCAATAGGACCTCAGCATTGTTACCTCAGCATAGGAGCTCAGCCATAGGACCTCAGCATTGTGACCTCAGCAATAGGACATCAGCAATAGGACCTCAGCATTGTAACCTCAGCAATTGGACCTCAGCAATAGGACCTAAGCAATAGGACCTCAGCATTGTGACCTCAGCAATAGGACCTCAGCAATAGGACCTCAGCATTGTGACCTCAGCAATAGGACCTCAGCATCGTGATCTCAGCAATGGGACCTCAGCAATAGGACCTCAGCAATAGGACCTCAGCAATTGGACCTCAGCAATAGGACCTCAGCAATAGGACCTCAGCATTGTGACCTCAGCAATAGGACCTCAGCAATAGGACCTCAGCATTGTGACCTCAGAAATAGGACCTCAGCATCGTGATCTCAGCAATGGGACCTCAGCAATAGGACCTCAGCAATAGGACCTCAGCATTGTGACCTCAGCAATAGGACCACAACAATAGGATCTAAGCAATAGGACATCAGAAATAGGACCTCACCATTGTGACCTCAGCAATAGGACCACAGCAATAGGACCTCAGCAATAGGACCTCAGCAATAGGACCTCAGCATTGTGACCTCAGCAATAGGACCTCAGCATTGTGACCTCAGCAATAGGACCTATGCAATAGGACCTCAGCAATAGGACTTCAGCATTGTGACCTCAGCATTGTTACCTTAGCAAAAAGACCTCAGCATTACGACCTCAGGAATAGGACCTCAGCATTGTGACCTCAGAATTGTGACCTCAGCAATAGGACCTCAGCAATATGACCTCAGGAATAGGACCTCAGCAATAGGACCTCAGCATTGTTACCTCAGCATTGTGACCTCAGCATTGTGACCTCAGCATTGTGACCTCAGCAATAGGACCTCAGCAATAGGACCTCAGCAATAGGACCTCAGCAATAGGACCTCAGTAATAGGACCTAAGCAATATGACCTCAGCAATAGGACCTCAGAATTGTGACCTGTGCAATAGGACCTCAGCAATAGGACCTCAGCATTGTGATCTCAGCATTGTGACCTCAACATTGTGACCTCAGCAATAGGACCTCAGGACTAGGACCTCAGCAATAGGACCTCAGCAATAGGACCTCAGAATAGTGACCTCAGCAATAGGGCCTCAGCAATAGGACCTCATTATTGTGAACTCAGCAATAGGACCTCAGCAATAGGACCTCAGCAATAGGACCTCAGCAATAGGACCTCAGAATTTTGACCTCAGCATTGTGACCTCAGCAACAGGACCTCAGCAACAGGACCTAAGCAATAGGACCTCAGCAATAGGACCTCAGAATTTTGACCTCAGCATTGTGACCTCAGCAATAGGACCTCAGCCGTGTGACTTCAGCAATAGGACCTCAGCATTGTGATCTCAGCATTGTGACCTCAGCAATAGGACCTCAGCATTGTAACCTCAGCAATAGAAGCTCAGCAATAGGACCTTAGCAATAGGACCTAAGCAATAGAACCTCAGCATTGTGACCTCAGCAATAGGACCTCAGCATTGTGACCTCAGCAATAGGACCTCAGCAATAGAACCTCAGCAATATTACCACAGCAATAGGACCTCAGAATAGTGACCTCAGCAATAGGGCCTCAGAAATAGGACCTCATTATTGTGAACTCAGCAATAGGACCTCAGCAATAGGACCTAAGCAATAGGACCTCAGCAATAGGACCTCAGCAATAGGACATCAGCCATAGGACCTCAGAATTTTGACCTCAGCATTGTGACCTCAGCAACAGGACCTCAGCAACAGGACCTAAGCAATAGGACCTCAGCAATAGGACCTCAGCCATAGGACCTCAGCCATAGGACCTCAGAATTTTGACCTCAGCATTGTGACCTCAGCAATAGGACCTCAGCAATAGGACCTCAGCAATAGGACCTCAGCATTGTGACCTCTGCAATAGGACCTCAGCAATAGGACCTCAGCAATAGGACCTCAGCATCGTGATCTCAGCATTGTGACTTCAGCAATAGGACCTCAGCATTGTGACCTCAGCAATAGGACGTCAGAAATAGGACCTCAGCATTCTGACCTCAGAAATTGGACCTCACCAATAGGACCTAAGCATTGTGACCTCAGCAATAGGACCTCAGCAATAGGACCTCAGCAATAGGACCTCAGCAATAGCACCTCAGCATTGTGACCTCAGCAATAGGACCTCAGCATTGTGACCTCAGAAATACGACCTCAGCAATAGGACCTCAGCATTGTGACCTCAGCAATAGGACCTCAGCAATAGGACCTCAGCAATAGGACCTCAGCAATAGGACCTCAGCAATAGGACCTCAGCATTGTTACCTCAGCATTGTGACCTCAGCAATAGGGCTTCAGCAATAGGACCTCAGCAATAGGACCTCAGCAATAGGACCTCAGCATTGTGATCTCAGCATTGTGACCTCAGCAATAGGACCTCAGCATTGTGACCTCAGCATTATGACCTCAGCAATAGGACCTCAGCAATAGGCCCTCAGCATTGTGACCTCAGCAATAGGACCTCAGCAATAGGACCTCAGCATTGTGACCTCAGCATTGTGACCTCAGCAATAGGACCTCAGGAATAGGACCTTAGCAATAGGACCTCAGCAATAGGCCCTCAGCATTGTGACCTCAGCAATAGGACCTCAGCAATAGGACCTCAGCATTGTGACCTCAGCATTGTGACCTCAGCAATAGGACCTAAGCAATAGGACCTCAGCCGTGTGACTTCAGCAATAGGACCTCAGCATTGTGATCTCAGCATTGTGACCTCAGCAATAGGACCTCAGCATTGTAACCTCAGCAATAGAAGCTCAGCAATAGGACCTTAGCAATAGGACCTAAGCAATAGAACCTCAGCATTGTGACCTCAGCAATAGGACCTCAGCATTGTGACCTCAGCAATAGGACCTCAGCAATAGGACCTCAGCAATATTACCACAGCAATAGGACCTCAGCAATAGGACCTCAGAATAGTGACCTCAGCAATAGGGCCTCAGCAATAGGACCTCATTATTGTGAACTCAGCAATAGGACCTCAGCAATAGGACCTCAGCAATAGGACCTCAGCCATAGGACCTCAGAATTTTGACCTCAGCATTGTGACCTCAGCAACAGGACCTCAGCAACAGGACCAAAGCAATAGGACCTCAGCAATAGGACCTCAGCAATAGGACCTCAGCATTCTGACCTCAGCAATAGGACCTCAGTAATAGGACCTCAGCATTGTGACCTCAGCAATAGGACCACAGCAATAGGACTTCAGCAATAGGATCTCAGCAATAGGACCTCAGCATTGTCACCTCAGCAATAGGACCTCAGCATTGTGATCTCAGCATTGTGACCTCAGCATTGTGACCTCAGCAATAGGACCTCAGCATTGTGACCTCAGCATTATGACCTCAGCAATAGGACCTCAGCAATAGGACCTCAGCAATAGGCCCTCAGCATTGTGACCTCAGCAATAGGACCTCAGCAATAGGACCTCAGCATTGTGACCTCAGCAATAGGACCTCAGCCGTGTGACTTCAGCAATAGGACCTCAGCATTGTGATCTCAGCATTGTGACCTCAGCAATAGGACCTCAGCATTGTAACCTCAGCAATAGAAGCTCAGCAATAGGACCTTAGCAATAGGACCTAAGCAACAGAACCTCAGCATTGTGACCTCAGCAATAGGACCTCAGCATTGTGACCTCAGCAATAGGACCTCAGCAATATTACCACAGCAATAGGACCTCAGCAATAGGACCTCAGAATAGTGACCTCAGCAATAGGGCCTCAGCAATAGGACCTCATTATTGTGAACTCAGCAATAGGACCTCAGCAATAGGACCTCAGCATTAGGACCTAAGCAATAGGACCTCAGCAATAGGACCTCAGGCATAGGACCTCAGAATTTTGACCTCAGCATTGTGACCTCAGCAACAGGACCTCAGCAACAGGACCTCAGCAACAGGACCTCAGCAACAGGACCTCAGCAACAGGACCTCAGCAATAGGACCTCAGCATTGTGACCTCAGCAATAGGACCTCAGCATTGTGACCTCAGCATTGTGACCTCAGCAATAGGACCTCAGCATTGTGACCTCAGAATTGTGACCTCAGCAATAGGACCTGAGCATTGTGACGTCAGAATTGTGACCTCAGCAATAAGACCTTAGCAATAGGACCTCAGCATTGTGACCTCAGCATTGTGACCTTAGCAATAGGACCTCAGGAATAGAACCTCAGCAATAGGACCTTAGCTTTGTGACCTCAGAAATAGAACCTCAGCATAATGACCTTAGAATTGTGACCTCAGCAATAGGACCTCAGCATTGTGACCTCAGAATTGTGACCTCAGCAATAAGACCTTAGTAATAGGACCTCAGCATTGTGACCTCAGCAATAGGACCACAGCAATAGGACCTCAGCAATAGGACCTCAGCAATAGGACCTCAGCATAGTGACCTCAGAATTGTGACCTCAGAAATAGGACCTCAGCATTGTGTCCTCAGAATTGTGACCTCAGCAATAAGACCTTAGCAATAGGACCTCAGCATTGTGACCTCAGCATTTTGACCTAAGCAATAGGACCTCAGAAATAGAACCTCAGCATTGTGACCTCAGCAATAGGACCTCAGCATTGTGACCTCAGCATTGTGACCTCAGGAATAGGACCTCAGCAATAGGACCTCAGCAATAGGACCTCAGCATTGTGACCTAAGCAATAGGACCTCAGAAATAGGACCTCAGCAATAGGACCTCAGCATAGGAGCTCAGATATAGCACCTCAGCAATAGGACTTCAGCATTGTGACCTCAGGAATAGGACCTCAGCAATAGGACCTCAGCAATAGGACCTCAGCATTGTGACCTCAGCAATAGGACCTCAGAAATAGGACCTCAGCAATAGGACCTCAGCATTGTGACCTCAGCAATAGGACCTCAGATATAGCACCTCAGCAATAGGACCTCAGCATTGTGACCTCAGCAATAGGACCTCAGCATTGTGAGCTCAGCATTGTAACCTCAGAAATAGGACCTCAGCAATAGGACCTCAGCAATAGGACGTCAACATTGTGACCTCAGCAATAGGACCTCAGCATTGTGACCTCAGCATTGTGACCTCAGGAATAGGACCTCAGCAATAGGACCTCAGCATTGTGACCTCAGCAATAGGACCTCAGCAATAGGACCTCAGAAATAGGACCTCAGCAATAGGAACTCAGCATTGTTACCTCAGCATAGGAGCTCAGCCATAGGACCTCAGCAATAGGACATCAGGATTGTGACCTCAGCATAGGAGCTCAGCAATAGGACCTCCGCAATAGGACTTCAGCATTGTGACCTCAGAATTGTGACCTCAGCAATAAGACCTCAGCAATAGGACCTCAGTAATAGGACCTCAGCCTTGTGACCTCAGCAATAGGACCTCAGCAATAGGACCTCAGCCTTTTAACCTCAGCAATAGGACCTCAGTATTGTGACCTCAGCATTGTGACCTCAGCAATAGGACCTCAGCAATAGGACATCAGCATTGTGACCTCAGCAATAGGACCTCAGCAATAGGACCTCATCAATAGGACCTCAGCATTGTGACCTCAGCAATAGGACCTCAGCAATAGGACCTCATCCTTGTAACCTCAGCAATAGGACCTCAGTATTGTGACCTCAGCAGTAGGACCTCAGCAATAAGACCTCAGCATTGTGATCTCAGCATTGTGACCTCAGCAATAGGACCTCAGCAATAGGACCTCAGCAATAGGACCTCAGCAATAGGACCTCAGCAATAGGACCTCAGCAATAGGACCTCAGCATTGTTACCTCAGCATTGTAACACCAGCAATAGGCCCTCAGCATTGTGACCTCAGCATTGTGACCTCAGCAATAGGACCTCAGCAATAGGACCTCAGCATCGTGATCTCAGCATTGTGACCTCAGCAATAGGACCTCAGCAATAGGACATCAGCAATAGGACCTCAGCAATAGGACCTCAGCAATAGGACCTCAGCAATATTACCACAGCAATAGGACCTCAGCAATAGGACCTCAGCATTGTGATCTCAGCATTGTGACCTCAACATTGTGACCTCAGCAATAGGACCTCAGCAATAGGACCTCAGCAATAGGACCTCAGAATAGTGACCTCAGCAATAGGGCCTCAGCAATAGGACCTCATTATTGTGAACTCAGCAATAGGACCTCAGCAATAGGACCTCAGCAATAGGACCTCAGCAATAGGACCTCAGAATTTTGACCTCAGCATTGTGACCTCAGCAACAGGACCTCAGCAACAGGACCTAAGCAATAGGACCTCAGCAATAGGACCTCAGAATTTTGACCTCAGCATTGTGACCTCAGCAATAGGACCTCAGCCGTGTGACTTCAGCAATAGGACCTCAGCATTGTGATCTCAGCATTGTGACCTCAGCAATAGGACCTCAGCATTGTAACCTCAGCAATAGAAGCTCAGCAATAGGACCTTAGCAATAGGACCTAAGCAATAGAACCTCAGCATTGTGACCTCAGCAATAGGACCTCAGCATTGTGACCTCAGCAATAGGACCTCAGCAATAGGACCTCAGCAATATTACCACAGCAATAGGACCTCAGCAATAGGACCTCAGAATAGTGACCTCAGCAATAGGGCCTCAGCAATAGGACCTCATTATTGTGAACTCAGCAATAGGACCTCAGCAATAGGACCTAATCAATAGGACCTCAGCAATAGGACCTCAGCAATAGGACCTCAGCAATAGGACATCAGCCATAGGACCTCAGCATTTTGACCTCAGCATTGTGACCTCAGCAACAGGACCTCAGCAACAGGACCTAAGCAATAGGACCTCAGCAATAGGACCTCAGCCATAGGACCTCAGAATTTTGACCTCAGCATTGTGACCTCAGCAATAGGACCTCAGCAATAGGACCTCAGCAATAGGACCTCAGCATTGTGACCTCTGCAATAGGACCTCAGCAATAGGACCTCAGCAATAGGACCTCAGCATCGTGATCTCAGCATTGTGACTTCAGCAATAGGACCTCAGCATTGTGACCTCAGCAATAGGACGTCAGAAATAGGACCTCAGCATTCTGACCTCAGAAATTGGACCTCACCAATAGGACCTAAGCATTGTGACCTCAGCAATAGGACCTCAGCAATAGGACCTCAGCAATAGGACCTCAGCAATAGGACCTCAGCAATAGCACCTCAGCATTGTGACCTCAGCAATAGGACCTCAGCATTGTGACCTCAGAAATACGACCTCAGCAATAGGACCTCAGCATTGTGACCTCAGCAATAGGACCTCAGCAATAGGACCTCAGCAATAGGACCTCAGCAATAGGACCTCAGCAATAGGACCTCAGCAATAGGACCTCAGCATTGTTACCTCAGCATTGTGACCTCAGCAATAGGGCTTCAGCAATAGGACCTCAGCATTGTGACCTCTGCAATAGGACCTCAGCAATAGGACCTCAGCATTGTGATCTCAGCATTGTGACCTCAGCAATAGGACCTCAGCATTGTGACCTCAGCATTATGACCTCAGCAATAGGACCTCAGCAATAGGACCTCAGCAATAGGCCCTCAGCATTGTGACCTCAGCAATAGGACCTCAGCAATAGGACCTCAGCATTGTGACCTCAGCATTGTGACCTCAGCAATAGGACCTCAGGAATAGGACCTTAGCAATAGGACCTCAGGAATAGGCCCTCAGCATTGTGACCTCAGCAATAGGACCTCAGCAATAGGACCTCAGCATTGTGACCTCAGCATTGTGACCTCAGCAATAGGACCTAAGCAATAGGACCTCAGCCGTGTGACTTCAGCAATAGGACCTCAGCATTGTGATCTCAGCATTGTGACCTCAGCAATAGGACCTCAGCATTGTAACCTCAGCAATAGAAGCTCACCAATAGGACCTTAGCAATAGGACCTAAGCAATAGAACCTCAGCATTGTGACCTCAGCAATAGGACCTCAGCATTGTGACCTCAGCAATAGGACCTCAGCAATAGGACCTCAGCATTGTGATCTCAGCATTGTGACCTCAACATTGTGACCTCAGCAATAGGACCTCAGGACTAGGACCTCAGCAATAGGACCTCAGCAATAGGACCTCAGAATAGTGACCTCAGCAATAGGGCCTCAGCAATAGGACCTCATTATTGTGAACTCAGCAATAGGACCTCAGCAATAGGACCTCAGCAATAGGACCTCAGCAATAGGACCTCAGAATTTTGACCTCAGCATTGTGACCTCAGCAACAGGACCTCAGCAACAGGACCTAAGCAATAGGACCTCAGCAATAGGACCTCAGAATTTTGACCTCAGCATTGTGACCTCAGCAATAGGACCTCAGCCGTGTGACTTCAGCAATAGGACCTCAGCATTGTGATCTCAGCATTGTGACCTCAGCAATAGGACCTCAGCATTGTAACCTCAGCAATAGAAGCTCAGCAATAGGACCTTAGCAATAGGACCTAAGCAATAGAACCTCAGCATTGTGACCTCAGCAATAGGACCTCAGCAATAGGACCTCAGAATTTTGACCTCAGCATTGTGACCTCAGCAATAGGACCTCAGCAATAGGACCTTAGCAATAGGACCTCAGCATTGTGACCTCTGCAATAGGACCTCAGCAATAGGACCTCAGCAATAGGACCTCAGCATCGTGATCTCAGCATTGTGACCTCAGCAATAGGACCTCAGCATTGTGACCTCAGCAATAGGACGTCAGAAATAGGACCTCAGCATTCTGACCTCAGAAATTGGACCTCACCAATAGGACCTAAGCATTGTGACCTCAGCAATAGGACCTCAGCAATAGGACCTCAGCAATAGGACCTCAGCAATAGCACCTCAGCATTGTGACCTCAGCAATAGGACCTCAGCATTGTGACCTCAGCAATAGGACCTCAGCAATAGGACCTCAGCATTGTGACCTCAGCATTGTGACCTCAGCAATAGGACCTCAGGAATAGGACCTTAGCAATAGGACCTCAGCAATAGGCCCTCAGCATTGTGACCTCAGCAATAGGACCTCAGCAATAGGACCTCAGCATTGTGACCTCAGCATTGTGACCTCAGCAATAGGACCTAAGCAATAGGACCTCAGCCGTGTGACTTCAGCAATAGGACCTCAGCATTGTGATCTCAGCATTGTGACCTCAGCAATAGGACCTCAGCATTGTAACCTCAGCAATAGAAGCTCAGCAATAGGACCTTAGCAATAGGACCTAAGCAATAGAACCTCAGCATTGTGACCTCAGCAATAGGACCTCAGCATTGTGACCTCAGCAATAGGACCTCAGCAATAGGACCTCAGCAATATTACCACAGCAATAGGACCTCAGCAATAGGACCTCAGAATAGTGACCTCAGCAATAGGGCCTCAGCAATAGGACCTCATTATTGTGAACTCAGCAATAGGACCTCAGCAATAGGACCTCAGCAATAGGACCTCAGCCATAGGACCTCAGAATTTTGACCTCAGCATTGTGACCTCAGCAACAGGACCTCAGCAACAGGACCAAAGCAATAGGACCTCAGCAATAGGACCTCAGCAATAGGACCTCAGCATTCTGACCTCAGCAATAGGACCTCAGTAATAGGACCTCAGCATTGTGACCTCAGCAATAGGACCACAGCAATAGGACTTCAGCAATAGGATCTCAGCAATAGGACCTCAGCATTGTGACCTCAGCAATAGGACCTCAGCATTGTGATCTCAGCATTGTGACCTCAGCATTGTGACCTCAGCAATAGGACCTCAGCATTGTGACCTCAGCATTATGACCTCAGCAATAGGACCTCAGCAATAGGACCTCAGCAATAGGACCTCAGCAATAGGCCCTCAGCATTGTGACCTCAGCAATAGGACCTCAGCAATAGGACCTCAGCATTGTGACCTCAGCATTGTGACCTCAGCAATAGGACCTCAGCCGTGTGACTTCAGCAATAGGACCTCAGCATTGTGATCTCAGCATTGTGACCTCAGCAATAGGACCTCAGCATTGTAACCTCAGCAATAGAAGCTCAGCAATAGGACCTTAGCAATAGGACCTAAGCAACAGAACCTCAGCATTGTGACCTCAGCAATAGGACCTCAGCATTGTGACCTCAGCAATAGGACCTCAGCAATATTACCACAGCAATAGGACCTCAGCAATAGGACCTCAGAATAGTGACCTCAGCAATAGGGCCTCAGCAATAGGACCTCATTATTGTGAACTCAGCAATAGGACCTCAGCAATAGGACCTCAGCATTAGGACCTAAGCAATAGGACCTCAGCAATAGGACCTCAGGCATAGGACCTCAGAATTTTGACCTCAGCATTGTGACCTCAGCAACAGGACCTCAGCAACAGGACCTCAGCAACAGGACCTCAGCAACAGGACCTCAGCAACAGGACCTCAGCAATAGGACCTCAGCATTGTGACCTCAGCAATAGGACCTCAGTAATAGGACCTCAGCATTGTGACCTCAGCAATAGGACCTCAGCAATAGGACCTCAGCAATAGGACGTCAACATTGTGACCTCAGCAATAGGACCTCAGCATTGTGACCTCAGCATTGTGACCTCAGGAATAGGACCTCAGCAATAGGACCTCAGCATTGTGACCTCAGCAATAGGACCTCAGCAATAGGACCTCAGCATTGTGACCTCAGCATTGTGACTTCAGCAATAGGACCTCAGCATTGTGACCTCAGCAATAGGACGTCAGAAATAGGACCTCAGCATTCTGACCTCAGAAATTGGACCTCACCAATAGGACCTAAGCATTGTGACCTCAGCAATAGGACCTCAGCAATAGGACCTCAGCAATAGGACCTCAGCAATAGGACCTCAGCAATAGCACCTCAGCATTGTGACCTCAGCAATAGGACCTCAGCATTGTGACCTCAGAAATACGACCTCAGCAATAGGACCTCAGCATTGTGACCTCAGCAATAGGACCTCAGCAATAGGACCTCAGCAATAGGACCTCAGCAATAGGACCTCAGCAATAGGACCTCAGCAATAGGACCTCAGCATTGTTACCTCAGCATTGTGACCTCAGCAATAGGGCTTCAGCAATAGGACCTCAGCATTGTGACCTCTGCAATAGGACCTCAGCAATAGGACCTCAGCATTGTGATCTCAGCATTGTGACCTCAGCAATAGGACCTCAGCATTGTGACCTCAGCATTATGACCTCAGCAATAGGACCTCAGCAATAGGACCTCAGCAATAGGCCCTCAGCATTGTGACCTCAGCAATAGGACCTCAGCAATAGGACCTCAGCATTGTGACCTCAGCATTGTGACCTCAGCAATAGGACCTCAGGAATAGGACCTTAGCAATAGGACCTCAGGAATAGGCCCTCAGCATTGTGACCTCAGCAATAGGACCTCAGCAATAGGACCTCAGCATTGTGACCTCAGCATTGTGACCTCAGCAATAGGACCTAAGCAATAGGACCTCAGCCGTGTGACTTCAGCAATAGGACCTCAGCATTGTGATCTCAGCATTGTGACCTCAGCAATAGGACCTCAGCATTGTAACCTCAGCAATAGAAGCTCACCAATAGGACCTTAGCAATAGGACCTAAGCAATAGAACCTCAGCATTGTGACCTCAGCAATAGGACCTCAGCATTGTGACCTCAGCATTGTGACCTCAGGAATAGGACCTCAGCAATAGGACCTCAGCATTGTGACCTCAGCAATAGGACCTCAGCAATAGGACCTCAGAAATAGGACCTCAGCAATAGGACCTCAGCAATAGGACCTCAGAATAGTGACCTCAGCAATAGGGCCTCAGCAATAGGACCTCATTATTGTGAACTCAGCAATAGGACCTCAGCAATAGGACCTCAGCAATAGGACCTCAGCAATAGGACCTCAGAATTTTGACCTCAGCATTGTGACCTCAGCAACAGGACCTCAGCAACAGGACCTAAGCAATAGGACCTCAGCAATAGGACCTCAGAATTTTGACCTCAGCAATAGGACCTCAGCAATAGGACCTCAGCCGTGTGACTTCAGCAATAGGACCTCAGCATTGTGATCTCAGCATTGTGACCTCAGCAATAGGACCTCAGCATTGTAACCTCAGCAATAGAAGCTCAGCAATAGGACCTTAGCAATAGGACCTAAGCAATAGGACCTCAGCAATAGGACCTCAGCATTGTGACCTCAGCAATAGGACCTCAGCAATAGAACCTCAGCAATATTACCACAGCAATAGGACCTCAGAATAGTGACCTCAGCAATAGGGCCTCAGAAATAGGACCTCATTATTGTGAACTCAGCAATAGGACCTCAGCAATAGGACCTAAGCAATAGGACCTCAGCAATAGGACCTCAGCAATAGGACATCAGCCATAGGACCTCAGAATTTTGACCTCAGCATTGTGACCTCAGCAACAGGACCTCAGCAACAGGACCTAAGCAATAGGACCTCAGCAATAGGACCTCAGCCATAGGACCTCAGCCATAGGACCTCAGAATTTTGACCTCAGCATTGTGACCTCAGCAATAGGACCTCAGCAATAGGACCTCAGCAATAGGACCTCAGCAATAGGACCTCAGCAATAGGACCTCAGCAATAGGACCTCAGCAATAGGACCTCAGCATCGTGATCTCAGCATTGTGACTTCAGCAATAGGACCTCAGCATTGTGACCTCAGCAATAGGACGTCAGAAATAGGACCTCAGCATTCTGACCTCAGAAATTGGACCTCACCAATAGGACCTAAGCATTGTGACCTCAGCAATAGGACCTCAGCAATAGGACCTCAGCAATAGGACCTCAGCAATAGCACCTCAGCATTGTGACCTCAGCAATAGGACCTCAGCATTGTGACCTCAGAAATACGACCTCAGCAATAGGACCTCAGCATTGTGACCTCAGCAATAGGACCTCAGCAATAGGACCTCAGCAATAGGACCTCAGCAATAGGACCTCAGCAATAGGACCTCAGCATTGTTACCTCAGCATTGTGACCTCAGCAATAGGGCTTCAGCAATAGGACCTCAGCAATAGGACCTCAGCAATAGGACCTCAGCATTGTGATCTCAGCATTGTGACCTCAGCAATAGGACCTCAGCAATAGGACCTCAGCATTGTGACCTCAGCAATAGGACCTCAGCAATAGGCCCTCAGCATTGTGACCTCAGCAATAGGACCTCAGCAATAGGACCTCAGCATTGTGACCTCAGCATTGTGACCTCAGCAATAGGACCTCAGGAATAGGACCTTAGCAATAGGACCTCAGCAATAGGCCCTCAGCATTGTGACCTCAGCAATAGGACCTCAGCAATAGGACCTCAGCATTGTGACCTCAGCATTGTGACCTCAGCAATAGGACCTAAGCAATAGGACCTCAGCCGTGTGACTTCAGCAATAGGACCTCAGCATTGTGATCTCAGCATTGTGACCTCAGCAATAGGACCTCAGCATTGTAACCTCAGCAATAGGACCTCAGCAATAGGACCTTAGCAATAGGACCTAAGCAATAGAACCTCAGCATTGTGACCTCAGCAATAGGACCTCAGCATTGTGACCTCAGCAATAGGACCTCAGCAATAGGACCTCAGCAATATTACCACAGCAATAGGACCTCAGCAATAGGACCTCAGAATAGTGACCTCAGCAATAGGGCCTCAGCAATAGGACCTCATTATTGTGAACTCAGCAATAGGACCTCAGCAATAGGACCTCAGCAATAGGACCTCAGCAATAGGACCTCAGCAATAGGACCTCAGCATTGTGACCTCAGCAACAGGACCTCAGCAACAGGACCAAAGCAATAGGACCTCAGCAATAGGACCTCAGCAATAGGACCTCAGCATTCTGACCTCAGCAATAGGACCTCAGTAATAGGACCTCAGCATTGTGACCTCAGCAATAGGACCACAGCAATAGGACTTCAGCAATAGGATCTCAGCAATAGGACCTCAGCATTGTCACCTCAGCAATAGGACCTCAGCATTGTGATCTCAGCATTGTGACCTCAGCATTGTGACCTCAGCAATAGGACCTCAGCATTGTGACCTCAGCATTATGACCTCAGCAATAGGACCTCAGCAATAGGACCTCAGCAATAGGCCCTCAGCATTGTGACCTCAGCAATAGGACCTCAGCAATAGGACCTCAGCATTGTGACCTCAGCAATAGGACCTCAGCCGTGTGACTTCAGCAATAGGACCTCAGCATTGTGATCTCAGCATTGTGACCTCAGCAATAGGACCTCAGCAATAGGACCTCAGCAATAGGACCTCAGCAATAGGACCTCAGCAATAGGACCTAAGCAACAGAACCTCAGCATTGTGACCTCAGCAATAGGACCTCAGCATTGTGACCTCAGCAATAGGACCTCAGCAATATTACCACAGCAATAGGACCTCAGCAATAGGACCTCAGAATAGTGACCTCAGCAATAGGGCCTCAGCAATAGGACCTCATTATTGTGAACTCAGCAATAGGACCTCAGCAATAGGACCTCAGCATTAGGACCTAAGCAATAGGACCTCAGCAATAGGACCTCAGGCATAGGACCTCAGAATTTTGACCTCAGCATTGTGACCTCAGCAACAGGACCTCAGCAACAGGACCTCAGCAACAGGACCTCAGCAACAGGACCTCAGCAACAGGACCTCAGCAACAGGACCTCAGCAATAGGACCTCAGCATTGTGACCTCAGCAATAGGACCTCAGCATTGTGACCTCAGCAATAGGACCTCAGCATTGTGAGCTCAGCATTGTAACCTCAGAAATAGGACCTCAGCAATAGGACCTCAGCAATAGGACTTCAGCATTGTGACATCAGCATTGTGACCTCAGCAAAAAGACCTCAGTGTGACGACCTCAGCAATAGGACCTCAGCAATAGGACCTCAGCATTGTGACCTCAGGAATAGGAGCTCAGCCATATGACCTCAGCATCGTGACCTCAGCAATAGGACCTCATCATTGTGAACTCATCAATAGGACCTCAGCAGTAGGACCTCAGCAATAGGACCTCAGCAATAGGATCTCAGCATTGTGACCTCAGCAATAGCACCTCAGCAATAGGACCTCAGTATTGTGACCTCAGCAATAGGACCTCAGCAATAGGACCTCAGCCTTATGACCTCAGCAATAGGACCACAGCAATAGGACCACAGCAATAGGACCTCAGCATTGTGACCTCAGCATTGTTATCTCAGCATTGTGACATCAGCATTGTGACCTCAGCAATAGGACCTCAGCAATAGGTCCTCAGCATTGTGACCTCAGCCTTGTGACCTCAGCAATAGGACCTCAGTATTGTGACCTCAGCAATAGGACCTCAGCATTGTTACCTCAGCATTGTAAACTCAGCAATAGGACCTCAGCATTGTGACCTCAGCAATAGGACCTCAGCAATAGGACCTCAGCAATAGGACCTAAGCAATAGGACCTCAGCAATAGGACCTCAGCAATAAGACCTCAGCATTGTTACCTCAGCAATAGGACCTCAGAAATAGGACCTCAGCATTGTGACATCAGCAATAGTACCTCAGCATTGTGACCTCAGCAATAGGACCTCAGAATTGTGACCTCAGCAATAGGGCCTCAGCAATAGGACCTCAGAAATAGAACCTCAGCATTGTGACCTCAGCAATAGGACCTCAGCATTGTGACCTCAGCATTGTGACCTCAGGAATAGGACCTCAGCAATAGGACCTCAGCAATAGGACCTCAGCATTGTGACCTCAGCAATAGGACCTCAGAAATAGGACCTCAGCAATAGGACCTCAGCATTGTTACCTCAGCATAGGAGCTCAGATATAGCACCTCAGCAATAGGACTTCAGCATTGTGACCTCAGGAATAGGACCTCAGCAATAGGACCTCAGCAATAGGACCTCAGCATTGTGACCTCATCAATAGGACCTCAGAAATAGGACCTCAGCAATAGGACCTCAGTATTGTGACCTCAGCAATAGGACCTCAGATATAGCACCTCAGCAATAGGACCTCAGCATTGTGACCTCAGCAATAGGACCTCAGCATTGTGAGCTCAGCATTGTAACCTCAGAAATAGGACCTCAGCAATAGGACCTCAGCAATAGGACGTCAACATTGTGACCTCAGCAATAGGACCTCAGCATTGTGACCTCAGCATTGTGACCTCAGAAATAGGACCTCAGCAATAGGACCTCAGCAATAGGACCTCAGCATTGTGACCTCAGCAATAGGACCTCAGAAATAGGACCTCAGCAATAGGAACTCAGCATTGTTACCTCAGCATAGGAGCTCAGCCATAGGACCTCAGCAATAGGACATCAGGATTGTGACCTCAGCATAGGAGCTCAGCAATAGGACCTCCGCAATAGGACTTCAGCATTGTGACCTCAGAATTGTGACCTCAGCAATAAGACCTCAGCAATAGGACCTCAGTAATAGGACCTCAGCCTTGTGACCTCAGCAATAGGACCTCAGCAATAGGACCTCAGCCTTTTAACCTCAGCAATAGGACCTCAGTATTGTGACCTCAGCATTGTGACCTCAGCAATAGGACCTCAGCCTTGTAACCTCAGCAATAGGACATCAGCATTGTGACCTCAGCAATAGGACCTCAGCAATAGGACCTCAGCAATAGGACCTCAGCATTGTGACCTCAGCAATAGGACCTCAGCAATAGGACCTCATCCTTGTAACCTCAGCAATAGGACCTCAGTATTGTGACCTCAGCAGTAGGACCTCAGCAATAAGACCTCAGCATTGTGATCTCAGCATTGTGACCTCAGCAATAGGACCTCAGCAATAGGACCTCAGCAATAGGACCTCAGCAATAGGACCTCAGCATTGTTACCTCAGCATTGTAACACCAGCAATAGGCCCTCAGCATTGTGACCTCAGCAATAGGACCTCAGCAATAGGACCTCAGCATCGTGATCTCAGCATTGTGACCTCAGCAATAGGACCTCAGCAATAGGACATCAGCAATAGGACCTCAGCAATAGGACCTCAGCAATAGGACCTCAGCATTGTGACCTCAAAATTGTGACCTCAGCAATAAGACCTTAGCAATAGGACCTCAGCATTTTGACCTCAGCAATAGGACCTCAGCATTGTGACCTCAGCAATAGGACCTCAGCAACAGGACCTGAGCACTGTGACCTCAGCAGTAGGACCTCAGTAATAGGACCTCAGCATTGTGACCTCAGCAATAGGACCTCAGTAATAGGACCTCAGCATTGTGACCTCAGCATTGTGACCTCAGCAATAGGACCTCACCTTTGAGACCTCAGAAATAGGACCTCAGCAATAGGAGCTCAGCATTGTGACCTCAGCATTGTGACCTCAGCAGTAGGACTTCATCAATAGGACCTCAGCAATAGGACCTCAGCAATAAGACCTCAGCATTGTGACATCAGCATTGTGACCTCAGCAATAGGACCTCAGCAATAGGACGTCAGCATTGTGACCTCAGCATTGTGACCTCAGCAATAGGACCTCAGCATTGTGACCTCAGCAATAGGACCTCAGCATTGTGACCTCATCAAGATGACCTCAGCAATAGGACTTGAGCACTGTGACCTCAGCAATAGGACCTCAGTAATAGGACCTCAGCAATAGGACCTCAGCATTGTGACCTAAGCAATAGGACCTCAGTAATCGGACCTCAGCAATAGGACCTCATTATTGTGACCTCAGCATTGTGACCTCAGCAATAGGACCTCACCATTGAGACCTCAGGAATAGGACCTCAGCATTGTGACCTCAGCATTGTGACCTCAGCAGTAGGACCACAGCAATAGGACCTCATCATTGTGAACTCAGTATTGTGACCTCAGCAATAGGACCTCAGTAATAGGACCTCCGCATTGTGACCTCAGCAATAGGACCACAGCAATAGGACCTCAGCAATAGGACCTCAGCAATAGGAGCTCAGCCATAGCACCTCAGCATCGTGAACTCATTAATAGGACCTCAGCAATAGAACCTCAGCAATAGGACCTCAGCATTGTGACCTCAGTATTGTGAACTCAGCAATATGACCTCAGTAATAGGACCTCCGCATTGTGACCTCAGCAATAGGACCACAGCAATAGGACCACAGCAATAGGACCTTAGCAATAGGACCTCAGCAATAGGACCTGAGCCTTGTGACCTCAGCAATAGGACCTCAGAAATAGGACCTCAGCATTCTTACCTCAGCAATAGGACCTAAGCATTGTGACCTCAGCAATAGGAGCTCAGCAATAGGTCCTCAGCATTGTGACCTCAGCATTGTGACCTCAGCAATAGGACCTCAGCAATAGGACCTCAGCAGTAGGACCTCAGCAATAGGACCTCAGCATTGTTACCTCAGCATTGTTACCTCAGCAATAGGACCTCAGCATTGTGACCTCAGCAATAGGACCTTAGCAATAGGACCTCAGAAATAGGACCTAAGCAATAGGACCTCAGCAATAGGACCTCAGCAATAGGACCTCAGCATTGTTACCTCAGCAATAGAACCTCAGCATTGTGACCTCAGCCATAGGACCTCAGCATTGTGACCTCAGCATTGTAACCTCAGCAATAGGACCTCAGGAATAGGACCTCAGCAATAGGACTTCAGCATTGTGACATCAGCATTGTGACCTCAGCAAAAAGACCTCAGTGTGACGACCTCAGCAATAGGACCTCAGCAATAGGACCTCAGCATTGTGACCTCAGGAATAGGAGCTCAGCCATATGACCTCAGCATCGTGACCTCAGCATTGTGACCTCAGCAATAGGACCTCATCATTGTGAACTCATCAATAGGACCTCAGCAGTAGGACCTCAGCAATAGGACCTCAGCAATAGGATCTCAGCATTGTGACCTCAGCAATAGGACCTCAGCAATAGGACCTCAGCATTGTGACCTCAGCAATGGGACCTCAGCAATAGGACCTCAGCATTGTGACCTCAGCAATAGGACCTCAGCAATAGGACCTCAGCATTGTTACCTCAGCATTGTAACCTCAGCAATAGGCCCTCAGCATTGTGACCTCAGCATTGTGACCTCAGCAATAGGACCTCAGCAATAGGACATCAGCAATAGGACCTCAGCAATAGGACCTCAGCATTGTGACCTCAAAATTGTGACCTCAGCAATAAGACCTTAGCAATAGGACCTCAGCATTTGGACCTCAGCAATAGGACCTCAGCATTGTGACCTCAGTAATAGGAGCTCAGCAACAGGACCTGAGCACTGTGACCTCAGCAGTAGGACCTCAGTAATAGGACCTCAGCATTGTGACCTCAGCAATAGGACCTCAGTAATACGACCTCAGCAATAGGACCTCAGCATTGTGACCTCAGCAATAGGACCTCACCTTTGAGACCTCAGAAATAGGACCTCAGCAATAGGAGCTCAGCATTGTGACCTCAGCATTGTGACCTCAGCAGTAGGACTTCATCAATAGGACCTCAGCAATAGGACCTCAGCAATAAGACCTCAGCATTGTGACATCAGCATTGTGACCTCAGCAGTAGGACCTCAGCAATAGGACGTCAGCATTGTGACCTCAGCATTGTGACCTCAGCAATAGGACCTCAGCAATATGACCTCAGCAATAGGACTTGAGCACTGTGACCTCAGCAATAGGACCTCAGTAATAGGACCTCAGCAATAGGACCTCAGCATTGTGACCTAAGCAATAGGACCTCAGTAATAGGACCTCAGCAATAGGACCTCATCATTGTGACCTCAGCATTGTGACCTCAGCAATAGGACCTCACCATTGAGACCTCAGGAATAGGACCTCAGCATTGTGACCTCAGCATTGTGACCTCAGCAGTAGGACCACAGCAATAGGACCTCATCATTGTGAACTCAGCAATAGGACCTCAGCAACAGGACCTCATCAAAAGGACCTCAGCATTTTGACCTCAGCAGTAGGACCTCAGCCATAGTACCTCATCATTGTGACCTCAGCAATAGGAGCTCAGCCATAGCACCTCAGCATCGTGAACTCATTAATAGGACCTCAGCAATAGAACCTCAGCAATAGGACCTCAGCATTGTGACCTCAGTATTGTGACCTCAGCAATAGGACCTCAGTAATAGGACCTCCGCATTGTGACCTCAGCAATAGGACCTCAGCAATAGGACCTCAGCAATAGGACCTCAGCAATAGGACCTCAGCATTGTGACCTCAGCAATAGGACCTCAGCATAGTGACCTCAGAATTGTGACCTCTGCAATAGGACCTCAGCATTGTGACCTCAGAATTGTGACCTCAAAAATAAGACCTTAGCAATAGGACCTCAGCATTGTGACCTAAGCAATAGGACCTCAGAAATAGAACCTCAGCATTGTGACCTCAGCAATAGGACCTTAGCATTGTGACCTCAGCAATAGGACCTCAGCATTGTGACCTCAGCATTGTGACCTCAGCATTGTGACCTCAGCAATAGGACCTCAGCAATAGGAGCTCAGCCATAGGACCTCATCATTGTGACCTCAGCAATAGGACCTTAGCAATAGGACCTCAGCTTTGTGACCTCAGCAATAGGACCACAGCAATAGGACCTCAGACATAGGACCTTAGCAATAGGACCTCAGCAATAGGACCTCAGCAATAGGACCTCAGCCTTGTGACCTCAGCAATAGGACCTCAGAAATAGGACCTCAGCAATAGGTCCTCAGCATTTTGACCTCAGCATTCTTACCTCAGCAATAGGACCTAAGCATTGTGACCTCAGCAATAGGAGCTCAGTAATAGGTCCTCAGCATTGTGACCTCAGCAATAGGACCTCAGCAATAGGACCTCAGTATTGTGACCTCAGCAGTAGGACCTCAGCAATAGGACCTCAGCATTGTTACCTCAGCATTGTAACCTCAGCAATAGGACCTCAGCATTGTGACCTCAGCAATAGGACCTTAGCAATAGGACCTCAGAAATAGGACCTAAGCAATAGGACCTCAGCAATAGGACCTCAGCAATAGGACCTCAGCAATAAGACCTCAGCATTGTGACCTCAGCAATAGAACCTCAGCATTGTGACCTCAGCAATAGGACCTCAGCATTGTGACCTCAGCATTGTAACCTCAGCAATAGGACCTCAGGAATAGGACCTCAGCAATAGGACTTCAGCATTGTGACATCAGCATTGTGACCTCAGCAAAAAGACCTCAGTGTGACGACCTCATCAATAGGACCTCAGCAATAGGACCTCAGCATTGTGACCTCAGGAATAGGAGCTCAGCCATATGACCTCAGCATCGTGACCTCAGCATTGTGACCTCAGCAATAGGACCTCATCATTGTGAACTCATCAATAGGACCTCAGCAGTAGGACCTCAGCAATAGGACCTCAGCAATAGGATCTCAGCATTGTGACCTCAGCAATAGCACCTCAGCAATAGGACCTCAGTATTGTGACCTCAGCAATAGGACCTCAGCAATAGGACCTCAGCATTGTGACCTCAGCATTGTTATCTCAGCATTGTGACATCAGCATTGTGACCTCAGCAATAGGACCTCAGCAATAGGTCCTCAGCATTGTGACCTCAGCCTTGTGACCTCAGCAATAGGACCTCAGTATTGTGACCTCAGCAATAGGACCTCAGCATTGTTACCTCAGCATTGTAAACTCAGCAATAGGACCTCAGCATTGTGACCTCAGCAATAGGACCTCAGCAATAGGACCTCAGAAATAGGACCTAAGCAATAGGACCTCAGCAATAGGACCTCAGCAATAAGACCTCAGCATTGTTACCTCAGCAATAGGACCTCAGCAATAGGACCTCAGCATTGTGACATCAGCAATAGTACCTCAGCATTGTGACCTCAGCAATAGGACCTCAGAATTGTGACCTCAGCAATAGGGCCTCAGCAATAGGACCTCATCATTGTGAACTCAGCAATAGGACCTCAGCAATAGGACCTCAGCAATAGGACCTCAGCATTGTGACCTCAGCAATAGGACCTCAGCCATAGGACCTCAGCATTGTGATCTCACGTACAGGACCTCAGCAATAGGACCTCAGGCATTGTGACCTCAGCAATAAGACCTCAGCATTGTGACCTCAGAAATAGGACCTCAGCAATAGGACCTCAGAAATAGGACCTCAGAAATAGGACCTCAGCAACAGAAGCTCAGCAACAGAAGCTCAGCAATAGGACCTCAGCAATAGGACCTCAGCAATAGAACCTCAGCAATAGGACCTCAGAAATAGGACCTCAGAAATACGACCTCAGCATTGTGACCTCAGCAATAGGACCTCAACATTGTGACCTCAGAATTGGGACCTCAGCAATAGGACCTCAGCAATAGGACCTCAGGATTGTGACCTCAGCATTGTGACCTCAGCAATAGGACCTCAGCAATAGGACCTAAGCAATAGGACCTAAGCAATAGGACCTCAGCATTGTGACCTCAGCAATAGGACCACAGCAATAGGACCTCAGCAATAGGACCTCAGCAGTAGGACCTCAGCATTGTGACCTCAGCATTGTGACCTCAGCAAAAAGACCTCAGCATTACGACCTCAGCAATAGGACCTCAGCATTCTGACCTCAGCAATAGGAGCTCAGCCATAGGACCTCAGCATTGTGACCTCAGCATTGTGACCTAAGCAATAGGACCTCAGCATTGTAACCTCAGCAATAGAAGCTCATCAATAGGACCTCAGCAATAGGACCTAAGCAATAGGACCTCAGCAATAGGACCTCAGCAATAGGACCTCAGCAATAGGACCTCAGCAATAGGACCTCAGCAATAGGACCTCAGAAATAGGACCTAAGCAATAGGACCTCAGCAACAGGACCTCAGCAATAGGACCTCAGCAACAGGACCTCATCATTATGAACTCAGCAATAGGACCTCAGCATTGTGACCTCAGCAACAGGAGCTCAGCCATAGGACCTCAGCATTGTGACCTCAGCATTGTGACCTCAGCAATAGGACCTCAGCATTGTGACCTCAGCATTGTGACCTCAGCAATAGGACCTCAGCAATATTACCACAGCAATAGGACCTCAGCAATAGGACCTCAGAATAGTGACCTCAGCAATAGGGCCTCAGCAATAGGACCTCATTATTGTGAACTCAGCAATAGGACCTCAGCAATAGGACCTAATCAATAGGACCTCAGCAATAGGACCTCAGCAATAGGACCTCAGCAATAGGACATCAGCCATAGGACCTCAGAATTTTGACCTCAGCATTGTGACCTCAGCAACAGGACCTCAGCAACAGGACCTAAGCAATAGGACCTCAGCAATAGGACCTCAGTAATAGGACCTCAGCAATAGGACCTCAGCATTGTGACCTCAGCAATAGGACCTCAGCCATAGGACCTCAGCATTGTGACCTCAGCAATAGGACCTCAGCCATACGACCTCAGCATTGTGACCTAATTATTAGGATCTCAGCAATAGAACCTCAGCAATAGGACCTCAGCATTGTGACCTCAGCATTGTGACCTCAGCAATAGGACCTCAGCAATAGGACCTCAGTAAAAGGACCTCAGTAAAAGGACCTCAGCAATAGGACCACAGCAATAGGACCTCAGCAATAGGACCTCAGCAATAGGACCTCAGCAATAGGACCTCAGCAATAGGACCTCAGCAATAGGACATCAGCAATAGGACATCAGCAATAGGACATCAGCAATAGGACCTCAGCAATAGGACCTCAGCATTGTAACCTCAGCAATAGGACCTCAGCATTGTGACCTCAGCAATAGGACCTCAGCAATAGGACCTCAGAAATAGGACCTCAGCAATAGGACCTCAGCAATAGGACCTCAGCATTGTGACCTCAGCATTGTGACCTCAGCAATAGGACCTCAGCAATAGGACCTCAGCATTGTGACTTCAGCATTGTGACGTTAGCAATAGGACCTCAGCATTGTGACCTCAGCATTGTGACGTCAGCAATAGGACCTCAGCAATAGGACCTCAGCAATAGGACCTCAGCATTGTGACCTCAGCATTGTGACCTCAGCAGTAGGACCACAGCAATAGGACCTCATCATTGTGAACTCAGCAATAGGACATCAGCAACAGGACCTCATCAAAAGGACCTCAGCATTTTGACCTCAGCAGTAGGACCTCAGCCATAGTACCTCATCATTGTGACCTCAGCAATAGGAGCTCAGCCATAGCACCTCAGCATCGTGAACTCATTAATAGGACCTCAGCAATAGAACCTCAGCAATAGGACCTCAGCATTGTGACCTCAGTATTGTGACCTCAGCAATAGGACCTCAGCAATAGGACCTCAGCAATAGGACCTCAGCATTGTGACCTCAGCAATAGGACCTCAGCATAGTGACCTCAGAATTGTGACCTCTGCAATAGGACCTCAGCATTGTGACCTCAGAATTGTGACCTCAAAAATAAGACCTTAGCAATAGGACCTCAGCATTGTGACCTAAGCAATAGGACCTCAGAAATAGAACCTCAGCATTGTGACCTCAGCAATAGGACCTTAGCATTGTGACCTCAGCAATAGGACCTCAGCATTGTGACCTCAGCATTGTGACCTCAGCATTGTGACCTCAGCAATAGGACCTCAGCAATAGGAGCTCAGCCATAGGACCTCATCATTGTGACCTCAGCAATAGGACCTTAGCAATAGGACCTCAGCTTTGTGACCTCAGCAATAGGACCACAGCAATAGGACCTCAGACATAGGACCTTAGCAATAGGACCTCAGCAATAGGACCTCAGCAATAGGACCTCAGCAATAGGACCTCAGCATTGTGACCTCAGCAATAGGACCTCAGAAATAGGACCTCAGCAATAGGTCCTCAGCATTTTGACCTCAGCATTCTTACCTCAGCAATAGGACCTAAGCATTGTGACCTCAGCAATAGGAGCTCAGCAATAGCTCCTCAGCATTGTGACCTCAGCAATAGGACCTCAGCAATAGGACCTCAGTATTGTGACCTCAGCAGTAGGACCTCAGCAATAGGACCTCAGCATTGTTACCTCAGCATTGTAACCTCAGCAATAGGACCTCAGAATTGTGACCTCAGCAATAGGACCTTAGCAATAGGACCTCAGAAATAGGACCTAAGCAATAGGACCTCAGCAATAGGACCTCAGCAATAGGACCTCAGCAATAGGACCTCAGCAATAAGACCTCAGCATTGTGACCTCAGCAATAGAACCTCAGCATTGTGACCTCAGCAATAGGACCTCAGCATTGTGACCTCAGCATTGTAACCTCAGCAATAGGACCTCAGGAATAGGATCTCAGCAATAGGACTTCAGCATTGTGACATCAGCATTGTGACCTCAGCAAAAAGACCTCAGTGTGACGACCTCAGCAATAGGACCTCAGCAATAGGACCTCAGCATTGTGACCTCAGCAATAGGACCTCATCATTGTGAACTCATCAATAGGACCTCAGCAGTAGGACCTCAGCAATAGGACCTCAGCAATAGGATCTCAGCATTGTGACCTCAGCAATAGCACCTCAGCAATAGGACCTCAGTATTGTGACCTCAGCAATAGGACCTCAGCAATAGGACCTCAGCATTGTGACCTCAGCATTGTGACCTCAGCAATAGGACCTCAGTATTGTGACCTCAGCAATAGGACCTCAGCATTGTTACCTCAGCATTGTAAACTCAGCAATAGGACCTCAGCATTGTGACCTCAGCAATAGGACCTCAGCAATAGGACCTCAGAAATAGGACCTAAGCAATAGGACCTCAGCAATAGGACCTCAGCAATAGGACCTCAGCATTGTTACCTCAGCAATAGGACCTCAGCAATAGGACCTCAGCATTGTGACATCAGCAATAGTACCTCAGCATTGTGACCTCAGCAATAGGACCTCAGAATTGTGACCTCAGCAATAGGGCCTCAGCAACAGGACCTCAGCAACAGGACCTCATCATTATGAACTCAGCAATAGGACCTCAGCATTGTGACCTCAGCAACAGGAGCTCAGCCATAGGACCTCAGCATTGTGACCTCAGCATTGTGACCTCAGCAATAGGACCTCAGCATTGTGACCTCAGCAATAGGACCTCTGAAATAGGACCACAGCATTATTATCTCAGCATTGTGACATCAGTATTGTTACCACAGCAATAGGGCCTCAGCAATAGGACCTCAGTAATAGGACCTCAGCAATAGGACCTCAGCATTGTGACCTCAGCAATAGGACCTCAGCCATAGGACCTCAGCATTGTGACCTCAGCAATAGGACCTCAGCCATACGACCTCAGCATTGTGACCTCATTATTAGGATCTCAGCAATAGAACCTCAGCAATAGGACCTCAGCATTGTGACCTCAGCATTGTGACCTCAGCAATAGGACCTCAGCAATAGGACCTCAGTAAAAGGACCTCAGTAAAAGGACCTCAGCAATAGGACCACAGCAATAGGACCTCAGCAATAGGACCTCAGCAATAGGACCTCAGCAATAGGACATCAGCAATAGGACATCAGCAATAGGACATCAGCAATAGGACCTCAGCAATAGGACCTCAGCATTGTAACCTCAGCAATAGGACCTCAGCATTGTGACCTCAGCAATAGGACCTCAGCAATAGGACCTCAGAAATAGGACCTCAGCAATAGGACCTCAGCAATAGGACCTCAGCAATAGGACCTCAGCAATAGGACCTCAGCATTGTGACTTCAGCATTGTGACGTTAGCAATAGGACCTCAGCATTGTGAACTCAGCATTGTGACGTCAGCAATAGGACCTCAGCAATAGGACCTCAGCAATAGGACCTCAGCATTGTGACCTCAGCATTGTGACCTCAGCTATAGGACCTCAGCATTGTGACCTCAGCAATAGGACCTCAGCAATAGGACCTCAGCATTGTGACCTCAGCAAGAGGACCTCAGCAATAGGACCTGAGCACTGTGACCTCAGCAATAGGACCTCAGTAATAGGACCTCAGCAATAGGACCTCAGCATTGTGACCTCAGCAATAGGACCTCAGTAATAGGACCTCAGCAATAGGACGTCAGCAATAGGACCTCAGCAATAGGACCTCAGAATTGTGACCTCAGCATTGTGACCTCAGCAATAGGACCTCAGCAATAGGACCTCAGCAATAGGGCCTCATCATTGTGACCTCAGCATTGTGACCTCAGCAATAGGACCTCAGAAATAGGACCTCAGCATTGTGACCTCAGCAATAGGACCTCAGCATTGTGACCTCAGCAATAAGACCTCAGCAATAGGACCTCAGCATTATGACCTCAACAATAGGACCTCAGCATTGTGACCTCAGCATTGTGACCTCAGCAATAGGACCTCAGAAATAGGACCTCTGCAATAGGACCTCAGCATTGTGACCTAAGCATTGTGACCTCAGCAATAGGACCTCAGCATTGTGACCTAAGCATTGTGACCTCAGCCATAGGACCTCAGCATTGTGACCTCAGCAATAGGACCTCAGAAACAGGACCTCAGCATAATGACCTCAGTAATAGGACCTCAGCCATAGGACCTCAGCAATAGGACCTCAGCATTGGGACCTCAGCAATAGAACCTCAGCAATAGGACCTCAGCAATAGAACCTCAGCAATAGGACCTCAGCATTGTGACCTCAGCAATAGGACTTCAGCAATAGGACCCCAACAATTGGACCTCAGCAATAGGACCTCAGCAATAGGACATCAGCAATAGAACCTAAGCAATAGGACCTCATCAATAGGACCTCAGCATTGTGACCTAAGCAATAGGACATCAGCAATAGGACCTCAGCCATAGGACCTCAGCATTGTGACCTTAGCAATAGGACCTCAGCAATAGGACCTCAGAAACAGGACCTCAGCATTGTGACCTCAGCAATAGGACCTCAGCCATAGGACCTCAGCAATAGGACCCCAACAATTGGACCTCAGCAATAGGACCTCAGCAATAGGACATCAGCAATAGAACCTAAGCAATAGGACCTCATCAATAGGACCTCAGCATTGTGACCTAAGCAATAGGACATCAGCAATAGGACCTCAGCAATAGGACCTCATCATTGTGACCTCAGCATTGTGACGTCAGCGATAGGTCTTCAGCAATAGGACCTCAGCAATAGGACCTCAGCATTGTAACCTCAGCAATAGGACGTCAGCAATAGGACCTAAGCAATAGGACCTCATCATTGTGACCTCAGCAATAGGACCTCAGCAATAGGACCTCAGAAATAGGACCTCTGTATTGTGACCTCAGCATTGTGACCTCAGCAATAGGACCTCAGACGTAGGACCTCAGCATTGTGACCTTAGCAATAGGACCTCAGCATAGTGACCTCAGAATTGTGACCTCAGCAATAGGACCTGAGCATTGTGACGTCAGAATTGTGACCTCAGGAATAAGACATTAGCAATAGGACCTCAGCATTGTGACCTCAGCATTGTGACCTCAGCAATAAGACCTTAGGAATAGGACCTCAGCATTGTGACCTCAGGAATAGGACCTCAGCATAGTGACCTCAGAATTGTGACCTCAGAAATAGGACCTCAGCATTGTTACCTCAGAATTGTGACCTCAGCAATAAGACCTTAGCAATAGGACCTCAGCATTGTGACCTCAGCATTTTGACGTAAGCAATAGGACCTCAGAAATAGAACCTCAGCATTGTGACCTCAGCAATAGGACCTCAGCATTGTGACCTCAGCATTGTGACGTCAGCGATAGGTCTTAAGCAATAGGACCTCAGCAATAGGACCTCAGCATTGTAACCTCAGCAATAGGACATCAGCAATAGGACCTCAGCAATAGGACCTCATCATTGTGACCTCAGCAATAGGACCTCAGCAATAGGACCTCAGCAATAGGACCTCAGAAATAGGACCTCTGTATTGTGACCTCAGCATTGTGACCTCAGCAATAGGACCTCAGCAATAGGACCTCAGCCATAGGACCTCAGCAATAGGACCTCAGCCATAGGACCTCATCCTTGTAACCTCAGCAATAGGACCTCATCAATAGGACCTCAGCATTGTGACCTCAGCAATAGGACCTCAGCAATAGGACCTCATCCTTGTAACCTCAGCAATAGGACCTCAGTATTGTGACCTCAGCAGTAGGACCTCAGCAATAAGACCTCAGCATTGTGATCTCAGCATTGTGACCTCAGCAATAGGACCTCAGCAATAGGACCTCAGCAATAGGACCTCAGCAATAGGACCTCAGCATTGTGATCTCAGCATTGTAACACCAGCAATAGGCCCTCAGCATTGTGACCTCAGCATTGTGACCTCAGCAATAGGACCTCAGCAATAGGACCTCAGCATCGTGATCTCAGCATTGTGACCTCAGCAATAGGACCTCAGCAATAGGACATCAGCAATAGGACCTCAGCAATAGGACCTCAGCAATAGGACCTCAGCAATATTACCACAGCAATAGGACCTCAGCAATAGGACCTCAGCATTGTGATCTCAGCATTGTGACCTCAACATTGTGACCTCAGCAATAGGACCTCAGGAATAGGACCTCAGCAATAGGACCTCAGCAATAGGACCTCAGCAATAGGACCTCAGAATAGTGACCTCAGCAATAGGGCCTCAGCAATAGGACCTCATTATTGTGAACTCAGCAATAGGACATCAGCAATAGGACCTCAGCAATAGGACCTCAGCAATAGGACCTCAGAATTTTGACCTCAGCATTGTGACCTCAGCAACAGGACCTCAGCAACAGGACCTAAGCAATAGGACCTCAGCAATAGGACCTCAGCAATAGGACCTCAGCCGTGTGACTTCAGCAATAGGACCTCAGCATTGTGACCTCAGCATTATGACCTCAGCAATAGGACCTCAGCAATAGGACCTCAGCAATAGGCCCTCAGCATTGTGACCTCAGCAATAGGACCTCAGCAATAGGACCTCAGCATTGTGACCTCAGCAATAGGACCTCAGCATTGTGACCTCAGCAATAGGACCTCAGCAATAGGACCTCAGCAATATTACCACAGCAATAGGACCTCAGCAATAGGACCTCAGAATAGTGACCTCAGCAATAGGGCCTCAGCAATAGGACCTCATTATTGTGAACTCAGCAATAGGACCTCAGCAATAGGACCTAATTAATAGGACCTCAGCAATAGGACCTCAGCAATAGGACCTCAGCAATAGGACATCAGCCATAGGACCTCAGAATTTTGACCTCAGCATTGTGACCTCAGCAACAGGACCTCAGCAACAGGACCTAAGCAATAGGACCTCAGCAATAGGACCTCAGCATTGTGACCTCTGCAATAGGACCTCAGCAATAGGACCTCAGCAATAGGACCTCAGCATCGTGATCTCAGCATTGTGACTTCAGCAATAGGACCTCAGCATTGTGACCTCAGCAATAGGACGTCAGAAATAGGACCTCAGCATTCTGACCTCAGAAATTGGACCTCACCAATAGGACCTAAGCATTGTGACCTCAGCAATAGGACCTCAGCAATAGGACCTCAGCAATAGGACCTCAGCAATAGCACCTCAGCATTGTGACCTCAGCAATAGGACCTCAGCATTGTGACCTCAGAAATACGACCTCAGCAATAGGACCTCAGCATTGTGACCTCAGCAATAGGACCTCAGCATTGTGACCTCAGCAATAGGACCTCAGCAATAGGACCTCAGCAATAGGACCTCAGCAATAGGACCTCAGCATTGTTACCTCAGCATTGTGACCTCAGCAATAGGGCTTCAGCAATAGGACCTCAGCATTGTGACCTCTGCAATAGGACCTCAGCAATAGGACCTCAGCATTGTGATCTCAGCATTGTGACCTCAGCAATAGGACCTCAGCATTGTGACCTCAGCATTATGACCTCAGCAATAGGACCTCAGCAATAGGACCTCAGCAATAGGCCCTCAGCATTGTGACCTCAGCAATAGGACCTCAGCAATAGGACCTCAGCATTGTGACCTCAGCATTGTGACCTCAGCAATAGGACCTCAGGAATAGGACCTTAGCAATAGGACCTCAGGAATAGGCCCTCAGCATTGTGACCTCAGCAATAGGACCTCAGCAATAGGACCTCAGCATTGTGACCTCAGCATTGTGACCTCAGCAATAGGACCTAAGCAATAGGACCTCAGCCGTGTGACTTCAGCAATAGGACCTCAGCATTGTGATCTCAGCATTGTGACCTCAGCAATAGGACCTCAGCATTGTAACCTCAGCAATAGAAGCTCACCAATAGGACCTTAGCAATAGGACCTAAGCAATAGAACCTCAGCATTGTGACCTCAGCAATAGGACCTCAGCATTGTGACCTCAGCAATAGGACCTCAGCAATAGGACCTCAGCATTGTGACCTCAGCATTGTGACCTCAGCAATAGGACCTCAGGAATAGGACCTCAGCAATAGCACCTCAGCATTGTGACCTCAGCAATAGGACCTCAGCATTGTGACCTCAGAAATACGACCTCAGCAATAGGACCTCAGCATTGTGACCTCAGCAATAGGACCTCAGCAATAGGACCTCAGCAATAGGACCTCAGCAATAGGACCTCAGCAATAGGACCTCAGCATTGTTACCTCAGCATTGTGACCTCAGCAATAGGGCTTCAGCAATAGGACCTCAGCATTGTGACCTCTGCAATAGGACCTCAGCAATAGGACCTCAGCATTGTGATCTCAGCATTGTGACCTCAGCAATAGGACCTCAGCATTGTGACCTCAGCATTATGACCTCAGCAATAGGACCTCAGCAATAGGACCTCAGCAATAGGCCCTCAGCATTGTGACCTCAGCAATAGGACCTCAGCAATAGGACCTCAGCATTGTGACCTCAGCATTGTGACCTCAGCAATAGGACCTCAGGAATAGGACCTTAGCAATAGGACCTCAGCAATAGGCCCTCAGCATTGTGACCTCAGCAATAGGACCTCAGCAATAGGACCTCAGCATTGTGACCTCAGCATTGTGACCTCAGCAATAGGACCTAAGCAATAGGACCTCAGCCGTGTGACTTCAGCAATAGGACCTCAGCATTGTGATCTCAGCATTGTGACCTCAGCAATAGGACCTCAGCATTGTAACCTCAGCAATAGAAGCTCACCAATAGGACCTTAGCAATAGGACCTAAGCAATAGAACCTCAGCATTGTGACCTCAGCAATAGGACCTCAGCATTGTGACCTCAGCAATAGGACCTCAGCAATAGGACCTCAGCATTGTGACCTCAGCATTGTGACCTCAGCAATAGGACCTCAGGAATAGGACCTTAGCAATAGGACCTCAGCAATAGGCCCTCAGCATTGTGACCTCAGCAATAGGACCTCAGCAATAGGACCTCAGCATTGTGACCTCAGCATTGTGACCTCAGCAATAGGACCTAAGCAATAGGACCTCAGCCGTGTGACTTCAGCAATAGGACCTCAGCATTGTGATCTCAGCATTGTGACCTCAGCAATAGGACCTCAGCATTGTAACCTCAGCAATAGAAGCTCAGCAATAGGACCTTAGCAATAGTACCTAAGCAATAGAACCTCAGCATTGTGACCTCTGCAATAGGACCTCAGCATTGTGACCTCAGCAATAGGACCTCAGCAATAGGACCTCAGCAATATTACCACAGCAATAGGACCTCAGCAATAGGACCTCAGAATAGTGACCTCAGGAATAGGGCCTCAGCAATAGGACCTCATTATTGTGAACTCAGCAATAGGACCTCAGCAATAGGACCTCAGCAATAGGACCTCAGCCATAGGACCTCAGAATTTTGACCTCAGCATTGTGACCTCAGCAACAGGACCTCAGCAACAGGACCAAAGCAATAGGACCTCAGCAATAGGACCTCAGCAATAGGACCTCAGCATTGTGACCTCAGCAATAGGACCTCAGTAATAGGACCTCAGCATTGTGATCTCAGCAATAGGACCACAGCAATAGGACTTCAGCAATAGGATCTCAGCAATAGGACCTCAGCATTGTGACCTCAGCAATAGGACCTCAGCATTGTGATCTCAGCATTGTGACCTCAGCAATAGGACCTCAGCATTGTGACCTCAGCATTATGACCTCAGCAATAGGACCTCAGCAATAGGACCTCAGCAATAGGCCCTCAGCATTGTGTCCTCAGCAATACGACCTCAGCAATAGGACCTCAGCATTGTGACCTCAGCATTGTGACCTCAGCAATAGGACCTCAGCCGTGTGACTTCAGCAATAGGACCTCAGCATTGTGATCTCAGCATTGTGACCTCAGCAATAGGACCTCAGCATTGTAACCTCAGCAATAGAAGCTCAGCAATAGGACCTTAGCAATAGGACCTAAGCAACAGAACCTCAGCATTGTGACCTCAGCAATAGGACCTCAGCATTGTGACCTCAGCAATAGGACCTCAGCAATATTACCACAGCAATATGACCTCAGCAATAGGACCTCAGAATAGTGACCTCAGCAATAGGGCCTCAGCAATAGGACCTCATTATTGTGAACTCAGCAATAGGACCTCAGCAATAGGACCTCAGCATTAGGACCTAAGCAATAGGACCTCAGCAATAGGACCTCAGGCATAGGACCTCAGAATTTTGACCTCAGCATTGTGACCTCAGCATTGTGACCTCAGCAACAGGACCTCAGCAACAGGACCTCAGCAACAGGACCTAAGCAATAGGACCTCAGCAATAGGACCTCAGCATTGTGACCTCAGCAATAGGACCTCAGTAATAGGACCTCAGCATTGTGACCTCAGCAATAGGACCACAGCAATAGGACTTCAGCAATAGGACCTCAGCATTGTGACCTCAGCAATAGGACCTCAGCATTGTGACCTCAGAATTGTGACCTCAGCAATAGGACCTGAGCATTGTGACGTCAGAATTGTGACCTCAGCAATAAGACCTTAGCAATAGGACCTCAGCATTGTGACCTCAGCATTGTGACCTAAGCAATAGGACCTCAGGAATAGAACCTCAGCAATAGGACCTTAGCATTGTGACCTCAGAAATAGAACCTCAGCATAATGACCTTAGAATTGTGACCTCAGCAATAGGACCTCAGCATTGTGACCTCAGAATTGTGACCTCAGCAATAAGACCTTAGTAATAGGACCTCAGCATTGTGACCTCAGCAATAGGACCACAGCAATAGGACCTCAGCAATAGGACCTCAGCAATAGGACCTCAGCATTGTGACCTCAGCAATAGGACCTCAGCAATAGGACCTCAGCAATAGGACCTCAGCAATAGGACCTCAGCAATAGGACCTCAGCATTGTTACCTCAGCATTGTGACCTCAGCAATAGGGCTTCAGCAATAGGACCTCAGCATTGTGACCTCTGCAATAGGACCTCAGCAATAGGACCTCAGCATTGTGATCTCAGCATTGTGACCTCAGCAATAGGACCTCAGCATTGTGACCTCAGCATTATGACCTCAGCAATAGGACCTCAGCAATAGGACCTCAGCAATAGGACCTCAGCAATAGGCCCTCAGCATTGTGACCTCAGCAATAGGACCTCAGCAATAGGACCTCAGCATTGTGACCTCAGCATTGTGACCTCAGCAATAGGACCTCAGGAATAGGACCTTAGCAATAGGACCTCAGCAATAGGCCCTCAGCATTGTGACCTCAGCAATAGGACCTCAGCAATAGGACCTCAGCATTGTGACCTCAGCATTGTGACCTCAGCAATAGGACCTAAGCAATAGGACCTCAGCCGTGTGACTTCAGCAATAGGACCTCAGCATTGTGATCTCAGCATTGTGACCTCAGCAATAGGACCTCAGCATTGTAACCTCAGCAATAGAAGCTCACCAATAGGACCTTAGCAATAGGACCTAAGCAATAGAACCTCAGCATTGTGACCTCAGCAATAGGACCTCAGCATTGTGACCTCAGCAATAGGACCTCAGCAATAGGACCTCAGCATTGTGACCTCAGCATTGTGACCTCAGCAATAGGACCTCAGGAATAGGACCTTAGCAATAGGACCTCAGCAATAGGCCCTCAGCATTGTGACCTCAGCAATAGGACCTCAGCAATAGGACCTCAGCATTGTGACCTCAGCATTGTGACCTCAGCAATAGGACCTAAGCAATAGGACCTCAGCCGTGTGACTTCAGCAATAGGACCTCAGCATTGTGATCTCAGCATTGTGACCTCAGCAATAGGACCTCAGCATTGTAACCTCAGCAATAGAAGCTCAGCAATAGGACCTTAGCAATAGGACCTAAGCAATAGAACCTCAGCATTGTGACCTCTGCAATAGGACCTCAGCATTGTGACCTCAGCAATAGGACCTCAGCAATAGGACCTCAGCAATATTACCACAGCAATAGGACCTCAGCAATAGGACCTCAGAATAGTGACCTCAGGAATAGGGCCTCAGCAATAGGACCTCATTATTGTGAACTCAGCAATAGGACCTCAGCAATAGGACCTCAGCAATAGGACCTCAGCCATAGGACCTCAGAATTTTGACCTCAGCATTGTGACCTCAGCAACAGGACCTCAGCAACAGGACCAAAGCAATAGGACCTCAGCAATAGGACCTCAGCAATAGGACCTCAGCATTGTGACCTCAGCAATAGGACCTCAGTAATAGGACCTCAGCATTGTGATCTCAGCAATAGGACCACAGCAATAGGACTTCAGCAATAGGATCTCAGCAATAGGACCTCAGCATTGTGACCTCAGCAATAGGACCTCAGCATTGTGATCTCAGCATTGTGACCTCAGCATTGTGACCTCAGCAATAGGACCTCAGCATTGTGACCTCAGCATTATGACCTCAGCAATAGGACCTCAGCAATAGGACCTCAGCAATAGGACCTCAGCAATAGGCCCTCAGCATTGTGTCCTCAGCAATAGGACCTCAGCATTGTGACCTCAGCATTGTGACCTCAGCAATAGGACCTCAGCCGTGTGACTTCAGCAATAGGACCTCAGCATTGTGATCTCAGCATTGTGACCTCAGCAATAGGACCTCAGCATTGTAACCTCAGCAATAGAAGCTCAGCAATAGGACCTTAGCAATAGGACCTAAGCAACAGAACCTCAGCATTGTGACCTCAGCAATAGGACCTCAGCATTGTGACCTCAGCAATAGGACCTCAGCAATATTACCACAGCAATAGGACCTCAGCAATAGGACCTCAGAATAGTGACCTCAGCAATAGGGCCTCAGCAATAGGACCTCATTATTGTGAACTCAGCAATAGGACCTCAGCAATAGGACCTCAGCATTAGGACCTAAGCAATAGGACCTCAGCAATAGGACCTCAGGCATAGGACCTCAGAATTTTGACCTCAGCATTGTGACCTCAGCAACAGGACCTCAGCAACAGGACCTCAGCAACAGGACCTCAGCAACAGGACCTAAGCAATAGGACCTCAGCAATAGGACCTCAGCATTGTGACCTCAGCAATAGGACCTCAGTAATAGGACCTCAGCATTGTGACCTCAGCAATAGGACCACAGCAATAGGACTTCAGCAATAGGACCTCAGCATTGTGACCTCAGCAATAGGACCTCAGCATTGTGACCTCAGAATTGTGACCTCAGCAATAGGACCTGAGCATTGTGACGTCAGAATTGTGACCTCAGCAATAAGACCTTAGCAATAGGACCTCAGCATTGTGACCTCAGCATTGTGACCTAAGCAATAGGACCTCAGGAATAGAACCTCAGCAATAGGACCTTAGGATTGTGACCTCAGAAATAGAACCTCAGCATAATGACCTTAGAATTGTGACCTCAGCAATAGGACCTCAGCATTGTGACCTCAGAATTGTGACCTCAGCAATAAGACCTTAGCAATAGGACCTCAGCATTGTGACCTCAGCATTTTGACCTAAGCAATAGGACCTCAGAAATAGAACCTCAGCATTGTGACCTCAGCAGTAGGACCACAGCATTGTGACCTCAGCATTGTGACCTCAGGAATAGGACCTCAGCAATAGGACCTCAGCAATAGGACCTCAGCATTGTGACCTCAGCAATAGGACCTCAGAAATAGGACCTCAGCAATAGGACCTCAGCATTGTTACCTCAGCATAGGAGCTCAGATATAGCACCTCAGCAATAGGACTTCAGCATTGTGACCTCAGGAATAGGACCTCAGCAATAGGACCTCAGCAATAGGACCTCAGCATTGTGACCTCAGCAATAGGACCTCAGAAATAGGACCTCAGCAATAGGACCTCAGCATTGTGACCTCAGCAATAGGACCTCAGATATAGCACCTCAGCAATAGGACCTCAGCATTGTGACCTCAGCAATAGGACCTCAGCATTGTGAGCTCAGCATTGTAAACTCAGAAATAGGACCTCAGCAATAGGACCTCAGCAATAGGACGTCAACATTGTGACCTCAGCAATAGGACCTCAGCATTGTGACCTCAGCATTGTGACCTCAGGAATAGGACCTCAGCAATAGGACCTCAGCATTGTGACCTCAGCAATAGGACCTCAGCAATAGGACCTCAAAAATAGGACCTCAGCAATAGGAACTCAGCATTGTTACCTCAGCATAGGAGCTCAGCCATAGGACCTCAGCAATAGGACATCAGGATTGTGACCTCAGCATAGGAGCTCAGCAATAGGACCTCCGCAATAGGACTTCAGCATTGTGACCTCAGAATTGTGACCTCAGCAATAAGACCTCAGCAATAGGACCTCAGTAATAGGACCTCAGCCTTGTGACCTCAGCAATAGGACCTCAGCAATAGGACCTCAGCCTTTTAACCTCAGCAATAGGACCTCAGTATTGTGACGTCAGCATTGTGACCTCAGCAATAGGACCTCAGCCTTGTAACCTCAGCAATAGGACATCAGCATTGTGACCTCAGCAATAGGACCTCAGCAATAGGACCTCAGCAATAGGACCTCAGCATTGTGACCTCAGCAATAGGACCTCAGCAATAGGACCTGATCCTTGTAACTTCAGCAATAGGACCTCAGTATTGTGACCTCAGCAGTAGGACCTCAGCAATAAGACCTCAGCATTGTGATCTCAGCATTGTGACCTCAGCAATAGGACCTCAGCAATAGGACATCAGCAATAGGACCTCAGCAACAGGACCTCAGCAATAGGACCTCAGCAATAGGACCTCAGCATTGTTACCTCAGCATTGTAACACCAGCAATAGGCCCTCAGCATTGTGACCTCAGCATTGTGACCTCAGCAATAGGACCTCAGCAATAGGACCTCAGCATCGTGATCTCAGCATTGTGACCTCAGCAATAGGACCTCAGCAATAGGACCTCAGCATTTTGACCTCAGCAATAGGACCTCAGCATTGTGACCTCAGCAATAGGACCTCAGCAACAGGACCTGAGCACTGTGACCTCAGCAGTAGGACCTCAGTAATAGGACCTCAGCATTGTGACCTCAGCAATAGGACCTCAGTAATAGGACCTCAGCAATAGGACCTCAGCATTGTGACCTCAGCATTGTGACCTCAGCAATAGGACCTCACCTTTGAGACCTCAGAAATAGGACCTCAGCAATAGGAGCTCAGCATTGTGACCTCAGCATTGTGACCTCAGCAGTTGGACTTCATCAATAGGACCTCAGCAATAGGACCTCAGCAATAAGACCTCAGCATTGTGACATCAGCATTGTGACGTCAGCAATAGGACCTCAGCAATAGGACGTCAGCATTGTGACCTCAGCATTATGACCTCAGCAATAGGACCTCAGCAATAGGACCTCAGCATTGTGACCTCAGCAATAGGACCTCAGCAATAGGACCTCAGCATTGTGACCTCATCAAGATGACCTCAGCAATAGGACTTGAGCACTGTGACCTCAGCAATAGGACCTCAGTAATAGGACCTCAGCATTGTGACCTAAGCAATAGGACCTCAGTAATAGGACCTCATCATTGTGACCTCAGCATTGTGACCTCAGCAATAGGACCTCACCTTTGAGACCTCAGGAATAGGACCTCAGCATTGTGACCTCAGCATTGTGACCTCAGCAGTAGGACCACAGCAATAGGACCTCATCATTGTGAACTCAGTATTGTGACCTCAGCAATAGGACCTCAGTAATAGGACCTCCGCATTGTGACCTCAGCAATAGGACCACAGCAATAGGACCTCAGCAATAGGACCTCAGCAATAGGAGCTCAGCCATAGCACCTCAGCATCGTGAACTCATTAATAGGACCTCAGCAATAGAACCTCAGCAATAGGACCTCAGCATTGTGACCTCAGTATTGTGACCTCAGCAATAGGACCTCAGTAATAGGACCTCCGCATTGTGACCTCAGCAATAGGACCACAGCAATAGGACCTCAGCAATAGGACCTCAGCAATAGGACCTCAGCAATAGGACCTCAGCAATAGGACCTCAGCAATAGGACCTCAGCATAGTGACCTCAGAATTGTGACCTCTGCAATAGGACCTCAGCATTGTGACCTCAGAATTGTGACCTCAAAAATAAGACCTTAGCAATAGGACCTCAGCATTGTGACCTCAGCATTGTGACCTAAGCAATAGGACCTCAGAAATAGAACCTCAGCATTGTGACCTCAGCAATAGGACCTTAGCATTGTGACCTCAGCAATAGGACCTCAGCATTGTGACCTCAGCAATAGGACCTCAGCAATAGGAGCTCAGCCATAGGACCTCATCATTGTGACCTCAGCAATAGGACCTTAGCAATAGGACCTCAGCATTGTGACCTCAGCAATAGGACCACAGCAATAGGACCACAGCAATAGGACCACAGCAATAGGACCTCAGCAATAGGACCTGAGCCTTGTGACCTCAGCAATAGGACCTCAGAAATAGGACCTCAGCATTCTTACCTCAGCAATAGGACCTAAGCATTGTGACCTCAGCAATAGGAGCTCAGCAATAGGTCCTCAGCATTGTGACCTCAGCATTGTGACCTCAGCAATAGGACCTCAGCAATAGGACCTCAGCAGTAGGACCTCAGCAGTAGGACCTCAGCAGTAGGACCTCAGCATTGTTACCTCAGCATTGTTACCTCAGCAATAGGACCTTAGCAATAGGACCTCAGAAATAGGACCTAAGCAATAGGACCTCAGCAATAGGACCTCAGCAATAGGACCTCAGCATTGTTACCTCAGCAATAGAACCTCAGCATTGTGACCTCAGCAATAGGACCTCAGCATTGTGACCTCAGCATTGTAACCTCAGCAATAGGACCTCAGGAATAGGACCTCAGCAATAGGACTTCAGCATTGTGACATAAGCATTGTGACCTCAGCAAAAAGACCTCAGTGTGACGACCTCAGCAATAGGACCTCAGCAATAGGACCTCAGCATTGTGACCTCAGGAATAGGAGCTCAGCCATATGACCTCAGCATCGTGACCTCAGCATTGTGACCTCAGCAATAGGACCTCATCATTGTGAACTCATCAATAGGACCTCAGCAGTAGGACCTCAGCAATAGGACCTCAGCAATAGGATCTCAGCATTGTGACCTCAGCAATAGGACCTCAGCATTGTGACCTCAGCAATGGGACCTCAGCAATAGGACCTCAGCATTGTGACCTCAGCAATAGGACCTCAGCAATAGGACATCAGCAATAGGACCTCAGCAATAGGACCTCAGCATTGTTACCTCAGCATTGTAACCTCAGCAATAGGCCCTCAGCATTGTGACCTCAGCATTGTGACCTCAGCAATAGGACCTCAGCAATAGGACCTCAGCATCGTGATCTCAGCATTGTGACCTCAGCAATAGGACCTCAGCAATAGGACATCAGCAATAGGACCTCAGCAATAGGACCTCAGCATTGTGACCTCAAAATTGTGACCTCAGCAATAAGACCTTAGCAATAGGACCTCAGCAATAGGACCTCAGCATTGTGACCTCAGTAATAGGAGCTCAGCAACAGGACCTGAGCACTGTGACCTCAGCAGTAGGACCTCAGTAATAGGACCTCAGCATTGTGACCTCAGCAATAGGACCTCAGTAATAGGACCTCAGCAATAGGACCTCAGCATTGTGACCTCAGCAATAGGACCTCACCTTTGAGACCTCAGAAATAGGACCTCAGCAATAGGAGCTCAGCATTGTGACCTCAGCATTGTGACCTCAGCAGTAGGACTTCATCAATAGGACCTCAGCAATAGGACCTCAGCAATAAGACCTCAGCATTGTGACATCAGCATTGTGACCTCAGCAGTAGGACCTCAGCAATAGGACGTCAGCATTGTGACCTCAGCATTGTGACCTCAGCAATAGGACCTCAGCAATATGACCTCAGCAATAGGACTTGAGCACTGTGACCTCAGCAATAGGACCTCAGTAATAGGACCTCAGCAATAGGACCTCAGCATTGTGACCTAAGCAATAGGACCTCAGTAATAGGACCTCAGCAATAGGACCTCATCATTGTGACCTCAGCATTGTGACCTCAGCAATAGGACCTCACCATTGAGACCTCAGGAATAGGACCTCAGCATTGTGACCTCAGCATTGTGACCTCAGCAGTAGGACCACAGCAATAGGACCTCATCATTGTGAACTCAGCAATAGGACCTCAGCAACAGGACCTCATCAAAAGGACCTCAGCATTTTGACCTCAGCAGTAGGACCTCAGCCATAGTACCTCATCATTGTGACCTCAGCAATAGGAGCTCAGCCATAGCACCTCAGCATCGTGAACTCATTAATAGGACCTCAGCAATAGAACCTCAGCAATAGGACCTCAGCATTGTGACCTCAGTATTGTGACCTCAGCAATAGGACCTCAGTAATAGGACCTCCGCATTGTGACCTCAGCAATAGGACCTCAGCAATAGGACCTCAGCAATAGGACCTCAGCAATAGGACCTCAGCATTGTGACCTCAGCAATAGGACCTCAGCATAGTGACCTCAGAATTGTGACCTCTGCAATAGGACCTCAGCATTGTGACCTCAGAATTGTGACCTCAAAAATAAGACCTTAGCAATAGGACCTCAGCATTGTGACCTAAGCAATAGGACCTCAGAAATAGAACCTCAGCATTGTGACCTCAGCAATAGGACCTTAGCATTGTGACCTCAGCAATAGGACCTCAGCATTGTGACCTCAGCATTGTGACCTCAGCATTGTGACCTCAGCATTGTGACCTCAGCAATAGGACCTCAGCAATAGGACCTCAGCCATAGGACCTCATCATTGTGACCTCAGCAATAGGACCTTAGCAATAGGACCTCAGCTTTGTGACCTCAGCAATAGGACCACAGCAATAGGACCTCAGACATAGGACCTTAGCAATAGGACCTCAGCAATAGGACCTCAGCAATAGGACCTCAGCAATAGGACCTCAGCAATAGGACCTCAGAAATAGGACCTCAGCAATAGGTCCTCAGCATTTTGACCTCAGCATTCTTACCTCAGCAATAGGACCTAAGCATTGTGACCTCAGCAATAGGAGCTCAGCAATAGGTCCTCAGCATTGTGACCTCAGCAATAGGACCTCAGCAATAGGACCTCAGTATTGTGACCTCAGCAGTAGGACCTCAGCAATAGGACCTCAGCATTGTTACCTCAGCATTGTAACCTCAGCAATAGGACCTCAGCATTGTGACCTCAGCAATAGGACCTTAGCAATAGGACCTCAGAAATAGGACCTAAGCAATAGGACCTCAGGAATAGGACCTCAGCAATAGGACCTCAGCAATAGGACCTCAGCAATAAGACCTCAGCATTGTGACCTCAGCAATAGAACCTCAGCATTGTGACCTCAGCAATAGGACCTCAGCATTGTGACCTCAGCATTGTAACCTCAGCAATAGGACCTCAGGAATAGGACCTCAGCAATAGGACTTCAGCATTGTGACATCAGCATTGTGACCTCAGCAAAAAGACCTCAGTGTGACGACCTCAGCAATAGGACCTCAGCAATAGGACCTCAGCATTGTGACCTCAGGAATAGGAGCTCAGCCATATGACCTCAGCATCGTGACCTCAGCAATAGGACCTCATCATTGTGAACTCATCAATAGGACCTCAGCAGTAGGACCTCAGCAATAGGACCTCAGCAATAGGATCTCAGCATTGTGACCTCAGCAATAGCACCTCAGCAATAGGACCTCAGTATTGTGACCTCAGCAATAGGACCTCAGCAATAGGACCTCAGCCTTATGACCTCAGCAATAGGACCACAGCAATAGGACCACAGCAATAGGACCTCAGCATTGTGACCTCAGCATTGTTATCTCAGCATTGTGACATCAGCATTGTGACCTCAGCAATAGGACCTCAGCAATAGGTCCTCAGCATTGTGACCTCAGCCTTGTGACCTCAGCAATAGGACCTCAGTATTGTGACCTCAGCAATAGGACCTCAGCATTGTTACCTCAGCATTGTAAACTCAGCAATAGGACCTCAGCATTGTGACCTCAGCAATAGGACCTCAGCAATAGGACTTCAGAAATAGGACCTAAGCAATAGGACCTCAGCAATAGGACCTCAGCAATAAGACCTCAGCATTGTTACCTCAGCAATAGGACCTCAGCAATAGGACCTCAGCATTGTGACATCAGCAATAGTACCTCAGCATTGTGACCTCAGCAATAGGACCTCAGAATTGTGACCTCAGCAATAGGGCCTCAGCAATAGGACCTCAGAAATAGAACCTCAGCATTGTGACCTCAGCAATAGGACCTCAGCATTGTGACCTCAGCATTGTGACCTCAGGAATAGGACCTCAGCAATAGGACCTCAGCAATAGGACCTCAGCATTGTGACCTCAGCAATAGGACCTCAGAAATAGGACCTCAGCAATAGGACCTCAGCATTGTTACCTCAGCATAGGAGCTCAGATATAGCACCTCAGCAATAGGACTTCAGCATTGTGACCTCAGGAATAGGACCTCAGCAATAGGACCTCAGCAATAGGACCTCAGCATTGTGACCTCAGCAATAGGACCTCAGAAATAGGACCTCAGCAATAGGACCTCAGTATTGTGACCTCAGCAATAGGACCTCAGATATAGCACCTCAGCAATAGGACCTCAGCATTGTGACCTCAGCAATAGGACCTCAGCATTGTGAGCTCAGCATTGTAACCTCAGAAATAGGACCTCAGCAATAGGACCTCAGCAATAGGACGTCAACATTGTGACCTCAGCAATAGGACCTCAGCATTGTGACCTCAGCATTGTGACCTCAGGAATAGGACCTCAGCAATAGGACCTCAGCAATAGGACCTCAGCATTGTGACCTCAGCAATAGGACCTCAGAAATAGGACCTCAGCAATAGGAACTCAGCATTGTTACCTCAGCATAGGAGCTCAGCCATAGGACCTCAGCAATAGGACATCAGGATTGTGACCTCAGCATAGGAGCTCAGCAATAGGACCTCCGCAATAGGACTTCAGCATTGTGACCTCAGAATTGTGACCTCAGCAATAAGACCTCAGCAATAGGACCTCAGTAATAGGACCTCAGCCTTGTGACCTCAGCAATAGGACCTCAGCAATAGGACCTCAGCCTTTTAACCTCAGCAATAGGACCTCAGTATTGTGACCTCAGCATTGTGACCTCAGCAATAGGACCTCAGCCTTGTAACCTCAGCAATAGGACATCAGCATTGTGACCTCAGCAATAGGACCTCAGCAATAGGACCTCAGCAATAGGACCTCAGCATTGTGACCTCAGCAATAGGACCTCAGCAATAGGACCTCATCCTTGTAACCTCAGCAATAGGACCTCAGTATTGTGACCTCAGCAGTAGGACCTCAGCAATAAGACCTCAGCATTGTGATCTCAGCATTGTGACCTCAGCAATAGGACCTCAGCAATAGGACATCAGCAATAGGACCTCAGCAATAGGACCTCAGCATTGTTACCTCAGCATTGTAACACCAGCAATAGGCCCTCAGCATTGTGACCTCAGCATTGTGACCTCAGCAATAGGACCTCAGCAATAGGACCTCAGCATCGTGATCTCAGCATTGTGACCTCAGCAATAGGACCTCAGCAATAGGACCTCAGCAATAGGACCTCAGCAATAGGACCTCAGCAATAGGACCTCAGCATTGTGACCTCAAAATTGTGACCTCAGCAATAAGACCTTAGCAATAGGACCTCAGCATTTTGACCTCAGCAATAGGACCTCAGCATTGTGACCTCAGCAATAGGACCTCAGCAACAGGACCTGAGCACTGTGACCTCAGCAGTAGGACCTCAGTAATAGGACCTCAGCATTGTGACCTCAGCAATAGGACCTCAGTAATAGGACCTCAGCATTGTGACCTCAGCATTGTGACCTCAGCAATAGGACCTCACCTTTGAGACCTCAGAAATAGGACCTCAGCAATAGGAGCTCAGCATTGTGACCTCAGCATTGTGACCTCAGCAGTAGGACTTCATCAATAGGACCTCAGCAATAGGACCTCAGCAATAAGACCTCAGCATTGTGACATCAGCATTGTGACCTCAGCAATAGGACCTCAGCAATAGGACGTCAGCATTGTGACCTCAGCATTGTGACCTCAGCAATAGGACCTCAGCATTGTGACCTCATCAAGATGACCTCAGCAATAGGACTTGAGCACTGTGACCTCAGCAATAGGACCTCAGTAATAGGACCTCAGCAATAGGACCTCAGCATTGTGACCTAAGCAATAGGACCTCAGTAATCGGACCTCAGCAATAGGACCTCATTATTGTGACCTCAGCATTGTGACCTCAGCAATAGGACCTCACCATTGAGACCTCAGGAATAGGACCTCAGCATTGTGACCTCAGCATTGTGACCTCAGCAGTAGGACCACAGCAATAGGACCTCATCATTGTGAACTCAGTATTGTGACCTCAGCAATAGGACCTCAGTAATAGGACCTCCGCATTGTGACCTCAGCAATAGGACCACAGCAATAGGACCTCAGCAATAGGACCTCAGCAATAGGAGCTCAGCCATAGCACCTCAGCATCGTGAACTCATTAATAGGACCTCAGCAATAGAACCTCAGCAATAGGACCTCAGCATTGTGACCTCAGTATTGTGAACTCAGCAATATGACCTCAGTAATAGGACCTCCGCATTGTGACCTCAGCAATAGGACCACAGCAATAGGACCACAGCAATAGGACCTTAGCAATAGGACCTCAGCAATAGGACCTGAGCCTTGTGACCTCAGCAATAGGACCTCAGAAATAGGACCTCAGCATTCTTACCTCAGCAATAGGACCTAAGCATTGTGACCTCAGCAATAGGAGCTCAGCAATAGGTCCTCAGCATTGTGACCTCAGCAATAGGACCTCAGCAATAGGACCTCAGCAATAGGACCTCAGCAATAGGACCTCAGTATTGTGACCTCAGCAGTAGGACCTCAGCAATAGGACCTCAGCATTGTTACCTCAGCATTGTAACCTCAGCAATAGGACCTCAGCATTGTGACCTCAGCAATAGGACCTTAGCAATAGGACCTCAGAAATAGGACCTAAGCAATAGGACCTCAGGAATAGGACCTCAGCAATAGGACCTCAGCAATAGGACCTCAGCAATAAGACCTCAGCATTGTGACCTCAGCAATAGAACCTCAGCATTGTGACCTCAGCAATAGGACCTCAGCATTGTGACCTCAGCATTGTAACCTCAGCAATAGGACCTCAGGAATAGGACCTCAGCAATAGGACTTCAGCATTGTGACATCAGCATTGTGACCTCAGCAAAAAGACCTCAGTGTGACGACCTCAGCAATAGGACCTCAGCAATAGGACCTCAGCATTGTGACCTCAGGAATAGGAGCTCAGCCATATGACCTCAGCATCGTGACCTCAGCAATAGGACCTCATCATTGTGAACTCATCAATAGGACCTCAGCAGTAGGACCTCAGCAATAGGACCTCAGCAATAGGATCTCAGCATTGTGACCTCAGCAATAGCACCTCAGCAATAGGACCTCAGTATTGTGACCTCAGCAATAGGACCTCAGCAATAGGACCTCAGCCTTATGACCTCAGCAATAGGACCACAGCAATAGGACCACAGCAATAGGACCTCAGCATTGTGACCTCAGCATTGTTATCTCAGCATTGTGACATCAGCATTGTGACCTCAGCAATAGGACCTCAGCAATAGGTCCTCAGCATTGTGACCTCAGCCTTGTGACCTCAGCAATAGGACCTCAGTATTGTGACCTCAGCAATAGGACCTCAGCATTGTTACCTCAGCATTGTAAACTCAGCAATAGGACCTCAGCATTGTGACCTCAGCAATAGGACCTCAGCAATAGGACCTCAGAAATAGGACCTAAGCAATAGGACCTCAGCAATAGGACCTCAGCAATAAGACCTCAGCATTGTTACCTCAGCAATAGGACCTCAGCAATAGGACCTCAGCATTGTGACATCAGCAATAGTACCTCAGCATTGTGACCTCAGCAATAGGACCTCAGAATTGTGACCTCAGCAATAGGGCCTCAGCAATAGGACCTCAGAAATAGAACCTCAGCATTGTGACCTCAGCAATAGGACCTCAGCATTGTGACCTCAGCATTGTGACCTCAGGAATAGGACCTCAGCAATAGGACCTCAGCAATAGGACCTCAGCATTGTGACCTCAGCAATAGGACCTCAGAAATAGGACCTCAGCAATAGGACCTCAGCATTGTTACCTCAGCATAGGAGCTCAGATATAGCACCTCAGCAATAGGACTTCAGCATTGTGACCTCAGGAATAGGACCTCAGCAATAGGACCTCAGCAATAGGACCTCAGCATTGTGACCTCAGCAATAGGACCTCAGAAATAGGACCTCAGCAATAGGACCTCAGTATTGTGACCTCAGCAATAGGACCTCAGATATAGCACCTCAGCAATAGGACCTCAGCATTGTGACCTCAGCAATAGGACCTCAGCATTGTGAGCTCAGCATTGTAACCTCAGAAATAGGACCTCAGCAATAGGACCTCAGCAATAGGACGTCAACATTGTGACCTCAGCAATAGGACCTCAGCATTGTGACCTCAGCATTGTGACCTCAGGAATAGGACCTCAGCAATAGGACCTCAGCAATAGGACCTCAGCATTGTGACCTCAGCAATAGGACCTCAGAAATAGGACCTCAGCAATAGGAACTCAGCATTGTTACCTCAGCATAGGAGCTCAGCCATAGGACCTCAGCAATAGGACATCAGGATTGTGACCTCAGCATAGGAGCTCAGCAATAGGACCTCCGCAATAGGACTTCAGCATTGTGACCTCAGAATTGTGACCTCAGCAATAAGACCTCAGCAATAGGACCTCAGTAATAGGACCTCAGCCTTGTGACCTCAGCAATAGGACCTCAGCAATAGGACCTCAGCCTTTTAACCTCAGCAATAGGACCTCAGTATTGTGACCTCAGCATTGTGACCTCAGCAATAGGACCTCAGCCTTGTAACCTCAGCAATAGGACATCAGCATTGTGACCTCAGCAATAGGACCTCAGCAATAGGACCTCAGCAATAGGACCTCAGCATTGTGACCTCAGCAATAGGACCTCAGCAATAGGACCTCATCCTTGTAACCTCAGCAATAGGACCTCAGTATTGTGACCTCAGCAGTAGGACCTCAGCAATAAGACCTCAGCATTGTGATCTCAGCATTGTGACCTCAGCAATAGGACCTCAGCAATAGGACATCAGCAATAGGACCTCAGCAATAGGACCTCAGCATTGTTACCTCAGCATTGTAACACCAGCAATAGGCCCTCAGCATTGTGACCTCAGCATTGTGACCTCAGCAATAGGACCTCAGCAATAGGACCTCAGCATCGTGATCTCAGCATTGTGACCTCAGCAATAGGACCTCAGCAATAGGACCTCAGCAATAGGACCTCAGCAATAGGACCTCAGCAATAGGACCTCAGCATTGTGACCTCAAAATTGTGACCTCAGCAATAAGACCTTAGCAATAGGACCTCAGCATTTTGACCTCAGCAATAGGACCTCAGCATTGTGACCTCAGCAATAGGACCTCAGCATTGTGACCTCAGCAATAGGACCTCAGCAACAGGACCTGAGCACTGTGACCTCAGCAGTAGGACCTCAGTAATAGGACCTCAGCATTGTGACCTCAGCAATAGGACCTCAGTAATAGGACCTCAGCATTGTGACCTCAGCATTGTGACCTCAGCAATAGGACCTCACCTTTGAGACCTCAGAAATAGGACCTCAGCAATAGGAGCTCAGCATTGTGACCTCAGCATTGTGACCTCAGCAGTAGGACTTCATCAATAGGACCTCAGCAATAGGACCTCAGCAATAAGACCTCAGCATTGTGACATCAGCATTGTGACCTCAGCAATAGGACCTCAGCAATAGGACGTCAGCATTGTGACCTCAGCATTGTGACCTCAGCAATAGGACCTCAGCATTGTGACCTCATCAAGATGACCTCAGCAATAGGACTTGAGCACTGTGACCTCAGCAATAGGACCTCAGTAATAGGACCTCAGCAATAGGACCTCAGCATTGTGACCTAAGCAATAGGACCTCAGTAATCGGACCTCAGCAATAGGACCTCATTATTGTGACCTCAGCATTGTGACCTCAGCAATAGGACCTCACCATTGAGACCTCAGGAATAGGACCTCAGCATTGTGACCTCAGCATTGTGACCTCAGCAGTAGGACCACAGCAATAGGACCTCATCATTGTGAACTCAGTATTGTGACCTCAGCAATAGGACCTCAGTAATAGGACCTCCGCATTGTGACCTCAGCAATAGGACCACAGCAATAGGACCTCAGCAATAGGACCTCAGCAATAGGAGCTCAGCCATAGCACCTCAGCATCGTGAACTCATTAATAGGACCTCAGCAATAGAACCTCAGCAATAGGACCTCAGCATTGTGACCTCAGTATTGTGAACTCAGCAATATGACCTCAGTAATAGGACCTCCGCATTGTGACCTCAGCAATAGGACCACAGCAATAGGACCACAGCAATAGGACCTTAGCAATAGGACCTCAGCAATAGGACCTGAGCCTTGTGACCTCAGCAATAGGACCTCAGAAATAGGACCTCAGCATTCTTACCTCAGCAATAGGACCTAAGCATTGTGACCTCAGCAATAGGAGCTCAGCAATAGGTCCTCAGCATTGTGACCTCAGCAATAGGACCTCAGCAATAGGACCTCAGCAATAGGACCTCAGCAGTAGGACCTCAGCAGTAGGACCTCAGCATTGTTACCTCAGCATTGTTACCTCAGCAATAGGACCTCAGCATTGTGACCTCAGCAATAGGACCTTAGCAATAGGACCTCAGAAATAGGACCTAAGCAATAGGACCTCAGCAATAGGACCTCAGCAATAGGACCTCAGCAATAGGACCTCAGCATTGTTACCTCAGCAATAGAACCTCAGCATTGTGACCTCAGCCATAGGACCTCAGCATTGTGACCTCAGCATTGTAACCTCAGCAATAGGACCTCAGGAATAGGACCTCAGCAATAGGACTTCAGCATTGTGACATCAGCATTGTGACCTCAGCAAAAAGACCTCAGTGTGACGACCTCAGCAATAGGACCTCAGCAATAGGACCTCAGCATTGTGACCTCAGGAATAGGAGCTCAGCCATATGACCTCAGCATCGTGACCTCAGCATTGTGACCTCAGCAATAGGACCTCATCATTGTGAACTCATCAATAGGACCTCAGCAGTAGGACCTCAGCAGTAGGACCTCAGCAATAGGATCTCAGCATTGTGACCTCAGCAATAGGACCTCAGCAATAGGACCTCAGCATTGTGACCTCAGCAATGGGACCTCAGCAATAGGACCTCAGCATTGTGACATCAGCAATAGGATCTCAGCAATAGGACCTCAGCATTGTTACCTCAGCATTGTAACCTCAGCAATAGGCCCTCAGCATTGTGACCTCAGCATTGTGACCTCAGCAATAGGACCTCAGCATCGCGATCTCAGCATTGTGACCTCAGCAATAGGACCTCAGCAATAGGACATCAGCAATAGGACCTCAGCAATAGGACCTCAGCATTGTGACCTCAAAATTTTGACCTCAGCAATAAGACCTTAGCAATAGGACCTCAGCATTTGGACCTCAGCAATAGGACCTCAGCATTGTGACCTCAGTAATAGGAGCTCAGCAACAGGACCTGAGCACTGTGACCTCAGCAGTAGGACCTCAGTAATAGGACCTCAGCATTGTGACCTCAGCAATAGGACCTCAGTAATACGACCTCAGCAATAGGACCTCAGCATTGTGACCTCAGCATTGTGACCTCAGCAATAGGACCTCACCTTTGAGACCTCAGAAATAGGACCTCAGCAATAGGAGCTCAGCATTGTGACCTCAGCATTGTGACCTCAGCAGTAGGACTTCATCAATAGGACCTCAGCAATACGACCTCAGCAATAAGACCTCAGCATTGTGACATCAGCATTGTGACCTCAGCAGTAGGACCTCAGCAATAGGACGTCAGCATTGTGACCTCAGCATTGTGACCTCAGCAATAGGACCTCAGCAATATGACCTCAGCAATAGGACTTGAACACTGTGACCTCAGCAATAGGACCTCAGTAATAGGACCTCAGCAATAGGACCTCAGCATTGTGACCTAAGCAATAGGACCTCAGTAATAGGACCTCAGCAATAGGACCTCATCATTGTGACCTCAGCATTGTGACCTCAGCAATAGGACCTCACCATTGAGACCTCAGGAATAGGACCTCAGCATTGTGACCTCAGCATTGTGACCTCAGCAGTAGGACCACAGCAATAGGACCTCATCATTGTGAACTCAGCAATAGGACCTCAGCAACAGGACCTCATCAAAAGGACCTCAGCATTTTGACCTCAGCAGTAGGACCTCAGCCATAGTACCTCATCATTGTGACATCAGCAATAGGAGCTCAGCCATAGCACCTCAGCATCGTGAACTCATTAATAGGACCTCAGCAATAGAACCTCAGCAATAGGACCTCAGCATTGTGACCTCAGTATTGTGACCTCAGCAATAGGACCTCAGTAATAGGACCTCCGCATTGTGACCTCAGCAATAGGACCTCAGCAATAGGACCTCAGCAATAGGACCTCAGCAATAGGACCTCAGCATTGTGACCTCAGCAATAGGACCTCAGCATAGTGACCTCAGAATTGTGACCTCTGCAATAGGACCTCAGCATTGTGACCTCAGAATTGTGACCTCAAAAATAAGACCTTAGCAATAGGACCTCAGCATTGTGACCTAAGCAATAGGACCTCAGAAATAGAACCTCAGCATTGTGACCTCAGCAATAGGACCTTAGCATTGTGACCTCAGCAATAGGACCTCAGCATTGTGACCTCAGCATTGTGATCTCAGCATTGTGACCTCAGCAATAGGACCTCAGCAATAGGAGCTCAGCCATAGGACCTCATCATTGTGACCTCAGCAATAGGACCTTAGCAATAGGACCTCAGCTTTGTGACCTCAGCAATAGGACCACAGCAATAGGACCTCAGACATAGGACCTTAGCAATAGGACCTCAGCAATAGGACCTCAGCAATAGGACCTCAGCCTTGTGACCTCAGCAATAGGACCTCAGAAATAGGACCTCAGCAATAGGTCCTCAGCATTTTGACCTCAGCATTCTTACCTCAGCAATAGGACCTAAGCATTGTGACCTCAGCAATAGGAGCTCAGCAATAGGTCCTCAGCATTGTGACCTCAGCAATAGGACCTCAGCAATAGGACCTCAGTATTGTGACCTCAGCAGTAGGACCTCAGCAATAGGACCTCAGCATTGTTACCTCAGCATTGTAACCTCAGCAATAGGACCTCAGCATTGTGACCTCAGCAATAGGACCTTAGCAATAGGACCTCAGAAATAGGACCTAAGCAATAGGACCTCAGCAATAGGACCTCAGCAATAGGACCTCAGCAATAAGACCTCAGCATTGTGACCTCAGCTTTAGAACCTCAGCATTGTGACCTCAGCAATAGGACCTCAGCATTGTGACCTCAGCATTGTAACCTCAGCAATAGGACCTCAGGAATAGGACCTCAGCAATAGGACTTCAGCATTGTGACATCAGCATTGTGACCTCAGCAAAAAGACCTCAGTGTGACGACCTCAGCAATAGGACCTCAGCAATAGGAACTCAGCATTGTGACCTCAGGAATAGGAGCTCAGCCATATGACCTCAGCATCGTGACCTCAGCATTGTGACCTCAGCAATAGGACCTCATCATTGTGAACTCATCAATAGGACCTCAGCAGTAGGACCTCAGCAATAGGACCTCAGCAATAGGATCTCAGCATTGTGACCTCAGCAATAGCACCTCAGCAATAGGACCTCAGTATTGTGACCTCAGCAATAGGACCTCAGCAATAGGACCTCAGCATTGTGACCTCAGCATTGTTATCTCAGCATTGTGACATCAGCATTGTGACCTCAGCAATAGGACCTCAGCAATAGGTCCTCAGCATTGTGACCTCAGCCTTGTGACCTCAGCAATAGGACCTCAGTATTGTGACCTCAGCAATAGGACCTCAGCATTGTTACCTCAGCATTGTAAACTCAGCAATAGGACCTCAGCATTGTGACCTCAGCAATAGGACCTCAGCAATAGGACCTCAGCAATAGGACCTCAGCAATAGGACCTCAGCAATAGGACCTCAGCAATAGGACCTCAGCAATAAGACCTCAGCATTGTTACCTCAGCAATAGGACCTCAGCAATAGGACCTCAGCATTGTGACATCAGCAATAGTACCTCAGCATTGTGACCTCAGCAATAGGACCTCAGAATTGTGACCTCAGCAATAGGGCCTAAGCAATAGGACCTCATCATTGTGAACTCAGCAATAGGACCTCAGCAATAGGACCTCAGCAATAGGACCTCAGCATTGTGACCTCAGCAATAGGACCTCAGCCATAGGACCTCAGCATTGTGATCTCACGTATAGGACCTCAGCAATAGGACCTCAGGCATTGTGACCTCAGCAATAAGACCTCAGCATTGTGACCTCAGAAATAGGACCTCAGCAATAGGACCTCAGAAATAGGACCTCAGAAATAGGACCTCAGCAACAGAAGCTCAGCAACAGAAGCTCAGCAATAGGACCTCAGCAATAGGACCTCAGCAATAGAACCTCAGCAATAGGACCTCAGAAATAGGACCTCAGCAATACGACCTCAGCATTGTGACCTCAGAAATAGGACCTCAACATTGTGACCTCAGAATTGGGACCTCAGCAATAGGACCTCAGCAATAGGACCTCAGGATTGTGACCTCAGCATTGTGACCTCAGCAATAGGACCTCAGCAATAGGACCTAAGCAATAGGACCTAAGCAATAGGACCTCAGCATTGTGACCTCAGCAATAGGACCACAGCAATAGGACCTCAGCAATAGGACCTCAGCAGTAGGACCTCAGCATTGTGACCTCAGCATTGTGACCTCAGCAAAAAGACCTCAGCATTACGACCTCAGCAATAGGACCTCAGCATTCTGACCTCAGCAATAGGAGCTCAGCCATAGGACCTCAGCATTGTGACCTCAGCATTGTGACCTAAGCAATAGGACCTCAGCATTGTAACCTCAGCAATAGAAGCTCATCAATAGGACCTCAGCAATAGGACCTAAGCAATAGGACCTCAGCAATAGGACCTCAGCAATAGGACCTCAGCAATAGGACCTCAGCAATAGGACCTCAGAAATAGGACCTAAGCAATAGGACCTCAGCAACAGGACCTCAGCAATAGGACCTCAGCAACAGGACCTCATCATTATGAACTCAGCAATAGGACCTCAGCATTGTGACCTCAGCAACAGGAGCTCAGCCATAGGACCTCAGCATTGTGACCTCAGCATTGTGACCTCAGCAATAGGACCTCAGCATTGTGACCTCAGCAATAGGACCTCAGCAATAGGACCTCTGAAATAGGACCACAGCATTATTATCTCAGCATTGTGACATCAGTATTGTTACCACAGCAATAGGGACTCAGCAATAGGACCTCAGTAATAGGACCTCAGCAATAGGACCTCAGCATTGTGACCTCAGCAATAGGACCTCAGCCATAGGACCTCAGCATTGTGACCTCAGCAATAGGACCTCAGCCATACGACCTCAGCATTGTGACATAATTATTAGGATCTCAGCAATAGAACCTCAGCAATAGGACCTCAGCATTGTGACCTCAGCATTGTGACCTCAGCAATAGGACCTCAGCAATAGGACCTCAGTAAAAGGACCTCAGTAAAAGGACCTCAGCAATAGGACCACAGCAATAGGACCTCAGCAATAGGACCTCAGCAATAGGACCTCAGCAATAGGACATCAGCAATAGGACATCAGCAATAGGACATCAGCAATAGGACATCAGCAATAGGACCTCAGCAATAGGACCTCAGCATTGTAACCTAAGCAATAGGACCTCAGCATTGTGACCTCAGCAATAGGACCTCAGCAATAGGACCTCAGAAATAGGACCTCAGCAATAGGACCTCAGCAATAGGACCTCAGCATTGTGACCTCAGCATTGTGACCTCAAAAATAAGACCTTAGCAATAGGACCTCAGCATTGTGACCTAAGCAATAGGACCTCAGAAATAGAACCTCAGCATTGTGACCTCAGCAATAGGACCTTAGCATTGTGACCTCAGCAATAGGACCTCAGCATTGTGACCTCAGCATTGTGATCTCAGCATTGTGACCTCAGCAATAGGACCTCAGCAATAGGAGCTCAGCCATAGGACCTCATCATTGTGACCTCAGCAATAGGACCTTAGCAATAGGACCTCAGCTTTGTGACCTCAGCAATAGGACCACAGCAATAGGACCTCAGACATAGGACCTTAGCAATAGGACCTCAGCAATAGGACCTCAGCAATAGGACCTCAGCCTTGTGACCTCAGCAATAGGACCTCAGAAATAGGACCTCAGCAATAGGTCCTCAGCATTTTGACCTCAGCATTCTTACCTCAGCAATAGGACCTAAGCATTGTGACCTCAGCAATAGGAGCTCAGCAATAGGTCCTCAGCATTGTGACCTCAGCAATAGGACCTCAGCAATAGGACCTCAGTATTGTGACCTCAGCAGTAGGACCTCAGCAATAGGACCTCAGCATTGTTACCTCAGCATTGTAACCTCAGCAATAGGACCTCAGCATTGTGACCTCAGCAATAGGACCTTAGCAATAGGACCTCAGAAATAGGACCTAAGCAATAGGACCTCAGCAATAGGACCTCAGCAATAGGACCTCAGCAATAAGACCTCAGCATTGTGACCTCAGCAATAGAACCTCAGCATTGTGACCTCAGCAATAGGACCTCAGCATTGTGACCTCAGCATTGTAACCTCAGCAATAGGACCTCAGGAATAGGACCTCAGCAATAGGACTTCAGCATTGTGACATCAGCATTGTGACCTCAGCAAAAAGACCTCAGTGTGACGACCTCAGCAATAGGACCTCAGCAATAGGAACTCAGCATTGTGACCTCAGGAATAGGAGCTCAGCCATATGACCTCAGCATCGTGACCTCAGCATTGTGACCTCAGCAATAGGACCTCATCATTGTGAACTCATCAATAGGACCTCAGCAGTAGGACCTCAGCAATAGGACCTCAGCAATAGGATCTCAGCATTGTGACCTCAGCAATAGCACCTCAGCAATAGGACCTCAGTATTGTGACCTCAGCAATAGGACCTCAGCAATAGGACCTCAGCATTGTGACCTCAGCATTGTTATCTCAGCATTGTGACATCAGCATTGTGACCTCAGCAATAGGACCTCAGCAATAGGTCCTCAGCATTGTGACCTCAGCCTTGTGACGTCAGCAATAGGACCTCAGTATTGTGACCTCAGCAATAGGACCTCAGCATTGTTACCTCAGCATTGTAAACTCAGCAATAGGACCTCAGCATTGTGACCTCAGCAATAGGACCTCAGCAATAGGACCTCAGCAATAGGACCTCAGCAATAGGACCTCAGCAATAGGACCTCAGCAATAAGACCTCAGCATTGTTACCTCAGCAATAGGACCTCAGCAATAGGACCTCAGCATTGTGACATCAGCAATAGTACCTCAGCATTGTGACCTCAGCAATAGGACCTCAGAATTGTGACCTCAGCAATAGGGCCTAAGCAATAGGACCTCATCATTGTGAACTCAGCAATAGGACCTCAGCAATAGGACCTCAGCAATAGGACCTCAGCATTGTGACCTCAGCAATAGGACCTCAGCCATAGGACCTCAGCATTGTGATCTCACGTATAGGACCTCAGCAATAGGACCTCAGGCATTGTGACCTCAGCAATAAGACCTCCGCATTGTGACCTCAGAAATAGGACCTCAGCAATAGGACCTCAGAAATAGGACCTCAGAAATAGGACCTCAGCAACAGAAGCTCAGCAACAGAAGCTCAGCAATAGGACCTCAGCAATAGGACCTCAGCAATAGAACCTCAGCAATAGGACCTCAGAAATAGGACCTCAGCAATACGACCTCAGCATTGTGACCTCAGAAATAGGACCTCAACATTGTGACCTCAGAATTGGGACCTCAGCAATAGGACCTCAGCAATAGGACCTCAGGATTGTGACCTCAGCATTGTGACCTCAGCAATAGGACCTCAGCAATAGGACCTAAGCAATAGGACCTAAGCAATAGGACCTCAGCATTGTGACCTCAGCAATAGGACCACAGCAATAGGACCTCAGCAATAGGACCTCAGCAGTAGGACCTCAGCATTGTGACCTCAGCATTGTGACCTCAGCATTACGACCTCAGCAATAGGACCTCAGCATTCTGACCTCAGCAATAGGAGCTCAGCCATAGGACCTCAGCATTGTGACCTCAGCATTGTGACCTAAGCAATAGGACCTCAGCATTGTAACCTCAGCAATAGAAGCTCATCAATAGGACCTCAGCAATAGGACCTAAGCAATAGGACCTCAGCAATAGGACCTCAGCAATAGGACCTCAGCAATAGGACCTCAGCAATAGGACCTCAGAAATAGGACCTAAGCAATAGGACCTCAGCAACAGGACCTCAGCAATAGGACCTCAGCAACAGGACCTCATCATTATGAACTCAGCAATAGGACCTCAGCATTGTGACCTCAGCAACAGGAGCTCAGCCATAGGACCTCAGCATTGTGACCTCAGCATTGTGACCTCAGCAATAGGACCTCAGCATTGTGACCTCAGCAATAGGACCTCAGCAATAGGACCTCTGAAATAGGACCACAGCATTATTATCTCAGCATTGTGACATCAGTATTGTTACCACAGCAATAGGGCCTCAGCAATAGGACCTCAGTAATAGGACCTCAGCAATAGGACCTCAGCATTGTGACCTCAGCAATAGGACCTCAGCCATAGGACCTCAGCATTGTGACCTCAGCAATAGGACCTCAGCCATACGACCTCAGCATTGTGACATAATTATTAGGATCTCAGCAATAGAACCTCAGCAATAGGACCTCAGCATTGTGACCTCAGCATTGTGACCTCAGCAATAGGACCTCAGCAATAGGACCTCAGTAAAAGGACCTCAGTAAAAGGACCTCAGCAATAGGACCACAGCAATAGGACCTCAGCAATAGGACCTCAGCAATAGGACATCAGCAATAGGACATCAGCAATAGGACATCAGCAATAGGACATCAGCAATAGGACCTCAGCAATAGGACCTCAGCATTGTAACCTCAGCAATAGGACCTCAGCATTGTGACCTCAGCAATAGGACCTCAGCAATAGGACCTCAGAAATAGGACCTCAGCAATAGGACCTCAGCAATAGGACCTCAGCATTGTGACTTCAGCATTGTGACGTTAGCAATAGGACCTCAGCATTGTGACCTCAGCATTGTGACGTCAGCAATAGGACCTCAGCAATAGGACCTCAGCAATAGGACCTCAGCATTGTGACCTCAGCAATAGGACCTCAGCATTGTGACCTCAGCAGTAGGACCACAGCAATAGGACCTCATCATTGTGAACTCAGCAATAGGACATCAGCAACAGGACCTCATCAAAAGGACCTCAGCATTTTGACCTCAGCAGTAGGACCTCAGCCATAGTACCTCATCATTGTGACCTCAGCAATAGGAGCTCAGCCATAGCACCTCAGCATCGTGAACTCATTAATAGGACCTCAGCAATAGAACCTCAGCAATAGGACCTCAGCATTGTGACCTCAGTATTGTGACCTCAGCAATAGGACCTCAGCAATAGGACCTCAGCAATAGGACCTCAGCAATAGGACCTCAGCAATAGGACCTCAGCATTGTGACCTCAGCAATAGGACCTCAGCATAGTGACCTCAGAATTGTGACCTCTGCAATAGGACCTCAGCATTGTGACCTCAGAATTGTGACCTCAAAAATAAGACCTTAGCAATAGGACCTCAGCATTGTGACCTAAGCAATAGGACCTCAGAAATAGAACCTCAGCATTGTGACCTCAGCAATAGGACCTTAGCATTGTGACCTCAGCAATAGGACCTCAGCATTGTGACCTCAGCATTGTGACCTCAGCATTGTGACCTCAGCAATAGGACCTCAGCAATAGGAGCTCAGCCATAGGACCTCATCATTGTGACCTCAGCAATAGGACCTTAGCAATAGGACCTCAGCTTTGTGACCTCAGCAATAGGACCACAGCAATAGGACCTCAGACATAGGACCTTAGCAATAGGACCTCAGCAATAGGACCTCAGCAATAGGACCTCAGCAATAGGACCTCAGCAATAGGACCTCAGCATTGTGACCTCAGCAATAGGACCTCAGAAATAGGACCTCAGCAATAGGTCCTCAGCATTTTGACCTCAGCATTCTTACCTCAGCAATAGGACCTAAGCATTGTGACCTCAGCAATAGGAGCTCAGCAATAGCTCCTCAGCATTGTGACCTCAGCAATAGGACCTCAGCAATAGGACCTCAGTATTGTGACCTCAGCAGTAGGACCTCAGCAATAGGACCTCAGCATTGTTACCTCAGCATTGTAACCTCAGCAATAGGACCTCAGAATTGTGACCTCAGCAATAGGACCTTAGCAATAGGACCTCAGAAATAGGACCTAAGCAATAGGACCTCAGCAATAGGACCTCAGCAATAGGACCTCAGCAATAGGACCTCAGCAATAAGACCTCAGCATTGTGACGTCAGCAATAGAACCTCAGCATTGTGACCTCAGCAATAGGACCTCAGCATTGTGACCTCAGCATTGTAACCTCAGCAATAGGACCTCAGGAATAGGATCTCAGCAATAGGACTTCAGCATTGTGACCTCAGCAAAAAGACCTCAGTGTGACGACCTCAGCAATAGGACCTCAGCAATAGGACCTCAGCATTGTGACCTCAGCAATAGGACCTCATCATTGTGAACTCATCAATAGGACCTCAGCAGTAGGACCTCAGCAATAGGACCTCAGCAATAGGATCTCAGCATTGTGACCTCAGCAATAGCACCTCAGCAATAGGACCTCAGTATTGTGACCTCAGCAATAGGACCTCAGCAATAGGACCTCAGCATTGTGACCTCAGCATTGTGACCTCAGCAATAGGACCTCAGTATTGTGACCTCAGCAATAGGACCTCAGCATTGTTACCTCAGCATTGTAAACTCAGCAATAGGACCTCAGCATTGTGACCTCAGCAATAGGACCTCAGCAATAGGACCTCAGAAATAGGACCTAAGCAATAGGACCTCAGCAATAGGACCTCAGCAATAAGACCTCAGCATTGTTACCTCAGCAATAGGACCTCAGCAATAGGACCTCAGCATTGTGACATCAGCAATAGTACCTCAGCATTGTGACCTCAGCAATAGGACCTCAGAATTGTGACCTCAGCAATAGGGCCTCAGCAACAGGACCTCAGCAACAGGACCTCATCGTTATGAACTCAGCAATAGGACCTCAGCATTGTGACCTCAGCAACAGGAGCTCAGCCATAGGACCTCAGCATTGTGACCTCAGCATTGTGACCTCAGCAATAGGACCTCAGCATTGTGACCTCAGCAATAGGACCTCTGAAATAGGACCACAGCATTATTATCTGAGCATTGTGACATCAGTATTGTTACCACAGCAATAGGGCCTCAGCAATAGGACCTCAGTAATAGGACCTCAGCAATAGGACCTCAGCATTGTGACCTCAGCAATAGGACCTCAGCCATAGGACCTCAGCATTGTGACCTCAGCAATAGGACCTCAGCCATACGACCTCAGCATTGTGACCTCATTATTAGGATCTCAGCAATAGAACCTCAGCAATAGGACCTCAGCATTGTGACCTCAGCATTGTGACCTCAGCAATAGGACCTCAGCAATAGGACCTCAGTAAAAGGACCTCAGTAAAAGGACCTCAGCAATAGGACCACAGCAATAGGACCTCAGCAATAGGACCTCAGCAATAGGACCTCAGCAATAGGACCTCAGCAATAGGACATCAGCAATAGGACATCAGCAATAGGACATCAGCAATAGGACATCAGCAATAGGACCTCAGCAATAGGACCTCAGCAATAGGACCTCAGCATTGTAACCTCAGCAATAGGACCTCAGCATTGTGACCTCAGCAATAGGACCTCAGCAATAGGACCTCAGAAATAGGACCTCAGCAATAGGACCTCAGCAATAGGACCTCAGCAATAGGACCTCAGCAATAGGACCTCAGCATTGTGAACTCAGCATTGTGACGTCAGCAATAGGACCTCAGCAATAGGACCTCAGCAATAGGACCTCAGCATTGTGACCTCAGCATTGTGACCTCAGCAATAGGACCTCAGCATTGTGACCTCAGCAATAGGACCTCAGCAATAGGACCTCAGCAATAGGACCTCAGCATTGTGACCTCAGCAAGAGGACCTCAGCAATAGGACCTGAGCACTGTGACCTCAGCAATAGGACCTCAGTAATAGGACCTCAGCAATAGGACCTCAGCAATAGGACCTCAGCATTGTGACCTCAGCAATAGGACCTCAGTAATAGGACCTCAGCAATAGGACCTCAGCAATAGGACCTCAGCAATAGGACCTCAGAATTGTGACCTCAGCATTGTGACCTCAGCAATAGGACCTCAGCAATAGGACCTCAGCAATAGGACCTCAGCAATAGGACCTCCGCATTGTGACCTCAGCAATAGGACCTCAGAAATAGGACCTCAGCAATAGGACCTCAGCAATAGGACCTCAGCATTGTGACCTCAGCAATAAGACCTCAGCAATAGGACCTCAGCATTATGACCTCAACAATAGGACCTCAGCATTGTGACCTCAGCATTGTGACCTCAGCAATAGGACCTCAGAAATAGGACCTCTGCAATAGGACCTCAGCATTGTGACCTAAGCATTGTGACCTCAGCAATAGGACCTCAGCATTGTGACCTAAGCATTGTGACCTCAGCCATAGGACCTCAGCATTGTGACCTCAGCAATAGGACCTCAGAAACAGGACCTCAGCATAATGACCTCAGTAATAGGACCTCAGCCATAGGACCTCAGCAATAGGACCTCAGCATTGGGACCTCAGCATTGGGACCTCAGCAATAGGACCTCAGCAATAGAACCTCAGCAATAGGACCTCAGCATTGTGACCTCAGCAATAGGACTTCAGCAATAGGACCCCAACAATTGGACCTCAGCAATAGGACCTCAGCAATAGGACATCAGCAATAGAACCTAAGCAATAGGACCTCATCAATAGGACCTCAGCATTGTGACCTAAGTAATAGGACATCAGCAATAGGACCTCAGCCATAGGACCTCAGCATTGTGACCTTAGCAATAGGACCTCAGCAATAGGACCTCAGAAACAGGACCTCAGCATTGTGACCTCAGCAATAGGACCTCAGCCATAGGACCTCAGCAATAGGACCCCAACAATTGGACCTCAGCAATAGGACCTCAGCAATAGGACATCAGCAATAGAACCTAAGCAATAGGACCTCATCAATAGGACCTCAGCATTGTGACCTAAGCAATAGGACATCAGCAATAGGACCTCAGCAATAGGACCTCATCATTGTGACCTCAGCATTGTGACGTCAGCGATAGGTCTTCAGCAATAGGACCTCAGCAATAGGACCTCAGCATTGTAACCTCAGCAATAGGACGTCAGCAATAGGACCTAAGCAATAGGACCTCATCATTGTGACCTCAGCAATAGGACCTCAGCAATAGGACCTCAGAAATAGGACCTCTGTATTGTGACCTCAGCATTGTGACCTCAGCAATAGGACCTCAGACGTAGGACCTCAGCATTGTGACCTTAGCAATAGGACCTCAGCATAGTGACCTCAGAATTGTGACCTCAGCAATAGGACCTGAGCATTGTGACGTCAGAATTGTGACCTCAGGAATAAGACATTAGCAATAGGACCTCAGCATTGTGACCACAGCATTGTGACCTCAGCAATAAGACCTTAGGAATAGGACCTCAGCATTGTGACCTCAGCAATAGGACCTCAGCATAGTGACCTCAGAATTGTGACCTCAGAAATAGGACCTCAGCATTGTTACCTCAGAATTGTGACCTCAGCAATAAGACCTTAGCAATAGGACCTCAGCATTGTGACCTCAGCATTTTGACCTAAGCAATAGGACCTCAGAAATAGAACCTCAGCATTGTGACCTCAGCAATAGGACCTCAGCATTGTGACCTCAGCATTGTGACGTCAGCGATAGGTCTTAAGCAATAGGACCTCAGCAATAGGACCTCAGCATTGTAACCTCAGCAATAGGACATCAGCAATAGGACCTCAGCAATAGGACCTCATCATTGTGACCTCAGCAATAGGACCTCAGCAATAGGACCTCAGCAATAGGACCTCAGCAATAGGACCTCAGAAATAGGACCTCTGTATTGTGACCTCAGCATTGTGACCTCAGCAATAGGACCTCAGCAATAGGACCTCAGCCATAGGACCTCAGCAATAGGACCTCAGCCATAGGACCTCAGCAATAGGACCTCAGCAATAGGACCTCAGCAATAGGACCTCAGCAATAGGACCTCAGAAATAGGACCTCAGAAAAAGGACCTCAGCATTGTGACCTCAGCAATAGGACCTCAGACGTAGGACCTCAGCATTGTGACCTCAGCAATAGGACCTCAGCAATAGGACCTCAGCAATAGGACCTCAGCAATAGGACCTCAGCATGGGGATCTCAGCATTGTGACCTCAGCAATAGGACCTCAGCAATAGGACCTCAGCATTGTTACCTCAGCATTGTGACCTCAGCATTGTGACCTCAGCAATAGGACCTCAGCATTGTGACCTCAGCAATAGGAGCTCATTAATAGGACCTCAGCCATAGGACCAAAGCAATAGGACCTCAGTAATAGGACCTCAGCATTGTGACCTCAGCATTGTGACCTCAGCATTAGGACATCAGCAATAGGACCTCAGCAGTAGGACCTCAGCATTGTGACCTCAGCATTGTGACCTCAGCATTGTGACCTCAGCAATAGGACCTCAGTAATAGGGCCTCAGCATTGTAACATCAGCATTGTGACCTCAGCAATAGGACTTTAGCAATAGGACCTCAGCAATAGGACCTCAGCATAGTGACCTCAGCAATACGACCTCAGCATTGTGACCTCAGCATTGTGACCTCAGGAATAGGACCTCAGCATTGTGAACTCAGCAATAGGACCTTAGCAATAGCACCTCAGCAATAGCACCTCAGCATTGTGACCTCAGCAATAGGACCTCAGCAATAGGACCTAAGCAATAGGACCTCAGCATTGTGACCTCAGCAATAGGACCTCAGATAGAGCACCTGAGCAATAGGACCTCAGCATTGTGACCTCAGCAATAGGACCTCAGAAATAGGACCTCCGCATAGTGACCTCAGCATTGTGACCTCAGCAAGAGGACCTCAGCAATAGGACCTAAGCAATAGGACCTCAGCATTGTGACCTCAGCAATAGGACCTCAGCAATAGGACCTCAGCAACAGGACCTCAGCATTTTGACCTCAGCATTCTGACCTCAGCAATAGGACCTCAGCATTGTGACCTCAGCATTGTGACCTCAGCAATAGAACCTCAGCAATAGGACCTCAGCACTGTGACCTCAGCAATAGGACCTCAGCAATAGGACCTCAGCACTGTGACCTCAGCAATAGGACCTCAGCAATAGGACCTCAGCAATAGGACCTCAGCAATAGGACCTCAGCAATAGGACCTCAGCATTGTGACCTCAGCAGTAGGACCTCAGCATTGTGACGTCAGCATTGTGACCTCAGCAATAGGACCTCAGCAATAGGACCTCAGCAATAGGACCTCAGCAATAGGACCTCAGCAATTGGACCTCAGCATTGTGACCTCAGCAATAGGACCTCAGCAATAGGACCTCAGCAATAGGACCTCAGCATTGTGACCTCAGCAATAGGACCTCAGCAATAGGACCTCAGCAATAGGACCTCAGCAATAGAACCTCAGCAATAGGACCTCAGCATTGTGACCTCAGCATTGTGACCTCAGCAATAGGACCTCAGCAATAGGACCTCAGCAATAGGACCTCAGCATTGTGACCTCAGCAATAGGACCTCAGCAATAGGACCTCAGCATTGTGACCTCAGCAATAGGACCTCAGCAATAGGACCTCATCATTGTGACCTCAGCAATAGGACCTCAGCAATAGGACCTCAGCCATAGGACCTCAGCAATAGGACCTCAGCCATAGGACCTCAGCAATAGGACCTCAGCAATAGGACCTCAGCAATAGGACCTCAGCAATAGGACCTCAGAAATAGGACCTCAGAAATAGGACCTCAGCATTGTGACCTCAGCAATAGGACCTCAGACGTAGGACCTCAGCATTGTGACCTCAGCAATAGGACCTCAGCAATAGGACCTCAGCAATAGGACCTCAGCAATAGGACCTCAGCATGGGGATCTCAGCATTGTGACCTCAGCAATAGGACCTCAGCAATAGGACCTCAGCATTGTTACCTCAGCATTGTGACCTCAGCATTGTGACCTCAGCAATAGGACCTCAGCATTGTGACCTCAGCAATAGGAGCTCATTAATAGGACCTCAGCCATAGGACCAAAGCAATAGGACCTCAGTAATAGGACCTCAGCATTGTGACCTCAGCATTGTGACCTCAGCATTAGGACATCAGCAATAGGACCTCAGCAGTAGGACCTCAGCATTGTGACCTCAGCATTGTGACCTCAGCAATAGGACCTCAGTAATAGGGCCTCAGCATTGTAACATCAGCATTGTGACCTCAGCAATAGGACTTTAGCAATAGGACCTCAGCAATAGGACCTCAGCATAGTGACCTCAGCAATACGACCTCAGCATTGTGACCTCAGCATTGTGACCTCAGGAATAGGACCTCAGCATTGTGAACTCAGCAATAGGACATTAGCAATAGCACCTCAGCAATAGGACCTCAGCATTGTGACCTCAGCAATAGGACCTCAGATAGAGCACCTGAGCAATAGGACCTCAGCATTGTGACCTCAGCAATAGGACCTCAGAAATAGGACCTCCGCATAGTGACCTCAGCATTGTGACCTCAGCAAGAGGACCTCAGCAATAGGACCTAAGCAATAGGACCTCAGCATTGTGACCTCAGCAATAGGACCTCAGCCATAGGACTTCAGCAATAGGACCTCATCATTGTGACCTCAGCAATAGGACCTCAGCAATAGGACCTCAGCAACAGGACCTCAGCATTTTGACCTCAGCATTCTGACCTCAGCAATAGGACCTCAGCATTGTGACCTCAGCATTGTGACCTCAGCAATAGAACCTCAGCAATAGGACCTCAGCACTGTGACCTCAGCAATAGGACCTCAGCAATAGGACCTCAGCAATAGGACCTCAGCAATAGGACCTCAGCAATAGGACCTCAGCATTGTGACCTCAGCAGTAGGACCTCAGCATTGTGACGTCAGCATTGTGACCTCAGCAATAGGACCTCAGCAATAGGACCTCAGCAATTGGACCTCAGCATTGTGACCTCAGCAATAGGACATCAGCAATAGGACCTCAGCAATAGGACCTCAGCATTGTGACCTCAGCAATAGGACCTCAGCAATAGGACCTCAGCAATAGGACCTCAGCAATAGAACCTCAGCAATAGGACCTCAGCAATAGAACCTCAGCAATAGAACCTCAGCAATAGGACCTCAGCAATAGGACCTCAGCAATAGGACCTCAGCATTGTGAACTCAGCATTGTGACCTCAGCAATAGGACCTCAGCAATAGGACCTCAGCAATAGGACCTCAGCATTGTGACCTCAGCAATAGGACCTCAGCAATAGGACCTCAGCATTGTGACCTCAGCAATAGGACCTCAGCAATAGGACCTCAGCAATAGGACCTCAGTATTGTGATCTCAGCAATAGGACCTCAGCAGTAGGACCTCAGCAATAGGACCTCAGCATTGTGAACTCAGCATTGCGACCTCAGCAATAGGACCTCAGCAATAGGACCTCAGCAATAGGTCCTCAGCATGGTGACCTCAGCAATAGGACCTCAGCAATAGGACCTCAGCATTGTCACCGAAGAAATAGGACCTCAGCAATGTGACCTCAGCAATAGGACCTCAGCATTGTGACCTCAGCAATAAGACCTCAGCAATAGGGCCTCAGCATTGTGACCTCAGCATTGTGACCTCAGCAATAGGACCTTAGCATTGTGACCTCAGCCATAGGACCTCAGCATTGTGACCTCAGCAATAGGACCTCAGCAATAGGACCTCAGCATTGTGGCCTCAGCATTGTGGCCTCAGTAATATTACCTCAGAATTGTGACCTCAGTATTGTGACCTCAGCAATAGGACCTCAGCAATAGGACCTCAGCATTGTGACCTCATCATTGTGACCTAAGCATTGTGACCTCAGCATTGTGACCTCAGCAATAGGACCTCATCATTGTGACCTCAGCAATAGGACCTCAGCAATAGGACCTCAACATTGTGACCTCAGCAATAGGACCTCAGCAATAAGACCTCAGCATTGTGATCTCAGCATTGTGACCTCAGCAATAGGACCTCAGCATTGTGACCTTAGCATTGTGACCTCAGCAATAGGACCTCAGCATTGTGACCTCAGCAATAGGACCTCAGCAGTAGGACCTCAGCAGTAGGACCTCAGCATTGTGACCTCAGCAATAGGACCTCAGCAGTAGGACCTCAGGAATAGCACCTCAGCAATAGGACCTCCGCATTGTGACCTCAGCAATAGGACCTCCGCATTGTGACCTCAGCAATAGGACCTCAGCAATACGACCTCAGCATTGTGACCTCAGCATTGTGACCTCAGGAATAGGACCTCAGCATTGTGAACTCAGCAATAGGACATTAGCAATAGCACCTCAGCAATAGCACCTCAGCATTGTGACCTCAGCAATAGGACCTCAGCAATAGGACCTAAGCAATAGGACCTCAGCATTGTGACCTCAGCAATAGGACCTCAGATAGAGCACCTGAGCAATAGGACCTCAGCATTGTGACCTCAGCAATAGGACCTCAGAAATAGGACCTCCGCATAGTGACCTCAGCATTGTGACCTCAGCAAGAGGACCTCAGCAATAGGACCTAAGCAATAGGACCTCAGCATTGTGACCTCAGCAATAGGACCTCAGCCATAGGACTTCAGCAATAGGACCTCATCATTGTGACCTCAGCAATAGGACCTCAGCAATAGGACCTCAGCAACAGGACCTCAGCATTTTGACCTCAGCATTCTGACCTCAGCAATAGGACCTCAGCATTGTGACCTCAGCATTGTGACCTCAGCAATAGAACCTCAGCAATAGGACCTCAGCACTGTGACCTCAGCAATAGGACCTCAGCAATAGGACCTCAGCAATAGGACCTCAGCAATAGGACCTCAGCAATAGGACCTCAGCAATAGGACCTCAGCATTGTGACCTCAGCAGTAGGACCTCAGCATTGTGACGTCAGCATTGTGACCTCAGCAATAGGACCTCAGCAATAGGACCTCAGCAATTGGACCTCAGCATTGTGACCTCAGCAATAGGACATCAGCAATAGGACCTCAGCATTGTGACCTCAGCAATAGGACCTCAGCAATAGGACCTCAGCAATAGGACCTCAGCAATAGAACCTCAGCAATAGGACCTCAGCAATAGGACCTCAGCATTGTGACCTCAGCATTGTGACCTCAGCAATAGGACCTCAGCAATAGGACCTCAGCAATAGGACCTCAGCAATAGGACCTCAGCATTGTGACCTCAGCAATAGGACCTCAGCAATAGGACCTCAGCATTGTGACCTCAGCAATAGGACCTCAGCAATAGGACCTCAGCAATAGGACCTCAGTATTGTGATCTCAGCAATAGGACCTCAGCAGTAGGACCTCAGCAATAGGACCTCAGCATTGTGAACTCAGCATTGCGACCTCAGCAATAGGACCTCAGCAATAGGACCTCAGCAATAGGACCTCAGCATTGTCACCGAAGAAATAGGACCTCAGCAATGTGACCTCAGCAATAGGACCTCAGCATTGTGACCTCAGCAATAAGACCTCAGCAATAGGGCCTCAGCATTGTGACCTCAGCAATAGGACCTCAGCAGTAGGACCTCAGCAGTAGGACCTCAGCATTGTGACCTCAGCAATAGGACCTCAGCAGTAGGACCTCAGGAATAGCACCTCAGCAATAGGACCTCCGCATTGTGACCTCAGCAATAGGACCTCCGCATTGTGACCTCAGCAATAGGACCTCAGCAATACGACCTCAGCATTGTGACCTCAGCATTGTGACCTCAGGAATAGAACCTCAGCATTGTGAACTCAGCAATAGGACATTAGCAATAGCACCTCAGCAATAGCACCTCAGCATTGTGACCTCAGCAATAGGACCTCAGCAATAGGACCTAAGCAATAGGACCTCAGCATTGTGACCTCAGCAATAGGACCTCAGATAGAGCACCTGAGCAATAGGACCTCAGCATTGTGACCTCAGCAATAGGACCTCAGAAATAGGACCTCCGCATAGTGACCTCAGCATTGTGACCTCAGCAAGAGGACCTCAGCAATAGGACCTAAGCAATAGGACCTCAGCATTGTGACCTCAGCAATAGGACCTCAGCCATAGGACTTCAGCAATAGGACCTCATCATTGTGACCTCAGCAATAGGACCTCAGCAATAGGACCTCAGCAACAGGACCTCAGCATTTTGACCTCAGCATTCTGACCTCAGCAATAGGACCTCAGCATTGTGACCTCAGCATTGTGACCTCAGCAATAGAACCTCAGCAATAGGACCTCAGCACTGTGACCTCAGCAATAGGACCTCAGCAATAGGACCTCAGCAATAGGACCTCAGCAATAGGACCTCAGCATTGTGACCTCAGCAGTAGGACCTCAGCATTGTGACGTCAGCATTGTGACCTCAGCAATAGGACCTCAGCAATAGGACCTCAGCAATTGGACCTCAGCATTGTGACCTCAGCAATAGGACATCAGCAATAGGACCTCAGCATTGTGACCTCAGCAATAGGACCTCAGCAATAGGACCTCAGCAATAGGACCTCAGCAATAGAACCTCAGCAATAGGACCTCAGCAATAGGACCTCAGCATTGTGACCTCAGCATTGTGACCTCAGCAATAGGACCTCAGCAATAGGACCTCAGCAATAGGACCTCAGCAATAGGACCTCAGCATTGTGACCTCAGCAATAGGACCTCAGCAATAGGACCTCAGCATTGTGACCTCAGCAATAGGACCTCAGCAATAGGACCTCAGCAATAGGACCTCAGTATTGTGATCTCAGCAATAGGACCTCAGCAGTAGGACCTCAGCAATAGGACCTCAGCATTGTGAACTCAGCATTGCGACCTCAGCAATAGGACCTCAGCAATAGGACCTCAGCAATAGGACCTCAGCATTGTCACCGAAGAAATAGGACCTCAGCAATGTGACCTCAGCAATAGGACCTCAGCATTGTGACCTCAGCAATAAGACCTCAGCAATAGGGCGTCAGCATTGTGACCTCAGCATTGTGACCTCAGCCATAGGACCTCAGCATTGTGACCTCAGCCATAGGACCTCAGCATTGTGACCTCAGCAATAGGACCTCAGCATTGTGGCCTCAGCATTGTGGCCTCAGTAATATTACCTCAGAATTGTGACCTCAGTATTGTGACCTCAGCAATAGGACCTCAGCAATAGGACCTCAGCATTGTGACCTCATCATTGTGACCTAAGCATTGTGACCTCAGCATTGTGACCTCAGCATTGTGACCTCAGCAATAGGACCTCATCATTGTGACCTCAGCAATAGGACCTCAGCAATAGGACCTCAACATTGTGACCTCAGCAATAGGACCTCAGCAATAAGACCTCAGCATTGTGATCTCAGCATTGTGACCTCAGCAATAGGACCTCAGCAATAGGACCTCAGCATTGTGACCTTAGCATTGTGACCTCAGCAATAGGACCTCAGCATTGTGACCTCAGCAATAGGACCTCAGCAGTAGGACCTCAGCAGTAGGACCTCAGCATTGTGACCTCAGCAATAGGACCTCAGCAGTAGGACCTCAGGAATAGCACCTCAGCAATAGGACCTCCGCATTGTGACCTCAGCAATAGGACCTCCGCATTGTGACCTCAGCAATAGGACCTCAGCAATAGGACCTCAGCAATAGGACCTCAGCAATAGGACCTCAGCAATAGGACCTCCGCATTGTGACCTCAGCAATAGGACCTCAGCATTGTGACCTCAGCATTGTGACCTCAGCAATAGGACCTCAGCAATAGGACCTCAGCAATAGGACCTCAGCAATAGGACCTCAGCAAAAGGACCTCAGCATTGTGACCTCAGCATTGTGACCTCAGCATTGTGACCTCAGCAATAGGACCTCAGCAATAGGACCTCAGCAATAGGACCTCAGCATTGTGACCTCACCAATAGGACCACAGCAATAGGACCTCAGAAATAGGACCTCAGAAATAGGACCTCAGCATTGTGACCTCAGCAATAGGACCTCAGCAATAGGACCTCAGCAATAGGACCTCAGCAATAGGACCTCAGCATTGTGACCTCAGCATTATGACCTCAGCAATAGCACCTAAGCATTGTGACCTCAGCAATAGGACCTCAGCATTGTGACCTCAGCCTTGTGACCTCAGCAACAGGACCTCAGCAATAGGACCTCAGAAATAGGACATCAGCAATAGGACCTCAGTAATAGGACCTCAGCATTGTTACATCAGCATTGTGACCTCAGCATTGTGACCTCAGCAATAGGACCTCAGCAATAGGACCTCAGCAATAGGACCTAAGCAATAGGACCTCAGAATTGTGACCTCAGGAATAGGGCTTCAGCAATAGGACCTCATCATTGTGACCTCAGCAATAGGACCTCAGCAACAGGACCTCAGCAACAGGACCTCAGCATTGTGACCTCCGCAATAGGACCTCAGCAATAGGACCCAAGCAATAGGACCTCAGCATTGTGACCTCTGCATTGTGACCTCAGCAATAGGACCTCAGCAATAGGACGTCACCAATAGGACCTCAGCAATAGGACCTCAGCAATAGGACCTCAGCATTTTGACCTCAGCAATAGGACCTCAGCACTGTGACCTCAGCAATAAGACCTCAGCAATAGGGCCTCAGCATTGTGACCTCAGCATTGTGACCTCAGCAATAGGACCTTAGCATTGTGACCTCAGCCATAGGACCTCAGCATTGTGACCTCAGCCATAGGACCTCAGCATTGTGACCTCAGCAATAGGACCTCAGCAATAGGACCTCAGCATTGTGGCCTCAGCATTGTGGCCTCAGTAATATTACCTCAGAATTGTGACCTCAGTATTGTGACCTCAGCAATAGGACCTCAGCATTGTGACCTCAGCATTGTGACCTCAGCAATAGGACCTCAGCAATAGGACCTCAGCAATAGGACCTCAGCAATAGGACCTCAACATTGTGACCTCAGCAATAGGACCTCAGCAATAAGACCTCAGCATTGTGATCTCAGCATTGTGACCTCAGCAATAGGACCTCAGCAATAGGACCTCAGCATTGTGACCTTAGCATTGTGACCTCAGCAATAGGACCTCAGCATTGTGACCTCAGCAATAGGACCTCAGCAGTAGGACCTCAGCAGTAGGACCTCAGCATTGTGACCTCAGCAAGAGGACCTCAGCAGTAGGACCTCAGGAATAGCACCTCAGCAATAGGACCTCCGCATTGTGACCTCAGCAATAGGACCTCCGCATTGTGACCTCAGCAATAGGACCTCAGCAATAGGACCTCAGCAATAGGACCTCAGCAATAGGACCTCAGCAATAGGACCTCCGCATTGTGACCTCAGCAATAGGACCTCAGCATTGTGACCTCAGCATTGTGACCTCAGCAATAGGACCTCAGCAATAGGACCTCAGCAATAGAACCTCAGCAATAGGACCTCAGCAAAAGGACCTCAGCATTGTGACCTCAGCATTGTGACCTCAGCATTGTGACCTCAGCAATAGGACCTCAGCAATAGGACCTCAGCAATAGGACCTCAGCATTGTGACCTCACCAATAGGACCACAGCAATAGGACCTCAGAAATAGGACCTCAGAAATAGGACCTCAGCATTGTGACCTCAGCAATAGGACCTCAGCAATAGGACCTCAGCAATAGGACCTCAGCATTGTGACCTCAGCATTATGACCTCAGCAATAGCACCTAAGCATTGTGACCTCAGCAATAGGACCTCAGCATTGTGACCTCAGCCTTGTGACCTCAGCAACAGGACCTCAGCAATAGGACCTCAGAAATAGGACATCAGCAATAGGACCTCAGTAATAGGATCTCAGCATTGTTACATCAGCATTGTGACCTCAGCATTGTGACCTCAGCAATAGGACCTCAGCAATAGGACCTCAGCAATAGGACCTCAGCAATAGGACCTCAGCAATAGGACCTCAGAATTGTGACCTCAGGAATAGGGCTTCAGCAATAGGACCTCATCATTGTGACCTCAGCAATAGGACCTCAGCAACAGGACCTCAGCAACAGGACCTCAGCATTGTGACCTCCGCAATAGGACCTCAGCAATAGGACCCAAGCAATAGGACCTCAGCATTGTGACCTCTGCATTGTGACCTCAGCAATAGGACCTCAGCAATAGGACGTCACCAATAGGACCTCAGCAATAGGACCTCAGCAATAGGACCTCAGCATTTTGACCTCAGCAATAGGACCTCAGCACTGTGACCTCAGCAATAGGACCTCAGCAATAGGACCTCAGCAATAGGACCCCAGCCTTGTGACCTCAGCAATAGGACCTCAGCACTGTGACCTCAGCAATAGGACCTCAGCAATAGGACCTCAGCAATAGGACCTCAGCCTTGTGACCTCAGCAATAGGACCTCAGCATCGTGATCTCAGCATTGTGACCTCAGCAATAGGACCTCAGCATTGTGACCTCAGCAATAGGACCTCAGAAATAGGACATCAGCAATATGACCTCAGTAATAGGACCTCAGCATTGTTACATCAGCATTGTGTCCTCAGCATTGTGACCTCAGCAATAGGACCTCAGCAATAGGACCTAATCAGTAGGACCTCAGCAATAGGACCTAAGCATTGTGATCTCAGCAATAGGACCACAGCAATAGGACCTCAGCATTGTGACCTCAGCAATAGGACCTCAGCAATAGGACCTCAGAAATAGGACCTCAGCAATACGACCTAAGCAATAGGACCTCAGCAATAGGACCTCAGAAATAGGACCTCAGCATTGTGACCTCAGCATTATGACCTCAGCAATAGGACCTCAGCATTGTGACCTCAGCATTATGACCTCAGCATTGTGACCTCAGCAATAGGACCTCAGAAATAGGACCTAAGCAATAGGACCTCAGAAATAGGACCTCAGAAAAAGGACCTCAGAATTGTGACCTCAGCAATAGGGCCTCATCATTGTGACCTCAGCAATAGGACCTCAGCAATAGGACATCAGCATTGTGACCTCCGCAACAGGACCTCAGCAATAGGACCCCAGCAATAGGACCTCAGCATTGTGACCTCAGCAATAGGACCTCAGCAATAGGACGTCACCAATAGGACCTCAGCAATAGGACCTCAGCATTGTGACCTCAGCAATAGGACCTCAGCATACTGACCTCAGAATTGTGACCTCAGCAATAGGACCTCAGCAATAGGACTTCAGCGTTGTGACCTCAGCATTGTGACCTCAGCAATAGGACCTCAGCATAGTGATCTCAGCATTGTGACCTCAGCAATAGGACCTCAGCAATAGGACCTCAGCATTGTGATCTCAGCATTGTGACCTCAGCAATAGGACCTCAGAAATAGGACATCAGCAATAGGACCTCAGTAATAGGACCTCAGCATTGTTACATCAGCATTGTGTCCTCAGCATTGTGACCTCAGCAATAGGACCTCAGCAATAGGACCTCAGCAATAGGACCTAAGCTATAGGACCTCAGCAATAGGACCTCAGAATTGTGACCTCAGCAATAGGGCCTCAGCAATAGGACCTCAGCATTGTGACCTCTGCATTGTGACCTCAGCAATAGGACCTCAGCAATAGGACCTCAGCATTGTGACCTCAGCAATAGGACCTCAGCAATAGGACCTCAGAAATAGGACCTCAGCATTCTGACCTCAGCAATAGGACCTCAGCAATAGGACCTCAGCATTGTGACCTCAGCAATAGAACCTCAGCAATAGGACCTCAGCAATAGGACCTCAGCAATAGGACCTCAGCAATAGGACCTCAGCAATAGGACCTAAGCATTGTGACCTCAGCAATAGGACCACAGCAATAGGACCTCAGCATTTTGACCTCTGCATTCTGACCTCAGCAATAGGACCTCAGCAATAGGACCTCAGCAATAGGACCTATGCATTTTGACCTCAACATTGTGACCTCAGCAATAGGACCTCAGCATTGTGATCTCAGCATTGTGACCTCAGCAATAGGACCTCAGCAATAGGACATCAGCAATAGGACCTCAGCAATAGGACCTCAGCATTGTTACCTCAGCATTGTAACCTCAGCAATAGGACCTCAGCATTGTGACCTCAGCAATAGGACCTCAGCATTCTGACCTCAGAATTGTGACCTCAGCAATAGGACCTCAGCAATAGGACTTCAGCGTTGTGACCTCAGCATTGTGACCTCAGCAATAGGACCTCAGCATAGTGATCTCAGCATTGTGACCTCAGCAATAGGACCTCAGAAATAAGACATCAGCAATAGGACCTCAGTAATAGGACCTCAGCATTGTTACATCAGCATTGTGTCCTCAGCATTGTGACCTCAGCAATAGGACCTCAGCAATAGGACCTCAGAAATAGGACCTAAGCTATAGGACCTCAGCAATAGGACCTCAGAATTGTGACCTCAGCAATAGGGCCTCAGCAATAGGACCTCAGCATTGTGACCTCTGCATTGTGACCTCAGCAATAGGACCTCAGCAATAGGACCTCAGTAAAAGGACCTCAGCATTGTGATCTCAGCATTGTGACCTCAGCAATAGGACCTCAGAAATAAGACATCAGCAATAGGACCTCAGTAATAGGACCTCAGCATTGTTACATCAGCATTGTGTCCTCAGCATTGTGACCTCAGCAATAGGACCTCAGCAATAGGACCTCAGAAATAGGACCTAAGCTATAGGACCTCAGCAATAGGACCTCAGAATTGTGACCTCAGCAATAGGGCCTCAGCAATAGGACCTCAGCATTGTGACCTCTGCATTGTGACCTCAGCAATAGGACCTCAGCAATAGGACCTCAGCATTGTGACCTCAGCAATAGGACCTCAGCAATAGGACCTCAGAAATAGGACCTCAGCATTCTGACCTCAGCAATAGGACCTCAGCAATAGGACCTCAGCAATAGAACCTCAGCAATAGGACCTCAGCAATAGGACCTCAGCAATAGGACCTCAGCAATAGGACCTCAGCAATAGGACCTAAGCATTGTGACCTCAGCAATAGGACCACAGCAATAGGACCTCAGCATTTTGACCTCTGCATTGTGACCTCAGCAATAGGACCTCAGCAATAGGACCTCAGCAATAGGACCTATGCATTTTGACCTCAACATTGTGACCTCAGCAATAGGACCTCAGCATTGTGATCTCAGCATTGTGACCTCAGCAATAGGACCTCAGCAATAGGACATCAGCAATAGGACCTCAGCAATAGGACCTCAGCATTGTTACCTCAGCATTGTAACCTCAGCAATAGGACCTCAGCATTGTGACCTCAGCAATAGGACCTCAGCAATAGGACTTTAGCAATAGGACCTCAGCAATAGGACCTCAGCCTTGTGACCTCAGCAATAGGACCTCAGAATTGTGACCTCAGCAATAGGGCCTCAGCAATAGGACCTCAGCATTGTGACCTCAGCAATAGGACCTCAGCAATAGGACCTCAGCAATAGGACCTCAGCAATAGGACCTCAGCATTGTGACCTCCGCAATAGGACCTCAGCAATAGGACCTCAACCTTGTGACCTCAGTAATAGGACCTCAGCATCGTGATCTCAGCATTGTGACCTCAGCAATAGGACCTCAGCAATAGGACATCAGCAATAGGGCCTCAGCAATAGGACCTCAGCCTTGTGACCTCAGCAATAGGACCTCAGCAATAGGACCTCAGCATTGTGACCTCAGCAATAGAACCTCAGCAATAGGACCTCAGCAACAGGACCTCAGCAACAGGACCTCAGAAATAGGACCTCAGCAATACGACCTCTGCATTGTGACCTCAGCAATAGGACCTCAGCAATAGGACCTCAGCAATAGGACCTAAGCTATAGGACCTCAGCAATAGGACCTCAGAATTGTGACCTCAGCAATAGGGCCTCAGCAATAGGACCTCAGCATTGTGACCTCTGCATTGTGACCTCAGCAATAGGACCTCAGCAATAGGACCTCAGCAATAGGACCTCAGCATTGTGACCTCAGCAATAGGACCTCAGCAATAGGACCTCAGAAATAGGACCTCAGCATTCTGACCTCAGCAATAGGACCTCAGCAATAGGACCTCAGCATTGTGACCTCAGCAATAGAACCTCAGCAATAGGACCTCAGCAATAGGACCTCAGCAATAGGACCTCAGCAATAGGACCTCAGCAATAGGACCTAAGCATTGTGACCTCAGCAATAGGACCACAGCAATAGGACCTCAGCATTTTGACCTCTGCATTCTGACCTCAGCAATAGGACCTCAGCAATAGGACCTCAGCAATAGGACCTATGCATTTTGACCTCAACATTGTGACCTCAGCAATAGGACCTCAGCATTGTGATCTCAGCATTGTGACCTCAGCAATAGGACCTCAGCAATAGGACATCAGCAATAGGACCTCAGCAATAGGACCTCAGCATTGTTACCTCAGCATTGTAACCTCAGCAATAGGACCTCAGTATTGTGACCTCAGCAATAGGACCTCAGCATTCTGACCTCAGAATTGTGACCTCAGCAATAGGACCTCAGCAATAGGACTTCAGCGTTGTGACCTCAGCATTGTGACCTCAGCAATAGGACCTCAGCATAGTGATCTCAGCATTGTGACCTCAGCAATAGGACCTCAGCAAAAGGACCTCAGCATTGTGATCTCAGCATTGTGACCTCAGCAATAGGACCTCAGAAATAGGACATCAGCAATAGGACCTCAGTAATAGGACCTCAGCATTGTTACATCAGCATTGTGTCCTCAGCATTGTGACCTCAGCAATAGGACCTCAGCAATAGGACCTCAGAAATAGGACCTAAGCTATAGGACCTCAGCAATAGGACCTCAGAATTGTGACCTCAGCAATAGGGCCTCAGCAATAGGACCTCAGCATTGTGACCTCTGCATTGTGACCTCAGCAATAGGACCTCAGCAATAGGACCTCAGCATTGTGACCTCAGCAATAGGACCTCAGCAATAGGACCTCAGAAATAGGACCTCAGCATTCTGACCTCAGCAATAGGACCTCAGCAATAGGACCTCAGCAATAGAACCTCAGCAATAGGACCTCAGCAATAGGACCTCAGCAATAGGACCTCAGCAATAGGACCTCAGCAATAGGACCTAAGCATTGTGACCTCAGCAATAGGACCACAGCAATAGGACCTCAGCATTTTGACCTCTGCATTGTGACCTCAGCAATAGGACCTCAGCAATAGGACCTCAGCAATAGGACCTATGCATTTTGACCTCAACTTTGTGACCTCAGCAATAGGACCTCAGCATTGTGATCTCAGCATTGTGACCTCAGCAATAGGACCTCAGCAATAGGACATCAGCAATAGGACCTCAGCAATAGGACCTCAGCATTGTTACCTCAGCATTGTAACCTCAGCAATAGGACCTCAGCATTGTGACCTCAGCAATAGGACCTCAGCAATAGGACTTTAGCAATAGGACCTCAGCAATAGGACCTCAGCCTTGTGACCTCAGCAATAGGACCTCAGAATTGTGACCTCAGCAATAGGGCCTCAGCAATAGGACCTCAGCATTGTGACCTCAGCAATAGGACCTCAGCAATAGGACCTCAGCAATAGGACCTCAGCATTGTGACCTCCGCAATAGGACCTCAGCAATAGGACCTCAGCAATAGGACCTCAACCTTGTGACCTCAGTAATAGGACCTCAGCATCGTTATCTCAGCATTGTGACCTCAGCAATAGGACCTCAGCAATAGGACATCAGCAATAGGGCCTCAGCAATAGGACCTCAGCCTTGTGACCTCAGCAATAGGACCTCAGCAATAGGACCTCAGCATTGTGACCTCAGCAATAGAACCTCAGCAATAGGACCTCAGCAACAGGACCTCAGCAACAGGACCTCAGAAATAGGACCTCAGCAATACGACCTCTGCATTGTGACCTCAGCAATAGGACCTCAGCATTGTGACCTCAGCATTGTGACCTCAGCAATAGGACCTCAGCAATAGGACCTCAGCAATAGCACCTTAGCATTGTGACCTCAGCAATAGGACCTTAGCAATAGGACGTCAGCATTGTGACCTCAGCAATAGGACCTCCGCATTGTGACCTCAGCAATAGGACCTCAGCAATAGGACCTCAGAAATAGGACCTCAGCATTCTGACCTCAGCAATAGGACCTCAGCAATAGGACCTCAGCATTGTGACCTCAGCAATAGAACCTCAGCAATAGGACCTCAGCAATAGGACCTCAGCAATAGGACCTCAGCAATAGGACCTCAGTATTGTGACCTCAGCAATAGGACCACAGCAATAGGACCTCAGCATTGTGACCTCAGCAATAGGACCTCAGCAATAGGACCTCAGCAATAGGACCTCAGCATTGTGACCTCAGCATTATGACCTCAGCAATATGACCTAAGCAATAGGACCTCAGCTATAGGACCTCAGCATTGTGACGTCAGCAATAAGACCTCAGCTATAGGACCTCAGCATTGTGACCTCAGCAATAGGACCTCAGCATTGTGACCTCAGCAATAGGACCTCAGCAATAGGACCTCAGCATAGTGATCTCAGCAATAGGACCTCAGCAAGAGGACCTCAGCATTCTGATCTCAGCAATAGGACCTCAGAAATAGGACATCAGCAATAGGACCTCAGTAATAGGACCTCAGCATTGTTACATCAGCATTGTGACCTCAGCAATAGGACCTCAGCAATAGGACCTCAGCAATAGGACCTATACAATAGGACCTCAGCAATAGGACCTCAGCAATAGGACCTCAGAATTGTGACCTCAGCAATAGGGCCTCAGACATAGGACCTCATCATTGTGACCTCAGCAATAGGACCTCAGCAATAGGACCTCAGCATTGTGACCTCAGCATTGTGACCTCAGCAATAGGACCTCAGCAATAGGACCTCAGCAATAGGACCTCAGCAATAGGACCTCAGCATTGTGACCTCAGCAATAGGACCTCCGCAATAGGACGTCAGCATTGTGACCTCAGTAACAGGACCTCAGCATTGTGACCTCTGCATTGTGACCTCAGTATTGTGACCTCAGCAATAGGACCTCAGCAATAGGACCTCAGCCTTGTCACCTCAGCAATAGGACCTCAGCAATAGGACCTCAGCATTGTGACCTCAGCAATAGGACCTAAGCATTGTGACCTCAGCATTGTGACCTCAGTAATAGGACCTCAGTATTGTGACCTCAGCCTTGTGACCTCATCAATAGGACCTCAGCATGTTGACCTCAGCAATAGGACCTCAGCATTGTGACCTCAGCAATAGGACCTCAGAAATAGGAAATCAGTAATAGGACCTCAGTAATAGGACCTCAGCATTGTTACATCAGCATTGTGACCTCAGCATTGTGACCTCAGCAATAGGACCTCAGCAATAGGACCTCAGCAATAGGACCTAGGCAATAGGACCTGGGCAATAGGACCTGGGCAATAGGACCTCAGCATTCTGACCTAAGCAATAGGACCTCAGCAATAGAACCTCAGCAATAGGACCTCAGCAATAGGACCTCAGCAATAGGACCTCAGAAATAGGACCTCAGCTATAGGACCTAAGCATTGTGACCTCAGCAATAGGACCACAGCAATAGGACCTCAGCATTGTGACCTCAGCAATAGGACCTCAGCAATAGGACCTCAGCAATAGGACCTCAGCAATAGGACCTCAGCAATAGGACCTCAGCAATAGGACCTCAGCATTGTGACCTCAGCATTATGACCTCAGCAATATGACCTAAGCAATAGGACCTCAGCTATAGGACCTCAGCATTGTGACGTCAGCAATAGGACCTCAGCTATAGGACCTCAGCATTGTGACCTCAGCCTTGTGACCTCATCAATAGGACCTCAGCATGTTGACCTCAGCATTGTGACCTCAGCAATAGGACCTCAGAAATAGGAAATCAGCAATAGGACCTCAGTAATAGGACCTCAGCATTGTTACATCAGCATTGTGACCTCAGCATTGTGACCTCAGCAATAGGACCTCAGCAATAGGACCTCAGCATTGTGACCTCAGCAATAGGACCTCAGCAATAGGACCTCAGCAATAGGACCTCAGCATTCTGACCTCAGCAATAGAACCTCAGCAATAGGACCTAAGCATTGTGACCTCAGCAATAGAACCTCAGCAATAGGACCTCAGCAATAGGACCTCAGCAATAGGACCTCAGCAATAGGACCTCAGCAATAGGACCTCAGCAATAGGACCTCAGCAATAGGACCTCAGCATTGTGACCTCAGCAATAGGACCACAGCAATAGGACCTCAGCATTGTGACCTCAGCAATAGGACCTCAGCAATAGGACCTCAGCAATAGGACCTCAGCAATAGGACCTCAGCAATAGGACCTCAGCAATAGGACCTCAGCATTGTGACCTCAGCAATATGACCTAAGCAATAGGACCTCAGCTATAGGACCTCAGCATTGTGACGTCAGCAATAGGACCTCAGCTATAGGACCTCAGCATTGTGACCTCAGCAATAGGACCTCAGCATTGTGACCTCAGCAATAGGACCTCAGCAATAGGACCTCAGCATAGTGATCTCAGCAATAGGACCTCAGCAAGAGGACCTCAGCATTCTGATCTCAGCAATAGGACCTCAGAAATAGGACATCAGCAATAGGACCTCAGTAATAGGACCTCAGCATTGTTACATCAGCATTGTGACCTCAGCAATAGGACCTCAGCAATAGGACCTAAACAATAGGACCTCAGCTATAGGACCTCATCATTGTGACCTCAGCAATAGGACCTCAGCAATAGGACCTCAGCAAAAGGACCTCAGCATTGTGACCTCAGCATTGTGACCTCAGCAATAGGACCTCAGCAATAGGACCTCAGCTATAGGACCTCAGCAATAGGACCTCAGCAATAGCACCTCACCATTGTGACCTCAGCAATAGGACCTCCGCAATAGGACGTCAGCATTGTGACCTCAGTAACAGGACCTCAGCATTGTGACCTCTGCATTGTGACCTCAGTATTGTGACCTCAGCAATAGGACCTCAGCAATAGGACCTCAGCCTTGTGACCTCAGCAATAGGACCTCAGGAATAGGACCTCAGCATTATGACCTCAGCAATAGGACCTAAGCATTGTGACCTCAGCATTGTGACCTCAGTAATAGGACCTCAGCATTGTGACCTCAGCCTTGTGACCTCATCAATAGGACCTCAGCATGTTGACCTCAGCAATAGGACCTCAGCATTGTGACCTCAGCAATAGGACCTCAGAAATAGGAAATCAGCAATAGGACCTCAGTAATAGGACCTCAGCATTGTTACATCAGCATTGTGACCTCAGCATTGTGACCTCAGCAATAGGACCTCAGCAATAGGACCTCAGCAATAGGACCTAGGCAATAGGACCTGGGCAATAGGACCTCAGCAATAGGACCTCAGCATTCTGACCTAAGCAATAGGACCTCAGCAATAGGACCTCAGCATTGTGACCTCAGCAATAGAACCTCAGCAATAGGACCTCAGCAATAGGACCTCAGCAATAGGACCTCAGCAATAGGACCTCAGCAATAGGACCTAAGCATTGTGACCTCAGCAATAGGACCACAGCAATAGGACCTCAGCATTGTGACCTCAGCAATAGGACCTCAGCAATAGGACCTCAGCAATAGGACCTCAGCAACAGGACCTCAGCAATAGGACCTCAGCATTGTGACCTCAGCATTATGATCTCAGCAATATGACCTAAGCAAGAGGACCTCAGCTATAGGACCTCAGCATTGTGACGTCAGCAATAGGACCTCAGCTATAGGACCTCAGCATTGTGACCTCAGCAATAGGACCTCAGCAATAGGACCTCAGCATAGTGATCTCAGCAATAGGACCTCAGCAAGAGGACCTCAGCATTCTGATCTCAGCAATAGGACCTCAGAAAAAGGACATCAGCAATAGGACCTCAGTAATAGGACCTCAGCATTGTTACATCAGCATTGTGACCTCAGCAATAGGACCTCAGCAATAGGACCTCAGCAATAGGACCTAAACAATAGGACCTCAGCAATAGGACCTCAGCAATAGGACCTCAGAATTGTGACCTCAGCAATAGGGCCTCAGCAATAGGACCTCATCATTGTGACCTCAGCAATAGGACCTCAGCAATAGGACCTCAGCAAAAGGACCTCAGCATTGTGACCTCAGCATTGTGACCTCCGCAATAGGACCTCAGCAATAGGACCCCAGCAATAGGACCTCAGCATTGTGACCTCTGCATTGTGACCTCAGCAATAGGACCTCAGCAATAAGACGTCACCAATAGGACCTCAGCAATAGGACCTCAGCATTTTGACCTCAACGTTGTGACCTCAGCAATAGGACCTCATCCTTGTGACCTCAGCAATAGGACCTCAGCCTTGTGACCTCAGCAATAGGACCTCAGCAATAGGACCTCAGCATAGTGATCTCAGCATTGTGACCTCAGCAATAGGACCTCAGCAATAGGACCTCAGTATTCTGACCTCAGCATTCTGACCTCAGCATTATGACCTCAGAAATAGGACCTCAGCAATAGGACCTCAGCGTTGTGACCTCAGCATTCTAACCTCAGCAATAGGACCTCAGCATTGTGACCTCAGCAATAGGACCTCAGCAATAGGACCTCAGCTATTGGACCTTAGCATTGTGACCTCAGTAATAAGACCTCAGCAATAGGACCTCAGCAATAGGATCTCAGCCATGTGACCTCAGCAATAGGACCTCAGCAATAGGACATCAGCAATAGGACCTCAGCAATAGGACCTCAGCATTCTGACCTCAGCATTATGACCTCAGCAATAGGACCTCAGCAATAGGACCTCAGTGTGTTGACCTCAGTATTGTGACCTCAGCATTGTGACCTCAGCAATAGGACCTCAGCAATAGGACGTCAGCATTGTGACCTCAGCAATAGGACGTCAGCCTTGTGACCTCAGCCTTGTGACCTCAGCAATAGGACCTCAGCCTTGTGACCTCAGTAATAGGACCTCAGCAATAGGACCTCAGCATTGTAACCTCAGCAATAGAACCTCAGCAATAGGACCTGAACAATAGGACCTCAGAAATAGGACCTCAGCAATACGACCTCTGCATTGTGACCTCAGCAATAGGACCTCAGCCTTGTGACCTCAGCAATAGGACCTCAGGAATAGGACCTCAGCATTATGACCTCAGCAATAGGACCTAAGCATTGTGACCTCAGCATTGTGACCTCAGTAATAGGACCTCAGCATTGTGACCTCAGCCTTGTGACCTCATCAATAGGACCTCAGCATGTTGACCTCAGCAATAGGACCTCAGCATTGTGACCTCAGCAATAGGACCTCAGAAATAGGAAATCAGCAATAGGACCTCAGTAATAGGACCTCAGCATTGTTACATCAGCATTGTGACCTCAGCATTGTGACCTCAGCAATAGGACCTCAGCAATAGGACCTCAGCAATAGGACCTCAGCAATAGGACCTCAGCAATAGGACCTAGGCAACAGGACCTCAGCAATAGGACCTCAGAAATAGGACCTCAGCATTCTGACCTAAGCAATAGGACCTCAGCAATAGGACCTCAGCAATAGGACCTCAGCATTGTGACCTCAGCAATAGGACCTCAGCAATAGGACTTAGGCAATAGGACCTCGGCAATAGGACCTCAGCAATAGGACCTCAGCATTGTGACCTCAGCAATATGACCACAGCAATAGGACCTCAGCAATAGGACCTCAGCAATAGGACCTCAGCAATAGGACCTAAGGAATAGCACCTCAGCATTGTGACCTCAGCAATAGGACCTCAGCAATAGGACCTCAGCATCGTGATCTCAGCATTGTGACCTCAGCAATAGGACCTCAGCAATAGGACCTCAGCATTCTGACCTCAGCATTATGACCTCAGAAATAGGACCTCAGCAATAGGACCTCAGCGTTGTGACCTCAGCATTGTGACCTCAGCAATAGGACCTCAGGAATAGGACCTCAGCATTGTGACCTCAGCAATAGGACCTCAGCAATAGGACCTCAGCTAAAGGACCTCAGCAATAGGACCTCAGCAATAGGACCTCAGCAATAGGACCTCAGCAATAGGACCTCAGCAATAGGACCTCAGCAATGGGACCTCAGCATTCTGACCTCAGAATTATGACCTCAGAAATAGGACCTCAGCAATAGGACCTCAGCGTGTTGACCTCAGCAATAGGACCTCAGCAATAGGACCTCAGCATTGTGACCTCAGCATTGTGACCTCAGCAATAGGACCTCAGCATTGTGACCTCATCAATAGGACCTCAGCAATAGGACCTCAGCATTGTGACCTCAGCAATATGACCTCAGCAATAGGACCTCAGCAATAGGACCTCAGCATTGTGACCTCAGCAATAGGACCTCAGCATTGTGACCTCTGCATTGTGACCTCAGCAATAGGACCTCAGCAATAGGACCTCCGCATTGTGACCTCAGCAATAGGACCTCAGCAATAGGACCTCAGCAATAGGACCTCAGCATTGTGACCTCAGCAATAGGACCTCAGCATTTTGACCTAAGCAATAGGACCTCAGCAATAGGACCTCAGCTATAGGACCTCAGCATTGTGACCTCAGCAATAGGACCTCAGCATTGTGACCTCAGCAATAGGACCTCAGCAATAGGACCTCAGCATCGTGATATCAGCATTGTGACCTCAGCAATAGGACCTCAGCAATAGGACCTCAGCAACAGGACATCAGCAATAGGACATCAGCAATAGGACCTCAGCATTCTGACCTCAGCATTCTGACCTCAGCATTGTGATCTCAGCAATAGGACCTCAGCAATAGGACGTCAGCATTGTGACCTCAGCAATAGGACGTCAGCCTTGTGACCTCAGCAATAGGACCTCAGCAATAGGACCTCAGCCTTGTGACCTCAGCAATAGGACCTCAGCAATAGGACCTCAGCGTTGTGACCTCAGCATTCTGACCTCAGCAATAGGACCTCAGCAATAGGACCTCAGCAATAGGACCTCAGCATTGTGACCTCAGCAATAAGACCTCAGCAATAGGACCTCAGCAATAGGACCTCAGCCATGTGACCTCAGGAATAGGACCTCAGCAATAGGACATAAGCAATAGGACCTCAGCAATAGGACCTCAGCATTCTGACCTCAGCATTATGACCTCAGCAATAGGACCTCAGTATTGTGACCTCAGCAATAGGACCTCAGTGTGTTGACCTCAGTATTGTGACCTCAGCATTGTGACCTCAGCAATAGGACGTCAGCCTTGTGACCTCAGCCTTGTGACCTCAGCATTGTGACCTCAGCAATAGGACCTCAGTAATAGGACCTCAGCAATAGGACCTCAGCATTGTAACCTCAGCAATAGAACCTCAGCAATAGGACCTGAACAATAGGACCTCAGAAATAGGACCTCAGCAATACGACCTCTGCATTGTGACCTCAGCAATAGGACCTCAGCATTGTGACCTCTGCATTGTGACCTCAGCAATAGGACCTCTGCATTGTGACCTCAGCAATAGGACCTAAGCAATAGGACCTCAGCAATAGGACCTCAGCCTTGTGACCTCAGCAATAGGACCTCAGCAATAGGACCTCAGCATTGTGACCTCAGCATTGTGACCTCAGCATTGTGACCTCAGCATTGTGACCTAAGCATTGTGACCTCAGCAATAGGACCTCAGCAATAGGACCTCAGCATTGTGGCCTCAGCAATAGGACCTCAGCATTGTGATTTCAGCAATAGGACCTCAGCAATAGGACCTCAGCATTGTGATCTCAGCATTGTGACCTCAGCAATAGGACCTCAGCAATAGGACATCAGCAATAGGACCTCAGCAATAGGACCTCAGCATTGTTACCTCAGCATTGTAACCTCAGCAATAGGACCTCTGCATTGTGACCTCAGCAATAGGACATCAGAATTGTGACCACAGCAATAGGGCCTCAGCAATAGGACCTCAGCATTTTGACCTCAGCAATAGGACCTCAGCAATAGGACCTCAGAAATAGGACCTCAGCCTTGTGACCTCCGCAATAGGACATCAGAATTGTGACCTCAGCAATAGGGCCTCAGCAATAGGACCTCAGCATTGTGACCTCAGCAATAGGACCTCAGCAATAGGACCTCAGCAATAGGACCTCAGAAATAGGACCTCAGCATTGTGACCTCCGCAATAGGACCTCCGCAATAGGACCTCAGCAATAGGACCTCAGCATTGTGACCTCAGCAATAGGACCTCAGCAATAGGACCTCAGCAATAGGACCTCAGCATTGTGGCCTCAGCAATAGGACCTCAGTATTTTGATTTCAGGAATAGGACCTCAGCAATAGGACCTCAGCATTGTGACCTCTGCATTTTGACCTCAGCAATAAGACTTCAGCAATAGGACCTCAGCCTTGTGACCTCAGCAATAGGACCTCAGCAATAGGACCTCAGCATCGTGATCTCTGCATTGTGACCTCAGCAATAGGACCTCAGCAATAGGACCTCAGCAATAGGACCTCAGCAATAGGACCTCAGCAATAGGACCTCAGCAATAGGACCTCAGCATTGTGACCTGAGCAATAGAACCTCAGCAATAGGACCTCAGCAATAGGACCTCAGTAATAGGACCTCAGCAATAGGACCTCAGAAATAGGACCTCAGCAATAGGACCTCAGCAACAGGACCTCAGCATTGTGACCTCAGCAATAGGACCTCAGCATTGTGACCTCAGCATTGTGACCTCAGCAATAGGACCTCAGCAATAGGACCTAAGCAATAGGACCTCAGCAAGAGCACCTCAGCATTGTGACCTCAGCAATAGGACCTCTGCAATAGGACGTCAGCATTGTGACCTCAGTAACAGGACCTCAGCATTGTGACCTCAGTATTGTGACCTCAGCAATAGGACCTCAGCAATAGGACCTCAGCCTTGTGACCTCAGCAATAGGACCTCAGGAATAGGACCTCAGCATTATGACCTCAGCAATAGGACCTAAGCATTGTGACCTCAGCATTGTGACCTCAGTAATAGGACCTCAGCATTGTGACCTCAGCCTTGTGACCTCATCAATAGGACCTCAGCATGTTGACCTCAGCAATAGGACCTCAGCATTGTGACCTCAGCAATAGGACCTCAGAAATAGGAAATCAGCAATAGGACCTCAGCAATAGGACCTCAGCATTGTTACATCAGCATTGTGACCTCAGCATTGTGACCTCAGCATTGTGACCTCAGCAATAGGACCTCAGCAATAGGACCTCAGCAATAGGACCTAGGCAATAGTACCTCAGCAATAGGACCTCAGAAATAGGACCTCAGCATTCTGACCTAAGCAATAGGACCTCAGCAATAGGACCTCAGCATTGTGACCTCAGCAATAGGACCTCAGCAATAGGACCTAGGCAATAGGACCTCGGCAATAGGACCTAGGCAATAGGACCTCGGCAATAGGACCTCAGCAATAGGACCTCAGCATTGTGACGTCAGCAATATGACCACAGCAATAGGACCTCAGCAATAGGACCTCAGCAATAGGACCTCAGCAATAGGACCTCAGCAATAGGACCTAAGGAATAGAACCTCAGCATTGTGACCTCAGCAATAGGACCTCAGCAATAGGACCTCAGCATCGTGATCTCAGCATTGTGACCTCAGCAATAGGACCTCAGCAATAGGACCTCAGCAATAGGACCTCAGTATTCTGACCTCAGCATTCTGACCTCAGCATTATGACCTCAGAAATAGGACCTCAGCAATAGGACCTCAGCGTTGTGACCTCAGCATTGTGACCTCAGCATTAGGACCTCAGGAATAGGACCTCAGCATTGTGACCTCAGCAATAGGACCTCAGCAATAGGACCTCAGCTATAGGACCTCAGCTTTGTGACCTCAGCAATAGGACCTCAGCAATAGGACCTCAGCAATAGGACATCAGCAATAGGACCTCCGCATTGTGACCTCAGCAATAGGACCTCAGAAATAGGACCTCAGAAATAGGACCTCAGCATTGTGACCTCAGCAATAGGACCTCAGCATTTTGACCTCAGCAATAGGACCTCAGCAATAGGACCTCAGCATTGTGACCTCAGCAATAGGACCTCAGCATTGTGACCTCAGCAATAGGACCTCAGCATTGTGACCTCAGCAATAGGACCTCAGCAATAGGACCTCAGCAATAGGACATCAGCAATAGGACCTCAGCATTCTGACCTCAGCATTGTGACCTCAGCATTGTGATCTCAGCAATAGGACCTCAGCAATAGGACGTCAGCATTGTGACCTCAGCAATAGGACGTCAGCCTTGTGACCTCAGCAATAGGACCTCAGCAATAGGACCTCAGCCTTGTGACCTCAGCAATAGGACCTCAGCAATAGGACCTCAGCATTGTGATCTCAGCATTGTGACCTCAGCAATAGGACCTCAGCAATAGGACCTCAGCGTTGTGACCTCAGCAATAGGACCTCAGCAATAGGACCTCAGCTATAGGACCTCAGCTATAGGACCTCAGCTATAGGACCTCAGCTATAGGACCTCAGCATTGTGACCTCAGCAATAGGACCTCAGCAATAGGACCTCAGCAATAGGACCTCAGCGTTGTGACCTCAGCAATAGGACCTCAGCATTGTGACCTCAGCAATAGGACCTCAGCATAGTGATCTCAACATTATGACCTCAGCATTATGACCTCAGCATTATGACCTCAGAAATAGGACCTCAGCAATAGGACCTCAGCGTTGTGACCTCAGCATTGTGACCTCAGCATTGTGACCTCAGCATTGTGACCTCAGCAATAGGACCTCAGCATTGTGACCTCAGCAATAGGACCTCAGCAATAGGACCTCAGCTATAGGACCTCAGCTATAGGACCTCAGCATTGTGACCTCAGCAATAAGACCTCAGCAATAGGACCTCAGCAATAGGACCTCAGCCATGTGACCTCAGCAATAGGACCTCAGCAACAATACATCAGCAATAGGACCTCAGCAATAGGACCTCAACATTCTGACCTCAGCATTATGACCTCAGAAATCGGACCTCAGCAATAGGACCTCAGCGTGTTGACCTCAGCATTGTGACCTCAGCATTGTGACCTCAGCAATAGGACCTCAGCCTTGTGACCTCAGTAATAGGACCTCAGCAATAGGACCTCAGAATTGTAACCTCAGCAATAGAACCTCAGCAATAGGACCTCAGCAATAGGACCTCAGTAATAGGACCTCAGCAATAGGACCTGAACAATAGGACCTCAGAAATAGGACCTCAGCAATACGACCTCTGCATTGTGACCTCAGCAATAGGACCTCAGCATTGTGACCTCAGCAATAGGACCTCAGCAATAGGACCTCTGCATTGTGACCTCAGCATTGTGACCTCAGCAATAGGACCTAAGCTTTGTGACCTCAGCAATAGGACCTCAGCAATAGGACCTCAGAAATAGTGCCTCAGAAATAGGACCTCAGCATTGTGACCTCAGCAATAGGACCTAAGCATTGTGACCTCAGCAATAGGACCTCAGCATTGTGACCTCAGCATTGTGATGTCAGCAATTTGACTTCAGCATTGTGACCTCAGCATTGTGACGTCAGCAATAGGACCTCAGCAATAGGACCTCAGCATTGTGGCCTCAGCAATAGGACCTCAGCATTGTGATTTCAGCAATAGGACCTCAGCAATAGGACCTCAGCATTGTGATCTCAGCATTGTGACCTCAGCAATAGGACCTCAGCAATAGTACATCAGCAATAGGACCTCAGCAATAGGACCTCAGCATTGTTACCTCAGCATTGTAACCTCAGCAATAGGACCTCAGCATTGTGACCTCAGCAATAGGACCTCAGCAATAGGACCTCAGCAATAGGACCTCAGCCTTGTGACCTCCGCAATAGGACATCAGAATTGTGACCTCAGCAATAGGGCCTCAGCAATGTGACCTCAGCAATGTGACCTCAGCAATAGGACCTCAGCAATAGGACCTCAGCAATAGGACCTCAGAAATAGGTCCTCAGCATTGTGACCTCCGCAATAGGACCTCAGCATTCTGACCTTTGCATTGTGAACTCAGAAATAGGACCTCAGCATTGTGACCTCAGCATTGTGACCTCAGAAATAGGACCTCAGCAATAGGACCTCAGCGTTGTGACCTCAGCATTGTTACCTCAGCAATAGGATCTCAGCAATAGGACCTCAGTATTCTGACCTCAGCATTATGACCTCAGCATTATGACCTCAGAAATAGGACCTCAGCAATAGGACCTCAGCGTTGTGACCTCAGCATTGTGACCTCAGCAATAGGACCTCAGCAATAGGACCTCAGCATTGTGACCTCAGCAACAGGACCTCAGCAATAGGACCTCAGCTATAGGACCTCAGCATTGTGAAGTCAGCAATAAGAACTCAGCAATAGGACCTCAGCAATAGGACCTCAGCCATGTGACCTCAGCAATAGGACCTCAGCAATAGTACATCAGCAATAGGACCTCAGCAATAGGACCTCAGCAATAGGACCTCAGCATTATGACCTCAGAAATAGGACCTCAGCAATAGGACCTCAGCGTGTTGACCTCAGCATTGTGACCTCAGCTATAGGACCTCAGCAATAGGACGTCAGCATTGTGACCTCAGCAATAGGACGTCAGCCTTGTGACCTCAACCTTGTGACCTCAGCAATAGGACCTCAGCATTGTAACCTCAGCAATAGAACCTCAGCAATAGGACCTCAGCAATAGGACCTCAGCAATAGGACCTCAGCAATAGGACCTCAGCATCGTGATCTCAGCATTGTGACCTCAGCAACAGGACCTCAGCATTGTGACCTCAGCAATAGGACCTCAGCAATAGGACCTCTGCATTGTGACCTCAGCAATAGGACCTAAGCAATAGAACCTCAGCAATAGGACCTCTGCATTGTGACCTCAGCAATAGGACCTCAGCAATAGGACCTCAGCAATAGGACCTCAGCATTGTGGCCTCAGCAATAGGACCTCAGCATTGTGATTTCAGCAATAGGACCTCAGCATTGTGACCTCAGCAATAGGACCTCAGCAATAGTACATCAGCAATAGGACCTCAGCAATAGGACCTCAGCAATAGGACCTCAGCATTGTTACCTCAGCATTGTAACCTCAGCAATAGGACCTCAGCATTGTGACCTCAGCAATAGGACCTCAGCAATAGGACCTCAGAAATAGGACCTCAGCATTGTGACCTCCGCAATAGGACCTCAGCAATAGGACCTCAGCATTCTGACCTTTGCATTGTGACCTCAGAAATAGGACCTCAGCATTGTGACCTCAGCAATAGGACCTCAGCAATAGGACCTCAGAAATAGGACCTCAGCATTGTGGCCTCAGCAATAGGACCTCAGCATTGTGATTTCAGGAATAGGACCTCAGCAATAGGACCTCAGCATTGTGACCTCTGCATTTTGACCTCAGCAATAAGACTTCAGCAATAGGATCTCAGCCTTGTGACCTCAGCAATAGGACCTCAGCAATAGGACCTGAGCATCGTGATCTCTGCATTGTGACCTCAGCAATAGGACCTCAGCAATAGGACATCAGCAATAGGACCTCAGCAATAGGACCTCAGCCTTGTGACCTCAGCAATAGGACCTCAGCATTGTGACCTCAGCAATAGAACCTCAGCAATAGGACCTCAGTAATAGGACCTCAGCAATAGGACCTCAGCAATAGGACCTCAGCATTGTGACCTCAGCAATAGGACCTCAGCATTCTGACCTCAGCATTGTGACCTCAGCAATAGGACCTCAGCAATAGGACCTCAGCAATAGCACCTCAGCATTGTGACCTCAGCAATAGGACCTCAGCAATAGGACCTCAGGAATAGGACCTCAGCATTATGACCTCAGCAATAGGACCTAAGCATTGTGACCTCGGCATTGTGACCTCAGTAATAGGACCTCAGCATTGTGACCTCAGCCTTGTGACCTCATCAATAGGACCTCAGCATGTTGACCTCAGCAATAGGACCTCAGCATTGTGACCTCAGCAATAGGACCTCAGCATTGTGACCTCAGCAATAGGACCTCAGCAATAGGACCTCAGAAATAGGACCTCAGCATTCTGACCTCAGCATTGTGACCTCACCATTGTGACCTCAGCAATAGGACCTCAGCAATAGGACCTCAGCAATAGGACCTGGGCAATAGGACCTCAGCAATAGGACCTCAGCAATAGGACCTCAGCATTGTGACCTCAGCAATAGGACCTCAGCAATAGGACCTCAGCAATAGGACCTCAGCAATAGGACCTCAGCAATATGACATCAGCAATAGGACCTCAGCAATAGGACCTCAGCCTTGTGACCTCAGCAATAGGACCTCAGCATTGTGACCTCAGCAATAGAACCTCAGCAATAGGACCTCAGCAATAGGACCTCAGCAATAGGACCTCAGCATTGTGACCTCAGCAATAGGACCTCAGCAATAGGACCTCAGCATTGTGACCTCAGCAATAGGACCTCAGCATTGGGACCTCAGCAATAGGACCTCAGCAATAGGACCTCAGCAATAGGACCTCACCATTGTGACCTCAGCAATAGGACCTCCGCAATAGGACGTCAGCATTGTGACCTCAGTAACAGGACCTCAGCATTGTGACCTCTGCATTGTGACCTCAGTATTGTGACCTCAGCAATAGGACCTCAGCAATAGGACCTCAGCCTTGTGACCTCAGCAATAGGAACTCAGGAATAGGACCTCAGGAATAGGACCTCAGGAATAGGACCTCAGGAATAGGACCTCAGCATTATGACCTCAGCAATAGGACCTAAGCATTGTGACCTCAGCATTGTGACCTCAGTAATAGGACCTCAGCATTGTGACCTCAGCAATAGGACCTCAGCAATAGGACCTCAGCAATAGGACCTCAGCAATAGGACCTCAGCAATAGGACCTCAGCATTCTGACCTAAGCAATAGGACCTCAGCAATAGGACCTCAGCAATAGGACCTCAGCAATAGGACCTCAGCAATAGGACCTCAGCAATAGGACCACAGCAATAGGACCTCAGCATTGTGACCTCAGCAATAGGACCTCAGAAATAGGACCTCAGCAATAGGACCTCAGCAATAAGACCTCAGCAATAGGACCTCAGCATTGTGACCTCAGCAATAGGAGCTCAGCAATAGGACCTAAGCAATAGGACCTCAGCAATAGCACCTCAGCAATAGCACCTCAGCATTGTGACCTCAGCAATAGGACGTCAGCATTGTGACCTCAGTAACAGGACCTCAGCATTGTGACCTCTGCATTGTGACCTCAGTATTGTGACCTCAGCAATAGGACCTCAGCCTTGTGACCTCAGCAATAGGACCTCAGGAATAGGACCTCAGGAATAGGACCTCAGCATTATGAGCTCAGCAATAGGACCTAAGCATTGTGACCTCAGCATTGTGACCTCAGTAATAGGACCTCAGCATTGTGACCTCAGCCATGTGACCTCAGCAATAGGACCTCAGCATGTTGACCTCAGCAATAGGACCTCAGCATTGTGACCTCTGCATTTTGACCTCAGCAATAAGACTTCAGCAATAGGACCTCAGCCTTGTGACCTCAGCAATAGGACCTCAGCAATAGGACCTCAGCATTGTGACCTCAGCAATAGGACCTCAGCAATAGGACCTCAGCATTGTGACCTCAGCAATAGGACCTCAGCAATAGGACCTCAGCATTCTGACCTAAGCAATAGGACCTCAGCAATAGGACCTCAGCAATAGGACCTCAGCAATAGGACCTCAGCATTGTGACCTCAGCAATAGGACCACAGCAATAGGACCTCAGCATTGTGACCTCAGCAATAGGACCTCAGAAATAGGACCTCAGCAATAGGAGCTCAGCAATAAGACCTCAGCAATAGGACCTCAGCATTGTGACCTCAGCAATAGGACCTCAGCAATAGGACCTAAGCAATAGGACCTCAGCAATAGCACCTCAGCAATAGCACCTCAGCATTGTGACCTCAGCAATAGGACGTCAGCATTGTGACCTCAGTAACAGGACCTCAGCATTGTGACCTGTGCATTGTGACCTCAGTATTGTGACCTCAGCAATAGGACCTCAGCCTTGTGACCTCAGCAATAGGACCTCAGGAATAGGACCTCAGCATTATGAGCTCAGCAATAGGACCTAAGCATTGTGACCTCAGCATTGTGACCTCAGTAATAGGACCTCAGCATTGTGACCTCAGCCATGTGACCTCAGCAATAGGACCTCAGCATGTTGACCTCAGCAATAGGACCTCAGCATTGTGACCTCAGCAATAGGACCTCAGCAATAGGACCTCAGCAATAGGACCTCAGCATCGTGATCTCAGCAAGAGGACCTCAGCACTGTGACCTTCAGCAATAGGACCTCAGAAATAGGACCTCAGCGCTGTGACCTCAGTAATAGGACCTCAGCAATAGGACCTCAGTCTTGTGACCTTAGCAATAGGACATCAGCAATAGGACCTCAGCAATAGGACCTCAGCGTTGTGACCTCAGCATTGTGACCTCAGCAATAGGACCTCAGCAATAGGACCTCAGCAATAGGATCTCAGCATTGTGACCTCAGCATTGTGACCTCAGCAATAGGATCTCAGCAATAGGACCTCAGCAATAGGACCTCAGCATTGTGACCTCAGCAATAGGACCTCAGCAATAGGAACTCAGAAGTAGGACCTCAGCAATACGACCTCAGCATTGTGACCTCAGCAATGGAACCTCAGCAATAGGACCTCAGTCTTGTGACCTCAGCAATAGGACATCAGCAATAGGACCACATCAATAGGACCTCAGCAATACGACCTCAGCATTGTGACCTAAGCAATAGGACCTCAGCAATAGGACCTCAGTCTTGTGACCTCAGGAATAGGACATCAGCAATAGGACCTCATCAATAGGACCTCAGCGTTGTGACCTCAGCATTGTGACCTCAGCAATAGGACATCAGCAATAGGACCTCAGCAATAGGACCTCAGCATTGTGACCTCAGCAATAGGACCTCAGCATTGTGACCTCAGCAATGGGACCTCAGCAATAGGACCTCAGCAATAGGACCTCAGCAATAGGACCTTAGCATTGTGACCTAATCAATAGGACCTTAGCATTGTGACCTCATCAATAGGACCTCAGCATTGTGACCTCAGCATTGTGACCTCAGCAATAGGACCTCAGCAATAGGACCTCATCATTGTGACTTCAGCATTGTGACTTCAGAAATAGGACCTCAGCCTTGTGACCGCAGCAATAGGACCTCAGCAATAGGACCTCAGCAATAGGACCTCAGCAATAGGACCTTAGCATTGTGACCTCAGCAATAGGACCTTAGCATTGTGTCCTCAGCAATAGGACCTCAGCATTGTGACCTCAGCATTGTGACCTCAGCAATAGGACCTCAGCAATAGGACCTCAGCAATAGGACCTCAGCATTGTGACCTCAGCAATAGGACCTCAGCAATAGGACCTCAGCATTGTGACCTCAGCAATAGGACCTCAGCATTGTGACCTCAGCATTGTGACCTCAGCATTGTGACCTCAGCAATAGGACCTCAGCAATAGGACCTCAGCCTTGTCACCTCAGCAATAGGACCTCAGCAATAGGACCTCAGCATTGTGACCTCAGCAATAAGACCTCAGCAATAAGACCTCAGCATTGTGACCTCAGCAATAGGACCTCAGCAATAGGACCTCAGCATTGTGATCTCAGCATTGTGACCTGAGCAACAGGACCTCAGCAATAGGACATCAGCAATAGGACCTCAGCAATAGGACCTCAGCAATAGGACCTCAGCATTGTTACCTCAGCATTGTGACCTCAGCAATAGGACCTCAGCATTGTGACGTCAGCAATAGGACCTCAGAAATTGGACCTAAGCAATAGGAACTCAGCAATAGGACCTCAGAATTGTGACCTCAGCAATACGGCCTCAGCAATAGGACCTCAGCATTGTGACCTCAGCAATAGGACCTCAGCAATAGGACCCCAGCAATAGGACCTCAGCATTGTGACCTCAGCAATAGGACCTCAGCATTGTGACCTCAGCAATAGGACATCAGCAATAGGACCTCAGCAATAGGACCTCAGCCTTGTGACATCAGCAATAGGACCTCAGCAATAGGACCTCAGCAATAGGACCACAGCAATAGGACCTCATCAATACGACCTCAGCAATACGACCTCAGCAATAGGACCTCAGCCTTGTGACCTCAGCAATAGGACCTCAGCATAGTGATTTCAGCATTGTGACCTCAGCATTGTGACCTCAGCAATAGGACCTCAGCATTGTGACCTCAGAAAGAGGACTTCAGCACTGTGACCTCGGCAATAGCACCTCAGCAATAGGACCTCAGTCTTGTGACCTCAGCAATAGGACATCAGCAATAGGACCTCATCACTAGGACCTCAGCGTTGTGACCTCAGCATTGTGACCTCAGCAATAGGACCTCAGCAATAGGACCTCAGCAATAGGACCTCAGCATTGTGACCTCCGCAATGTGACCTCAGCAATAGGACCTCAGCAATGTGACCTCAGAAATAGGACCTCAGCAATAGTACCTCAGCAATAGGACCTCAGCATTTAGACCTCAGAAATAGGACCTCAGCATTAGGACCGAAGCAATAGGACCTCAGTAATAGGACATCAGCAATAGGACCTCAGCAATAGGACCTCAGCAGTGCGACCTCAGCAATAGGACCTCAGCAATAGGACCTCAGCATTGTGACCTCAGCAATAAACCTCAGCAGTGTGACCTCAGCAATAGGACCTCAGCAATAGGACCTCAGCATTGTGACCTAAGCAATAGGACCTCAGCATTGTGGCCTCAGCAATGGGACCTCAGCAATAGGACCTCAGCAATAGGACCTCAGCATTGTCACCTCAGAAATAGGACCTCAGCCTTAGGACCTAAGCAATAGGACCTCAGCAATAGCACCTCAGCATTGTGACCTCAGCAATAGGACCTCATCAATACGACCTCAGCATTGTGACCTCAGCAATAGGACCTCAGTCTTGTGACCTCAGCAATAGGACCTCAGCAATAGGACCTCAGCAATAGGACCTCAGCGTTGTGACCTCAGCAATAAGACATCAGCAATAGGACCTCAGCAATAGGACCTCAGCATTGTGACCTCAGCAATAGGACCTCAGCAATAGGACCTCACCATTGTAACCTCAGCTATAGGACCTCATCAATAGGACCTTAGAAATAGGACCTCAGCAATAGGACCTCAGCAATAGGACCTCAGCCTTGTGACCTCAGCAATAGGACCTCAGGAATAGGACCTCAGGAATAGGACCTCAGGAATAGGACCTCAGCATTATGAGCTCAGCAATAGGACCTCAGCATTGTGACCTCAGTAATAGGACCTCAGCATTGTGACCTCAGCCACGTGACCTCAGCAATAGGACCTCAGCATGTTGACCTCAGCAATAGGACCTCAGCATTGTGACCTCTGCATTTTGACCTCAGCAATAGGACTTCAGCAATAGGACCTCAGCCTTGTGACCTCAGCAATAGGACCTCAGCATTGTGACCTCAGCATTGTGACCTCAGCAATAGGACCTCAGCAATATGACATCAGCAATAGGACCTCAGCAATAGGACCTCAGCCTTGTGACCTCAGCAATAGGTCCTCAGCAATAGGACCTCAGCATTGTGACCTCAGCAATAGAACCTCAGCAATAGGACCTCAGCAATAGGACCTCAGCATTGTGACCTCAGCAATAGGACCTCAGCAATAGGACCTCAGCATTGTGACCTCAGCAATAGGACCTCAGCATTGGGACCTCAGCATTGGGACCTCCGCAATAGGACCTCAGCAATAGGACGTCAGCAATAGCACCTCACCATTGTGACCTCAGCAATAGGACCTTAGGAATAGGACGTCAGCATTGTGACCTCAGTAACAGGACCTCAGCATTGTGACCTCTGCATTGTGACCTCAGTATTGTGACCTCAGCAATAGGACCTCAGCAATAGGACCTCAGCAATAGGACCTCAGCCTTGTGACCTCAGCAATAGGAACTCAGGAATAGGACCTCAGGAATAGGACCTCAGGAATAGGACCTCAGCAATAGGACCTAAGCATTGTGACCTCAGTAATAGGACCTCAGCATTGTGACCTCAGCCTTGTGACCTCATCAATAGGACCTCAGCAATAGGACCTCAGCATTGTGACCTCAGCATTGTGACCTCAGCAATAGGACCTCAGCAATAGGACCTCAGCATTCTGACCTAAGCAATAGGACCTCAGCAATAAGACCTCAGCAATAGGACCTCAGCAATAGGACCTCAGCAATAGGACCTCAGCAATAGGACCACAGCAATAGGACCTCAGCATTGTGACCTCAGCAATAGGACCTCAGAAATAGGACCTCAGCAATAGGACCTCAGCAATAAGACCTCAGCAATAGGACCTCAGCATTGTGACCTCAGCAACAGGACCTCAGCAATAGGACCTAAGCAATAGGACCTCAGCAATAGCACCTCAGCAATAGCACCTCAGCATTGTGACCTCAGCAATAGGACGTCAGCATTGTGACCTCAGTAACAGGACCTCAGCATTGTGACCTCTGCATTGTGACCTCAGTATTGTGACCTCAGCAATAGGACCTCAGCCTTGTGACCTCAGCAATACGTCCTCAGGAATAGGACCTCAGGAATAGGACCTCAGCATTATGAGCTCAGCAATAGGACCTAAGCATTGTGACCTCAGTAATAGGACCTCAGCATTGTTACCTCAGCATTGTAACCTCAGCAATAGGACCTCAGCAATAGGACCTCAGAAATAGGACCTCAGCATTGTGACCTCCGCAATAGGACCTCAGCAATAGGACCTCAGCAATAGGACCTCAGCATTCTGACCTTTGCATTGTGACCTCAGAAATAGGACCTCAGCAATAGGACCTCAGCATTGTGACCTCAGCAATAGGACCTCAGAAATAGGACCTCAGAAATAGGACCTCAGCATTGTGGCCTCAGCAATAGGACCTCAGCATTGTGATTTCAGGAATAGGACCTCAGCAATAGGACCTCAGCATTGTGACCTCTGCATTTTGACCTCAGCAATAAGACTTCAGCAATAGGATCTCAGCCTTGTGACCTCAGCAATAGGACCTCAGCAATAGGACCTCATCATCGTGATCTCTGCATTGTGACCTCAGCAATAGGACCTCAGCAATAGGACATCAGCAATAGGACCTCAGCAATAGGACCTCAGCAATAGGACCTCAGCAATAGGACCTCAGCAATAGGACCTCAGTAATAGGACCTCAGCAATAGGACCTCAGCAATAGGACCTCAGCATTGTGACCTCAGCAATAGGACCTCAGCATTCTGACCTCAGCATTGTGACCTCAGCAATAGGACCTCAGCAATAGGACCTCAGCAATAGCACCTCAGCATTGTGACCTCAGCAATAGGACCTTAGCAATAGGACATCAGCATTGTGACCTCAGTAACAGGACCTCAGCATTGTGACCTCTGCATTGTGACCAAAGTATTGTGACCTCAGCAATAGGACCTCAGCAATAGGACCTCAGCCTTGTGACCTCAGCAATAGGTCCTCAGCAATAGGACCTCAGGAATAGGACCTCAGCATTATGACCTCAGCAATAGGACCTAAGCATTGTGACCTCAGCATTGTGACCTCAGTAATAGGACCTCAGCATAGTGACCTCAGCCTTGTGACCTCAGCAATAGGACCTCAGCATTGTGACCTCAGCAATAGAACCTCAGCAATAGGACCTCAGCAATAGGACCTCAGCATTGTGACCTCAGCATTGTGACCTCAGCAATAGGACATCAGCAATAGGACCTCAGCATTGTGACCTCAGCAATAGGACCTCAGCATTGGGACCTCAGCAATAGGACCTCAGCAATAGGACCTCAGCAATAGCACCTCACCATTGTGACCTCAGCAATAGGACCTCCGCAATAGGACGTCAGCATTGTGACCTCAGTAACAGGACCTCAGCATTGTGACCTCTGCATTGTGACCTCAGTATTGTGACCTCAGCAATAGGACCTCAGCAATAGGACCTCAGCGTTGTGACCTCAGCAATAGGAACTCAGGAATAGGACCTCAGGAATAGGACCTCAGGAATAGGACCTCAGGAATAGGACCTCAGCATTATGACCTCAGCAATAGGACCTAAGCATTGTGACCTCAGCATTGTGACCTCAGTAATACGACCTCATCAATAGGACCTCAGCATGTTGACCTCAGCAATAGGACCTCAGCATTGTGACCTCAGCAATAGGACCTCAGCAATAGGACCTCAGCAATAGGACCTCAGCATTCTGACCTAAGCAATAGGACCTCAGCAATAGGACCTCAGCAATAGGACCTCAGCAATAGGACCTCAGGAATAGGACGACAGCAATAGGACCTCAGCATTGTGACGTCATCAATAGGACCTCAGAAATAGGACCTCAGCAATAGGACCTCAGCAATAAGACCTCAGCAATAGGACCTCAGCATTGTGACCTCAGCAATAGGACCTCAGTCTTGTGACCTCAGCAATAGGACCTCAGCAATAGGACCTCAGCAACAGGACCTCAGCGTTGTGACCTCAGCAATAAGACATCAGCAATAGGACCTCAGCAATAGGACCTCAGCATTGTGACCTCAGCAATAGGACCTCAGATATAGGACCTCACCATTGTAACCTCAGCTATAGGACCTCATCAATAGGACCTTAGAAATAGGACCTCAGCAATAGGACCTCAGCCTTGTGACCTCAGCAATAGGACCTCAGGAATAGGACCTCAGGAATAGGACCTCAGGAATAGGACCTCAGCATTATGAGCTCAGCAATAGGACCTCAGCATTGTGACCTCAGTAATAGGACCTCAGCATTGTGACCTCAGCCACGTGACCTCAGCAATAGGACCTCAGCATGTTGACCTCAGCAATAGGACCTCAGCATTGTGACCTCTGCATTTTGACCTCAGCAATAAGACTTCAGCAATAGGACCTCAGCCTTGTGACCTCAGCAATAGGACCTCAGCATTGTGACCTCAGCATTGTGACCTCAGCAATAGGACCTCAGCAATATGACATCAGCAATAGGACCTCAGCAATAGGACCTCAGCCTTGTGACCTCAGCAATAGGACCTCAGCAATAGGACCTCAGCATTGTGACCTCAGCAATAGAACCTCAGCAATAGGACCTCAGCAATAGGACCTCAGCATTGTGACCTCAGCAATAGGACCTCAGCAATAGGACCTCAGCATTGTGACCTCAGCAATAGGACCTCAGCATTGGGACCTCAGCACTGGGACCTCCGCAATAGGACCTCAGCAATAGGACCTCAGCAATAGCACCTCACCATTGTGACCTCAGCAATAGGACCTTAGCAATAGGACGTCAGCATTGTGACCTCAGTAACAGGACCTCAGCATTGTGACCTCTGCATTGTGACCTCAGTATTGTGACCTCAGCAATAGGACCTCAGCAATAGGACCTCAGCCTTGTGACCTCAGCAATAGGAACTCAGGAATAGGACCTCAGGAATAGGACCTCAGGAATAGGACCTCAGCAATAGGACCTAAGCATTGTGACCTCAGTAATAGGACCTCAGCATTGTGACCTCAGCCTTGTGACCTCATCAATAGGACCTCAGCATGTTGACCTCAGCAATAGGACCTCAGCATTGTGACCTCAGCATTGTGACCTCAGCAATAGGACCTCAGCAATAGGACCTCAGCATTCTGACCTAAGCAATAGGACCTCAGCAATAAGACCTCAGCAATAGGACCTCAGCAATAGGACCTCAGCAATAGGACCACAGCAATAGGACCTCAGCATTGTGACCTCAGCAATAGGACCTCAGAAATAGGACCTCAGCAATAGGACCTCAGCAATAAGACCTCAGCAATAGGACCTCAGCATTGTGACCTCAGCAACAGGACCTCAGCAATAGGACCTAAGCAATAGGACCTCAGCAATAGGACCTCAGCAATAGGATCTCAGCATTGTGACCTCAGCATTGTGACCTCAGCAATAGGATCTCAGCAATAGGACCTCAGCATTTTGACCTCAGCAATAGGACCTCAGCAATAGGACCACAGCAATAGGACCTCAGCATTGTGACCTCAGCAATAGGACCTCAGAAATAGGACCTCAGCAATAGGACCTCAGCAATAAGACCTCAGCAATAGGACCTCAGCGTTGTGACCTCAGCATTGTGACCTCAGCAATAGGACCTCAGGAATAGGACCTCAGCAATAGGACCTCAGCAATAGGATCTCAGCATTGTGACCTCAGCAATAGGATCTCAGCAATAGGACCTCAGCATTTTGACCTCAGCAATAGGACCTCAGCATTGTGACCTCAGCAATAGGACCTCAGCAATAGGAACTCAGAAGTAGGACCTCAGCAATAGGACCTCAGCATTGTGACCTCAGCAATGGAACCTCAGCAATAGGACCTCAGTCTTGTGACCTCAGCAATAGGACATCAGCAATAGGACCTCATCAATAGGACCTCAGCGTTGTGACCTCAGCATTGTGACCTCAGCAATAGGACATCAGCAATAGGACCTCAGCAATAGGACCTCAGCATTGTGACCTCAGCAATAGGACCTCAGCAATACGACCTCAGCATTGTGACCTCAGCAATGGGACCTCAGCAATAGGACCTCAGCAATAGGACCTCAGCAATAGGACCTCATCATTGTGACTTCAGCATTGTGACTTCAGAAATAGGACCTCAGCAATAGGACCTCAGCAACAGGACCTCAGCAACAGGACCTCAGCATTCTGACCTCAGCATTGTGACCTCAGCAATAAGACCTAAGCATTGTGACCTCAGCAATAGGACCTCAGCATTGTGATCTCAGCATTGTGACCTCAGCAACAGGACCTCAGCAATAGGACATCAGCAATAGGACCTCAGCAATAGGACCTCAGCATTGTTACCTCAGCATTGTGACCTCAGCAATAGGACCTCAGCATTGTGACGTCAGCAATAGGACCTCAGAAATTGGACCTAAGCAATAGGAACTCAGCAATAGGACCTCAGAATTGTGACCTCAGCAATACGGCCTCAGCAATAGGACCTCAGCATTGTGACCTCAGCAATAGGACCTCAGCAATAGGACCTCAGCATTGTGACCTCAGCAATAGGACATCAGCAATAGGACCTCAGCAATAGGACCTCAGCTTTGTGACATCAGCAATAGGACCTCAGCAATAGGACCTCAGCAATAGGACCTCAGCAATAGGACCTCATCAATACGACCTCAGCAATAGGACCTCAGCCTTGTGACCTCAGCAATAGGACCTCAGCATAGTGATCTCAGCATTGTGACCTCAGCATTGTGACCTCAGCAATAGGACCTCAGCATTGTGACCTCAGAAAGAGGACCTCAGCACTGTGACCTCGGCAATAGGACCTCAGCAATAGGACCTCAGTCTTGTGACCTCAGCAATAGGACATCAGCAATAGGACCTCATCACTAGGACCTCAGCGTTGTGACCTCAGCATTGTGACCTCAGCAATAGGACCTCAGCAATAGGACCTCAGCATTGTGACCTCCGCAATAGGACCTCAGCAATAGGACCTCAGCAATAGGACCTCAGTAACAGGACCTCAGCATTGCGACCTCAGCAATAGGACCTCAGCACTGTGACCTCATCAATAGGACGTCAGCAATAGGACCTCAGCCTTGTGACCTCAGCAATAGGACATCAGCAATAGGACCTCAGCACTATGACCTCAGCTTTGTGACCACAGCAATAGGACCTCAGCATTGTGATCTCAGCAATAGGACCTCAGCAATAGGACCTCAGCATTGTGACCTCAGCAATAGGACCTCAGCCTTGTGACCTCAGCAATAGGACCTCAGCATTAGGACCTCAGCATTGTGACCACAACAATAGGACCTCAGCATTGTGACCCCAGCAATAGGACCTCAGCATTGTGACCTCAGCAATAGGACCTCAGAATTGTGACCTCAGAATTGTGACCTCAGCAATAGGACCTCAGCATTGTGACCTCAGCAATAAGACCTCAGCAATAGGACCTCAGCATTGTGATCTCAGCATTGCGACCTCAGCAACAGGACCTCAGCAATAGGACCTCAGCAATAGGACCTCAGCAATAGGACCTCAGCATTGTGACCTCAGCATTGTGTCCTCAGCAATAGGACCTAAGCATTGTGACCTCAGCAATAGGACCTCAGCAATAGGACCTCAGCACTGTGACCTCAGCCTTGTGACCACAGCAATAGGACCTCAGCATTGTGACCTCAGCAATAGGACCTCAGCAATAGGACCTCAGCATTGTGATCTCAGCATTGCGACCTCAGCAACAGGACCTCAGCAATAGGACCTCAGCAATAGGACCTCAGCATTGTTACCTCAGCAATGTGACCTCAGCAATAGGACCTCAGCAATGTGACCTCAGAAATAGGACCTCAGCAATAGTACCTCAGCAATAGGACCTCAGCATTTAGACCTCAGAAATAGGACCTCAGCATTAGGACCTCAGCAATAGGACCTCAGCAATAGGACATCAGCAATAGGACCTCAGCAATAGGACCTCAGCAGTGTGACCTCAGCAATAGGACCTCAGCAATAGGACCTCAGCATTGTGACCTCAGCAATAGGACCTCAGCAGTGTGACCTCAGCAATAGGACCTCAGCATTGTGACATCAGCAATAGGACCTCAGCATTGTGGCCTCAGCAATGGGACCTCAGCAATAGGACCTCAGCAATAGGACCTCAGCAATAGGACCTCAGCAATACGACCTCAGCAATAGGACCTCAGAAATAGGACCTCAGTCTTGTGACCTCAGCAATAGGACCTCAGCAATAGGACCTCAGCAATAGGACCTCAGCGTTGTGACCTCAGCAATAAGACATCAGCAATAGGACCTCAGCAATAGGACCTCAGCATTGTGACGTCAGCAATAGGACCTCAGATATAGGACCTCACCATTGTAACCTCAGCTATAGGACCTCATCAATAGGACCTTAGAAATAGGACCTCAGCAATAGGACCTCAGCCTTGTGACCTCAGCAATAGGACCTCAGGAATAGGACCTCAGCATTATGAGCTCAGCAATAGCACCTAAGCATTGTGACCTCAGCATTGTGACCTCAGTAATAGGACCTCTGCATTTTGACCTCAGCAATAAGACTTCAGCAATAGGACCTCAGCCTTGTGACCTCAGCAATAGGACCTCAGCAATAGGACCTCAGCATTGTGACCTCAGCAATAGGACCTCAGGAATAGGACCTCAGCAATATGACATCAGCAATAGGACCTCAGCAATAGGACCTCAGCAATAGGACCTCAGCAATAGGACCTCAGCCTTGTGACCTCAGCAATAGGACCTCAGCAATAGGACCTCAGCATTGTGACCTCAGCAATAGAACCTCAGCAATAGGACCTCAGCAATAGGACCTCAGCAATAGGACCTCAGCAATAGGACCTCAGCATTGTGACCTCAGCAATAGGACCTCAGCAATAGGACCTCAGCATTGTGACCTCAGCAATAGGTACTCAGCATTGGGACCTCAGCATTGGGACCTCAGCAATAGGACCTCAGCAATAGGACCTCAGCAATAGCACCTCACCATTGTGACCTAAGCAATAGGACCTTAGCAATAGGACGTCAGCATTGTGACCTCAGTAACAAGACCTCAGCATTGTGACCTCTGCATTGTGACCTCAGTATTGTGACCTCAGCAATAGGACCTCAGCAATAGGACCTCAGCAATAGGACCTCAGCCTTGTGACCTCAGCAATAGGAACTCAGGAATAGGACCTCAGGAATAGGACCTCAGGAATAGGACCTCAGCAATAGGACCTAAGCATTGTGACCTCAGTAATAGGACCTCAGCATTGTGACCTCAGCCTTGTGACCTCATCAATAGGACCTCAGCATGTTGACCTCAGCAATAGGACCTCAGCATTGTGACCTCAGCATTGTGACCTCAGCAATAGGACCTCAGCAATAGGACCTCAGCATTCTGACCTAAGCAATAGGACCTCAGCAATAGGACCTCAGCAATAGGACCTCAGCAATAGGACCTCAGCAATAGGACCTCAGCAATAGGACCACAGCAATAGGACCTCAGCATTGTGACCTCAGCAATAGGACCTCAGAAATAGGACCTCAGCAATAGGACCTCAGCAATAAGACCTCAGCAATAGGACCTCAGCATTGTGACCTCAGCAACAGGACCTCAGCAATAGGACCTAAGCAATAGGACCTCAGCAAGAGCACCTCAGCATTGTGACCTCAGCAATAGGACGTCAGCATTGTGACCTCAGTAACAGGACCTCAGCATTGTGACCTCTGCATTGTGACCTCAGTATTGTGACCTCAGCAATAGGACCTCAGCCTTGTGACCTCAGCAATACGACCTCAGGAATAGGACCTCAGGAATAGGACCTCAGCATTATGAGCTCAGCAATAGGACCTAAGCATTGTGACCTCAGTAATAGGACCTCAGCATTGTTACCTCAGCATTGTAACCTCAGCAATAGGACCTCAGCAATAGGACCTCAGAAATAGGACCTCAGCATTGTGACCTCCGCAATAGGACCTCAGCAATAGGACCTCAGCAATAGGACCTCAGCATTCTGACCTTTGCATTGTGACCTCAGAAATAGGACCTCAGCAATAGGACCTCAGCATTGTGACCTCAGCAATAGGACCTCAGAAATAGGACCTCAGAAATAGGACCTCAGCATTGTGGCCTCAGCAATAGGACCTCAGCATTGTGATTTCAGGAATAGGACCTCAGCAATAGGACCTCAGCATTGTGACCTCCGCAATAGGACCTCAGCAATAGGACCTCAGCAATAGGACCTCAGCATTCTGACCTTTGCATTGTGACCTCAGAAATAGGACCTCAGCAATAGGACCTCAGCATTGTGACCTCAGCAATAGGACCTCAGAAATAGGACCTCAGAAATAGGACCTCAGCATTGTGGCCTCAGCAATAGGACCTCAGCAATAGGACCTCAGCAATAGGACCTCAGCAATAGGACCTCAGCATTGTGACCTCAGCAATAGAACCTCAGCAATAGGACCTCAGCATTTAGACCTCAGCAATAGGACCTCAGCAATAGGACCTCAGCATTGTGACCTCAGCAATAGGACCTCAGCATTCTGACCTCAGCATTGTGACCTCAGCAATAGGACCTCAGCAATAGGACCTCAGCAATAGCACCTCAGCATTGTGACCTCAGCAATAGGACCTTAGCAATAGGACATCAGCATTGTGACCTCAGTAACAGGACCTCAGCATTGTGACCTCTGCATTGTGACCAAAGTATTGTGACCTCAGCAATAGGACCTCAGCAATAGGACCTCAGCCTTGTGACCTCAGCAATAGGACCTCAGCAATAGGACCTCAGGAATAGGACCTCAGCATTATGACCTCAGCAATAGGACCTAAGCATTGTGACCTCAGCATTGTGACCTCAGTAATAGGACCTCAGCATAGTGACCTCAGCCTTGTGACCTCAGCAATAGGACCTCAGCATTGTGACCTCAGCAATAGAACCTCAGCATTGTGACCTCAGCATTGTGACCTCAGCAATAGGACCTCAGCAATAGGACCTCAGCATTGTGACCTCAGCAATAGGACCTCAGCCTTGTGACCTCAGCAATAGGACCTCTGCATTAGGACCTCAGCATTGTGACCACAGCAATAGGACCTCAGCATTGTGACCCCAGCAATAGGACCTCAGCATTGTGACCTCAGCAATAGGACCTCAGAATTGTGACCTCAGAATTGTGACCTCAGCAATAGGACCTCAGCATTGTGACCTCAGCAATAAGACCTCAGCAATAGGACCTCAGCATTGTGATCTCAGCATTGCGACCTCAGCAACAGGACCTCAGCAATAGGACCTCAGCAATAGGACCTCAGCAATAGGACCTCAGCATTGTGACCTCAGCATTGTGTCCTCAGCAATAGGACCTAAGCATTGTGACCTCAGCAATAGGACCTCAGCAATAGGACCTCAGCACTGTGACCTCAGCCTTGTGACCACAGCAATAGGACCTCAGCATTGTGACCTCAGCAATAGGACCTCAGCAATAGGACCTCAGCATTGTGATCTCAGCATTGCGACCTCAGCAACAGGACCTCAGCAATAGGACCTCAGCAATAGGACCTCAGCAATAGGACCTCAGCATTGTTACCTCAGCAATGTGACCTCAGCAATAGGACCTCAGCAATGTGACCTCAGAAATAGGACCTCAGCAATAGTACCTCAGCAATAGGACCTCAGCATTTAGACCTCAGAAATAGGACCTCAGCATTAGGACCTCAGCAATAGGACCTCAGCATTGTGACCTCAGCAATAGGACCTCAGCAATAGGACCTCAGCAGTGTGACCTCAGCAATAGGACCTCAGCAATAGGACCTCAGCATTGTGACCTCAGCAATAGGACCTCAGCAGTGTGACCTCAGCAATAGGACCTCAGCATTGTGACATCAGCAATAGGACCTCAGCATTGTGGCCTCAGCAATGGGACCTCAGCAATAGGACCTCAGCAATAGGACCTCAGCAATAGGACCTCAGCAATACGACCTCAGCAGTAGGACCTCAGAAATAGGACCTCAGTCTTGTGACCTCAGCAATAGGACCTCAGCAATAGGACCTCAGCAATAGGACCTCAGCGTTGTGACCTCAGCAATAAGACATCAGCAATAGGACCTCAGCAATAGGACCTCAGCATTGTGACGTCAGCAATAGGACCTCAGATATAGGACCTCACCATTGTAACCTCAGCTATAGGACCTCATCAATAGGACCTTAGAAATAGGACCTCAGCAATAGGACCTCAGCCTTGTGACCTCAGCAATAGGACCTCAGGAATAGGACCTCAGCATTATGAGCTCAGCAATAGCACCTAAGCATTGTGACCTCAGCATTGTGACCTCAGTAATAGGACCTCTGCATTTTGACCTCAGCAATAAGACTTCAGCAATAGGACCTCAGCCTTGTGACCTCAGCAATAGGACCTCAGCAATAGGACCTCAGCATTGTGACCTCAGCAATAGGACCTCAGGAATAGGACCTCAGCAATATGACATCAGCAATAGGACCTCAGCAATAGGACCTCAGCAATAGGACCTCAGCCTTGTGACCTCAGCAATAGGACCTCAGCAATAGGACCTCAGCATTGTGACCTCAGCAATAGGACCTCAGCATTGGGACCTCAGCATTGGGACCTCAGCAATAGGACCTCAGCAATAGGACCTCAGCAATAGCACCTCACCATTGTGACCTAAGCAATAGGACCTTAGCAATAGGACGTCAGCATTGTGACCTCAGTAACAAGACCTCAGCATTGTGACCTCTGCATTGTGACCTCAGTATTGTGACCTCAGCAATAGGACCTCAGCAATAGGACCTCAGCAATAGGACCTCAGCCTTGTGACCTCAGCAATAGGAACTCAGGAATAGGACCTCAGGAATAGGACCTCAGGAATAGGACCTCAGCAATAGGACCTAAGCATTGTGACCTCAGTAATAGGACCTCAGCATTGTGACCTCAGCCTTGTGACCTCATCAATAGGACCTCAGCATGTTGACCTCAGCAATAGGACCTCAGCATTGTGACCTCAGCATTGTGACCTCAGCAATAGGACCTCAGCAATAGGACCTCAGCATTCTGACCTAAGCAATAGGACCTCAGCAATAAGACCTCAGCAATAGGACCTCAGCAATAAGACCTCAGCAATAGGACCTCAGCAATAGGACCACAGCAATAGGACCTCAGCATTGTGACCTCAGCAATAGGACCTCAGAAATAGGACCTCAGCAATAGGACCTCAGCAATAAGACCTCAGCAATAGGACCTCAGCATTGTGACCTCAGCAACAGGACCTCAGCAATAGGACCTAAGCAATAGGACCTCAGCAATAGCACCTCAGCAATAGCACCTCAGCATTGTGACCTCAGCAATAGGACGTCAGCATTGTGACCTCAGTAACAGGACCTCAGCATTGTGACCTCTGGATTGTGACCTCAGTATTGTGACCTCAGCAATAGGACCTCAGCCTTGTGACCTCAGCAATACGACCTCAGGAATAGGACCTCAGGAATAGGACCTCAGCATTGTGACCTCAGCAATAGGACCTCAGAATTGTGACCTCAGAATTGTGACCTCAGCAATAGGACCTCAGCATTGTGACCTCAGCAATAAGACCTCAGCAATAGGACCTCAGCATTGTGATCTCAGCATTGCGACCTCAGCAACAGGACCTCAGCAATAGGACCTCAGCAATAGGACCTCAGCAATAGGACCTCAGCATTGTGACCTCAGCATTGTGTCCTCAGCAATAGGACCTAAGCATTGTGACCTCAGCAATAGGACCTCAGCAATAGGACCTCAGCACTGTGACCTCAGCCTTGTGACCACAGCAATAGGACCTCAGCATTGTGACCTCAGCAATAGGACCTCAGCAATAGGACCTCAGCATTGTGATCTCAGCATTGCGACCTCAGCAACAGGACCTCAGCAATAGGACCTCAGCAATAGGACCTCAGCAATAGGACCTCAGCATTGTTACCTCAGCAATGTGACCTCAGCAATAGGACCTCAGCAATGTGACCTCAGAAATAGGACCTCAGCAATAGTACCTCAGCAATAGGACCTCAGCATTTAGACCTCAGAAATAGGACCTCAGCATTAGGACCTCAGCAATAGGACCTCAGCAATAGGACATCAGCAATAGGACCTCAGCAATAGGACCTCAGCAGTGTGACCTCAGCAATAGGACCTCAGCAATAGGACCTCAGCATTGTGACCTCAGCAATAGGACCTCAGCAGTGTGACCTCAGCAATAGGACCTCAGCATTGTGACATCAGCAATAGGACCTCAGCATTGTGGCCTCAGCAATGGGACCTCAGCAATAGGACCTCAGCAATAGGACCTCAGCAATAGGACCTCAGCAATACGACCTCAGCAGTAGGACCTCAGAAATAGGACCTCAGTCTTGTGACCTCAGCAATAGGACCTCAGCAATAGGACCTCAGCAATAGGACCTCAGCGTTGTGACCTCAGCAATAAGACATCAGCAATAGGACCTCAGCAATAGGACCTCAGCATTGTGACGTCAGCAATAGGACCTCAGATATAGGACCTCACCATTGTAACCTCAGCTATAGGACCTCATCAATAGGACCTTAGAAATAGGACCTCAGCAATAGGACCTCAGCCTTGTGACCTCAGCAATAGGACCTCAGGAATAGGACCTCAGCATTATGAGCTCAGCAATAGCACCTAAGCATTGTGACCTCAGCATTGTGACCTCAGTAATAGGACCTCTGCATTTTGACCTCAGCAATAATACTTCAGCAATAGGACCTCAGCCTTGTGACCTCAGCAATAGGACCTCAGCAATAGGACCTCAGCATTGTGACCTCAGCAATAGGACCTCAGGAATAGGACCTCAGCAATATGACATCAGCAATAGGACCTCAGCAATAGGACCTCAGCAATAGGACCTCAGCCTTGTGACCTCAGCAATAGGACCTCAGCAATAGGACCTCAGCATTGTGACCTCAGCAATAGAACCTCAGCAATAGGACCTCAGCAATAGGACCTCAGCAATAGGACCTCAGCAATAGGACCTAAGCATTGTGACCTCAGCAATAGGACCTCAGCAATAGGACCTCAGCATTGTGACCTCAGCAATAGGACCTCAGCATTGGGACCTCAGCATTGGGACCTCAGCAATAGGACCTCAGCAATAGGACCTCAGCAATAGCACCTCACCATTGTGACCTAAGCAATAGGACCTTAGCAATAGGACGTCAGCATTGTGACCTCAGTAACAAGACCTCAGCATTGTGACCTCTGCATTGTGACCTCAGTATTGTGACCTCAGCAATAGGACCTCAGCAATAGGACCTCAGCAATAGGACCTCAGCCTTGTGACCTCAGCAATAGGAACTCAGGAATAGGACCTCAGGAATAGGACCTCAGGAATAGGACCTCAGGAATAGGACCTAAGCATTGTGACCTCAGTAATAGGACCTCAGCATTGTGACCTCAGCCTTGTGACCTCATCAATAGGACCTCAGCATGTTGACCTCAGCAATAGGACCTCAGCATTGTGACCTCAGCATTGTGACCTCAGCAATAGGACCTCAGCAATAGGACCTCAGCATTCTGACCTAAGCAATAGGACCTCAGCAATAAGACCTCAGCAATAGGACCTCAGCAATAAGACCTCAGCAATAGGACCTCAGCAATAGGACCACAGCAATAGGACCTCAGCATTGTGACCTCAGCAATAGGACCTCAGAAATAGGACCTCAGCAATAGGACCTCAGCAATAAGACCTCAGCAATAGGACCTCAGCATTGTGACCTCAGCAACAGGACCTCAGCAATAGGACCTAAGCAATAGGACCTCAGCAATAGCACCTCAGCAATAGCACCTCAGCATTGTGACCTCAGCAATAGGACGTCAGCATTGTGACCTCAGTAACAGGACCTCAGCATTGTGACCTCTGCATTGTGACCTCAGTATTGTGACCTCAGCAATAGGACCTCAGCCTTGTGACCTCAGCAATACGACCTCAGGAATAGGACCTCAGGAATAGGACCTCAGCATTATGAGCTCAGCAATAGGACCTAAGCATTGTGACCTCAGTAATAGGACCTCAGCATTGTTACCTCAGCATTGTAACCTCAGCAATAGGACCTCAGCAATAGGACCTCAGAAATAGGACCTCAGCATTGTGACCTCCGCAATAGGACCTCAGCAATAGGACCTCAGCAATAGGACCTCAGCATTCTGACCTTTGCATTGTGACCTCAGAAATAGGACCTCAGCAATAGGACCTCAGCATTGTGACCTCAGCAATAGGACCTCAGAAATAGGACCTCAGAAATAGGACCTCAGCATTGTGGCCTCAGCAATAGGACCTCAGCATTGTGATTTCAGGAATAGGACCTCAGCAATAGGACCTCAGCATTGTGACCTCTGCATTTTGACCTCAGCAATAAGACTTCAGCAATAGGATCTCAGCCTTGTGACCTCAGCAATAGGACCTCAGCAATAGGACCTCAGCATCGTGATCTCTGCATTGTGACCTCAGCAATAGGACCTCAGCAATAGGACATCAGCAATAGGACCTCAGCAATAGGACCTCAGCATTGTGACCTCAGCAATAGAACCTCAGCAATAGGACCTCAGTAATAGGACCTCAGCAATAGGACCTCAGCAATAGGACCTCAGCATTGTGACCTCAGCAATAGGACCTCAGCATTCTGACCTCAGCATTGTGACCTCAGCAATAGGACCTCAGCAATAGGACCTCAGCAATAGCACCTCAGCATTGTGACCTCAGCAATAGGACCTCAGAAATAGGACCTCAGCAATAGGACCTCAGCAATAAGACCTCAGCAATAGGACCTCAGCATTGTGACCTCAGCAACAGGACCTCAGCAATAGGACCTAAGCAATAGGACCTCAGCAATAGCACCTCAGCAATAGCACCTCAGCATTGTGACCTCAGCAATAGGACGTCAGCATTGTGACCTCAGTAACAGGACCTCAGCATTGTGACCTCTGCATTGTGACCTCAGTATTGTGACCTCAGCAATAGGACCTCAGCCTTGTGACCTCAGCAATACGACCTCAGGAATAGGACCTCAGGAATAGGACCTCAGCATTATGAGCTCAGCAATAGGACCTAAGCATTGTGACCTCAGTAATAGGACCTCAGCATTGTTACCTCAGCATTGTAACCTCAGCAATAGGACCTCAGCAATAGGACCTCAGAAATAGGACCTCAGCATTGTGACCTCCGCAATAGGACCTCAGCAATAGGACCTCAGCAATAGGACCTCAGCATTCTGACCTTTGCATTGTGACCTCAGAAATAGGACCTCAGCAATAGGACCTCAGCATTGTGACCTCAGCAATAGGACCTCAGAAATAGGACCTCAGAAATAGGACCTCAGCATTGTGGCCTCAGCAATAGGACCTCAGCATTGTGATTTCAGGAATAGGACCTCAGCAATAGGACCTCAGCATTGTGACCTCTGCATTTTGACCTCAGCAATAAGACTTCAGCAATAGGATCTCAGCCTTGTGACCTCAGCAATAGGACCTCAGCAATAGGACCTCAGCATCGTGATCTCTGCATTGTGACCTCAGCAATAGGACCTCAGCAATAGGACATCAGCAATAGGACCTCAGCAATAGGACCTCAGCAATAGGACCTCAGCATTGTGACCTCAGCAATAGAACCTCAGCAATAGGACCTCAGTAATAGGACCTCAGCAATAGGACCTCAGCAATAGGACCTCAGCATTGTGACCTCAGCAATAGGACCTCAGCATTCTGACCTCAGCATTGTGACCTCAGCAATAGGACCTCAGCAATAGGACCTCAGCAATAGCACCTCAGCATTGTGACCTCAGCAATAGGACCTTAGCAATAGGACATCAGCATTGTGACCTCAGTAACAGGACCTCAGCATTGTGACCTCTGCATTGTGACCAAAGTATTGTGACCTCAGCAATAGGACCTCAGCAATAGGACCTCAGCCTTGTGACCTCAGCAATAGGACCTCAGGAATAGGACCTCAGCATTATGACCTCAGCAATAGGACCTAAGCATTGTGACCTCAGCATTGTGACCTCAGTAATAGGACCTCAGCATAGTGACCTCAGCCTTGTGACCTCAGCAATAGGACCTCAGCATTGTGACCTCAGCAATAGAACCTCAGCAATAGGACCTCAGCATTGTTACCTCAGCAATAGGACCTCAGCAATAGGACCTCAGCATTGTGACCTCAGCAATAGGACCTCAGGAATAGGACCTCAGCAATATGACATCAGCAATAGGACCTCAGCAATAGGACCTCAGCAATAGGACCTCAGCCTTGTGACCTCAGCAATAGGACCTCAGCAATAGGACCTCAGCATTGTGACCTCAGCAATAGAACCTCAGCAATAGGACCTCAGCAATAGGACCTCAGCAATAGGACCTCAGCAATAGGACCTAAGCATTGTGACCTCAGCAATAGGACCTAAGCATTGTGACCTCAGCAATAGGACCTCAGCAATAGGACCTCAGCATTGTGACCTCAGCAATAGGACCTCAGCAATAGGACCTCAGCAATAGGACCTCAGCAATAGGACCTCAGCAATAGGACCTAAGCATTGTGACCTCAGCAATAGGACCTCAGCAATAGGACCTCAGCATTGTGACCTCAGCAATAGGACCTCAGCATTGGGACCTCAGCATTGGGACCTCAGCAATAGGACCTCAGCAATAGGACCTCAGCAATAGCACCTCACCATTGTGACCTAAGCAATAGGACCTTAGCAATAGGACGTCAGCATTGTGACCTCAGTAACAAGACCTCAGCATTGTGACCTCTGCATTGTGACCTCAGTATTGTGACCTCAGCAATAGGACCTCAGCAATAGGACCTCAGCAATAGGACCTCAGCAATAGGACCTCAGCCTTGTGACCTCAGCAATAGGAACTCAGGAATAGGACCTCAGGAATAGGACCTCAGGAATAGGACCTCAGCAATAGGACCTAAGCATTGTGACCTCAGTAATAGGACCTCAGCATTGTGACCTCAGCCTTGTGACCTCATCAATAGGACCTCAGCATGTTGACCTCAGCAATAGGACCTCAGCATTGTGACCTCAGCATTGTGACCTCAGCAATAGGACCTCAGCAATAGGACCTCAGCATTCTGACCTAAGCAATAGGACCTCAGCAATAAGACCTCAGCAATAGGACCTCAGCAATAGGACCACAGCAATAGGACCTCAGCATTGTGACCTCAGCAATAGGACCTCAGAAATAGGACCTCAGCAATAGGACCTCAGCAATAAGACCTCAGCAATAGGACCTCAGCATTGTGACCTCAGCAACAGGACCTCAGCAATAGGACCTAAGCAATAGGACCTCAGCAATAGCACCTCAGCAATAGCACCTCAGCATTGTGACCTCAGCAATAGGACGTCAGCATTGTGACCTCAGTAACAGGACCTCAGCATTGTGACCTCTGCATTGTGACCTCAGTATTGTGACCTCAGCAATAGGACCTCAGCCTTGTGACCTCAGCAATACGACCTCAGGAATAGGACCTCAGGAATAGGACCTCAGCATTATGAGCTCAGCAATAGGACCTAAGCATTGTGACCTCAGTAATAGGACCTCAGCATTGTTACCTCAGCATTGTAACCTCAGCAATAGGACCTCAGCAATAGGACCTCAGAAATAGGACCTCAGCATTGTGACCTCCGCAATAGGACCTCAGCAATAGGACCTCAGCAATAGGACCTCAGCATTCTGACCTTTGCATTGTGACCTCAGAAATAGGACCTCAGCAATAGGACCTCAGCATTGTGACCTCAGCAATAGGACCTCAGAAATAGGACCTCAGAAATAGGACCTCAGCATTGTGGCCTCAGCAATAGGACCTCAGCATTGTGATTTCAGGGATAGGACCTCAGCAATAGGACCTCAGCATTGTGACCTCTGCATTTTGACCTCAGCAATAAGACTTCAGCAATAGGATCTCAGCCTTGTGACCTCAGCAATAGGACCTCAGCAATAGGACCTCAGCATCGTGATCTCTGCATTGTGACCTCAGCAATAGGACCTCAGCAATAGGACATCAGCAATAGGACCTGAGCAATAGGACCTCAGCAATAGGACCTCAGCATTGTGACCTCAGCAATAGAACCTCAGCAATAGGACCTCAGTAATAGGACCTCAGCAATAGGACCTCAGCAATAGGACCTCAGCATTGTGACCTCAGCAATAGGACCTCAGCATTCTGACCTCAGCATTGTGACCTCAGCAATAGGACCTCAGCAATAGGACCTCAGCAATAGCACCTCAGCATTGTGACCTCAGCAATAGGACCTTAGCAATAGGACATCAGCATTGTGACCTCAGTAACAGGACCTCAGCATTGTGACCTCTGCATTGTGACCAAAGTATTGTGACCTCAGCAATAGGACCTCAGCAATAGGACCTCAGCCTTGTGACCTCAGCAATAGGACCTCAGCAATAGGACCTCAGGAATAGGACCTCAGCATTATGACCTCAGCAATAGGACCTAAGCATTGTGACCTCAGCATTGTGACCTCAGTAATAGGACCTCAGCATAGTTACCTCAGCCTTGTGACCTCAGCAATAGGACCTCAGCATTGTGACCTCAGCAATAGAACCTCAGCAATAGGACCTCAGCAATAGGACCTCAGCATTGTGACCTCAGCATTGTGACCTCAGCAATAGGACCTCAGCAATAGGACCTCAGCATTGTGACCTCAGCAATAGGACCTCAGCATTGGGACCTCAGCAATAGGACCTCAGCAATAGGACCTCAGCAATAGCACCTCACCATTGTGACCCCAGCAATAGGACCTCCGCAATAGGACGTCAGCATTGTGACCTCAGTAACAGGACCTCAGCATTGTGACCTCTGCATTGTGACCTCAGTATTGTGACCTCAGCAATAGGACCTCAGCAATAGGACCTCAGCCTTGTGACCTCAGCAATAGGAACTCAGGAATAGGACCTCAGGAATAGGACCTCAGGAATAGGACCTCAGGAATAGGACCTCAGCATTATGACCTCAGCAATAGGACCTAAGCATTGTGACCTCAGCATTGTGACCTCAGTAATAGGACCTCAGCATTGTGACCTCATCAATAGGACCTCAGCATGTTGACCTCAGCAATAGGACCTCAGCATTGTGACCTCAGCAATAGGACCTCAGCAATAGGACCTCAGCAATAGGACCTCAGCATTCTGACCTAAGCAATAGGACCTCAGCAATAGGACCTCAGCAATAGGACCTCAGCAATAGGACCTCAGCATTGTGACCTCAGGAATAGGACGACAGCAATAGGACCTCAGCATTGTGACCTCAGCAATAAGACCTCAGAAATAGGACCTCAGCAATAGGACCTCAGCAATAAGACCTCAGCAATAGGACCTCAGCATTGTGACCTCAGCAATAGGACCTCAGTCTTGTGACCTCAGCAATAGGACCTCAGCAATAGGACCTCAGCAACAGGACCTCAGCGTTGTGACCTCAGCAATAAGACATCAGCAATAGGACCTCAGCAATAGGACCTCAGCATTGTGACCTCAGCAATAGGACCTCAGATATAGGACCTCACCATTGTAACCTCAGCTATAGGACCTCATCAATAGGACCTTAGAAATAGGACCTCAGCAATAGGACCTCAGCCTTGTGACCTCAGCAATAGGACCTCAGGAATAGGACCTCAGGAATAGGACCTCAGGAATAGGACCTCAGCATTATGAGCTCAGCAATAGGAACTCAGCATTGTGACCTCAGTAATAGGACCTCAGCATTGTGACCTCAGCCACGTGACCTCAGCAATAGGACCTCAGCATGTTGACCTCAGCAATAGGACCTCAGCATTGTGACCTCTGCATTTTGACCTCAGCAATAAGACTTCAGCAATAGGACCTCAGCCTTGTGACCTCAGCAATAGGACCTCAGCATTGTGACCTCAGCATTGTGACCTCAGCAATAGGACCTCAGCAATATGACATCAGCAATAGGACCTCAGCAATAGGACCTCAGCCTTGTGACCTCAGCAATAGGACCTCAGCAATAGGACCTCAGCATTGTGACCTCAGCAATAGAACCTCAGCAATAGGACCTCAGCAATAGGACCTCAGCATTGTGACCTCAGCAATAGGACCTCAGCAATAGGACCTCAGCATTGTGACCTCAGCAATAGGACCTCAGCATTGGGACCTCAGCACTGGGACCTCCGCAATAGGACCTCAGCAATAGGACCTCAGCAATAGCACCTCACCATTGTGACCTCAGCAATAGGACCTTAGCAATAGGACGTCAGCATTGTGACCTCAGTAACAGGACCTCAGCATTGTGACCTCTGCATTGTGACCTCAGTATTGTGACCTCAGCAATAGGACCTCAGCAATAGGACCTCAGCCTTGTGACCTCAGCAATAGGAACTCAGGAATAGGACCTCAGGAATAGGACCTCAGGAATAGGACCTCAGCAATAGGACCTAAGCATTGTGACCTCAGTAATAGGACCTCAGCATTGTGACCTCAGCCTTGTGACCTCATCAATAGGACCTCAGCATGTTGACCTCAGCAATAGGACCTCAGCATTGTGACCTCAGCATTGTGACCTCAGCAATAGGACCTCAGCAATAGGACCTCAGCATTCTGACCTAAGCAATAGGACCTCAGCAATAAGACCTCAGCAATAGGACCTCAGCAATAGGACCTCAGCAATAGGACCTCAGCAATAGGACCATAGCAATAGGACCTCAGCATTGTGACCTCAGCAATAGGACCTCAGAAATAGGACCTCAGCAATAGGACCTCAGCAATAAGACCTCAGCAATAGGACCTCAGCATTGTGACCTCAGCAACAGGACCTCAGCAATAGGACCTAAGCAATAGGACCTCAGCAATAGGACCTCAGCAATAGGATCTCAGCATTGTGACCTCAGCATTGTGACCTCAGCAATAGGATCTCAGCAATAGGACCTCAGCATTTTGACCTCAGCAATAGGACCTCAGCAATAGGACCACAGCAATAGGACCTCAGCATTGTGACCTCAGCAATAGGACCTCAGAAATAGGACCTCAGCAATAGGACCTCAGCAATAAGACCTCAGCAATAGGACCTCAGCGTTGTGACCTCAGCATTGTGACCTCAGCAATAGGACCTCAGCAATAGGACCTCAGCAATAGGACCTCAGCAATAGGATCTCAGCATTGTGACCTCAGCATTGTGACCTCAGCAATAGGATCTCAGCAATAGGACCTCAGCATTTTGACCTCAGCAATAGGACCTCAGCATTGTGACCTCAGCAATAGGACCTCAGCAATAGGAACTCAGAAGTAGGACCTCAGCAATAGGACCTCAGCATTGTGACCTCAGCAATGGAACCTCAGCAATAGGACCTCAGTCTTGTGACCTCAGCAATAGGACATCAGCAATAGGACCTCATGAATAGGACCTCAGCGTTGTGACCTCAGCATTGTGACCTCAGCAATAGGACATCAGCAATAGGACCTCAGCAATAGGACCTCAGCATTGTGACCTCAGCAATAGGACCTCAGCAATACGACCTCAGCATTGTGACCTCAGCAATGGGACCTCAGCAATAGGACCTCAGCAATAGGACCTCAGCAATAGGACCTCATCATTGTGACTTCAGCATTGTGACTTCAGAAATAGGACCTCAGCAATAGGACCTCAGCAACAGGACCTCAGCAACAGGACCTCAGCATTCTGACCTCAGCAATAAGACCTAAGCATTGTGACCTCAGCAATAGGACCTCAGCATTGTGATCTCAGCATTGTGACCTCAGCAACAGGACCTCAGCAATAGGACATCAGCAATAGGACCTCAGCAATAGGACCTCAGCATTGTTACCTCAGCATTGTGACCTCAGAAATAGGACCTCAGCATTGTGACGTCAGCAATAGGACCTCAGAAATTGGACCTAAGCAATAGGAACTCAGCAATAGGACCTCAGAATTGTGACCTCAGCAATACGGCCTCAGCAATAGGACCTCAGCATTGTGACCTCAGCAATAGGACCTCAGCAATAGGACCTCAGCATTGTGACCTCAGCAATAGGACATCAGCAATAGGACCTCAGCAATAGGACCTCAGCTTTGTGACCTCAGCAATAGGACCTCAGCAATAGGACCTCAGCAATAGGACCTCAGCAATAGGACCTCATCAATACGACCTCAGCAATAGGACCTCAGCCTTGTGACCTCAGCAATAGGACCTCAGCAATAGGACCTCAGCATAGTGATCTCAGCATTGTGACCTCAGCATTGTGACCTCAGCAATAGGACCTCAGCATTGTGACCTCAGAAAGAGGACCTCAGCACTGTGACCTCGGCAATAGGACCTCAGCAATAGGACCTCAGTCTTGTGACCTCAGCAATAGGACATCAGCAATAGGACCTCATCACTAGGACCTCAGCGTTGTGACCTCAGCATTGTGACCTCAGCAATAGGACCTCAGCAATAGGACCTCAGCATTGTGACCTTCGCAATAGGACCTCAGCAATAGGACCTCAGCAATAGGACCTCAGTAACAGGACCTCAGCAATAGGACCTCAGCACTGTGACCTCATCAATAGGACGTCAGCAATAGGACCTCAGCCTTGTGACCTCAGCAATAGGACATCAGCAATAGGACCTCAGCACTATGACCTCAGCTTTGTGACCACAGCAATAGGACCTCAGCATTGTGATCTCAGCAATAGGACCTCAGCAATAGGACCTCAGCATTGTGACCTCAGCAATAGGACCTCAGCCTTGTGACCTCAGCAATAGGACCTCAGCATTAGGACCTCAGCATTGTGACCACAGCAATAGGACCTCAGCATTGTGACCCCAGCAATAGGACCTCAGCATTGTGACCTCAGCAATAGGACCTCAGAATTGTGACCTCAGAATTGTGACCTCAGCAATAGGACCTCAGCATTGTGACCTCAGCAATAAGACCTCAGCAATAGGACCTCAGCATAGTGATCTCAGCATTGCGACCTCAGCAACAGGACCTCAGCAATAGGACCTCAGCAATAGGACCTCAGCAATAGGACCTCAGCATTGTGACCTCAGCATTGTGTCCTCAGCAATAGGACCTAAGCATTGTGACCTCAGCAATAGGACCTCAGCAATAGGACCTCAGCACTGTGACCTCAGCCTTGTGACCACAGCAATAGGACCTCAGCATTGTGACCTCAGCAATAGGACCTCAGCAATAGGACCTCAGCATTGTGATCTCAGCATTGCGACCTCAGCAACAGGACCTCAGCAATAGGACCTCAGCAATAGGACCTCAGCAATAGGACCTCAGCATTGTTACCTCAGCAATGTGACCTCAGCAATAGGACCTCAGCAATGTGACCTCAGAAATAGGACCTCAGCAATAGTACCTCAGCAATAGGACCTCAGCATTTAGACCTCAGGAATAGGACCTCAGCATTAGGACCTCAGCAATAGGACCTCAGCAATAGGACATCAGCAATAGGACCTCAGCAATAGGACCTCAGCAGTGTGACCTCAGCAATAGGACCTCAGCAATAGGACCTCAGCAATAGGACCTCAGCAATAGCACCTCAGCAGTGTGACCTCAGCAATAGGACCTCAGCAATAGGACCTCAGCATTGTGACCTCAGCAATAGGACCTCAGCATTGTGGCCTCAGCAATGGGACCTCAGCAATAGGACCTCAGCAATAGGACCTCAGCAATAGGACCTCAGCATTGTGACCTCAGAAATAGGACCTCAGTCTTGTGACCTCAGCAATAGGACCTCAGCAATAGGACCTCAGCAATAGGACCTCAGCGTTGTGACCTCAGCAATAAGACATCAGCAATAGGACCTCAGCAATAGGACCTCAGCATTGTGACGTCAGCAATAGGACCTCACCATTGTAACCTCAGCTATAGGACCTCATCAATAGGACCTTAGAAATAGGACCTCAGCAATAGGACCTCAGCCTTGTGACCTCAGCAATAGGACCTCAGGAACAGGACCTCAGCATTATGAGCTCAGCAATAGCACCTAAGCATTGTGACCTCAGCATTGTGACCTCAGTAATAGGACCTCTGCATTTTGACCTCAGCAATAAGACTTCAGCAATAGGACCTCAGCCTTGTGACCTCAGCAATAGGACCTCAGCAATAGGACCTCAGCATTGTGACCTCAGCAATAGGACCTCAGGAATAGGACCTCAGCAATATGACATCAGCAATAGGACCTCAGCAATAGGACCTCAGCAATTGGACCTCAGCCTTGTGACCTCAGCAATAGGACCTCAGCAATAGGACCTCAGCAATAGAACCTCAGCAATAGGACCTCAGCAATAGGACCTCAGCAATAGGACCTCAGCAATAGGACCTAAGCATTGTGACCTCAGCAATAGGACCTCAGCAATAGGACCTCAGCATTGTGACCTCAGCAATAGGACCTCAGCATTGGGACCTCAGCATTGGGACCTCAGCAATAGGACCTCAGCAATAGGACCTCAGCAATAGCACCTCACCATTGTGACCTAAGCAATAGGACCTTAGCAATAGGACGTCAGCATTGTGACCTCAGTAACAAGACCTCAGCATTGTGACCTCTGCATTGTGACCTCAGTATTGTGACCTCAGCAATAGGACCTCAGCAATAGGACCTCAGCCTTGTGACCTCAGCAATAGGAACTCAGGAATAGGACCTCAGGAATAGGACCTCAGGAATAGGACCTCAGGAATAGGACCTAAGAATTGTGACCTCAGCATTGTGACCTCAGTAATAGGACCTCAGCATTGTGACCTCAGCCTTGTGACCTCATCAATAGGACCTCAGCATGTTGACCTCAGCATTGTGACCTCAGCAATAGGACCTCAGCAATAGGACCTCAGCATTCTGACCTAAGCAATAGGACCTCAGCAATAGGACCTCAGCAATAGGACCTCAGCAATAGGACCACAGCAATAGGACTTCAGCATTGTGACCTCAGCAATAGGACCTCAGAAATAGGACCTCAGCAATAGGACCTCAGCAATAAGACCTCAGCAATAGGACCTCAGCATTGTGACCTCAGCAATAGGACCTCAGCAATAGGACCTAAGCAATAGGACCTCAGCAATAGCACCTCAGCAATAGCACCTCAGCATTGTGACCTCAGCAATAGGACGTCAGCATTGTGACCTCAGTAACAGGACCTCAGCATTGTGACCTCTGCATTGTGACCTCAGTATTGTGACCTCAGCAATAGGACCTCAGCCTTGTGACCTCAGCAATACGACCTCAGGAATAGGACCTCAGGAATAGGACCTCAGCATTATGAGCTCAGCAATAGGACCTAAGCATTGTGACCTCAGCATTGTGACCTCAGCATTGTGACCTCAGCAATAGGACCTCAGCATGTTGACCTCAGCAATAGGACCTCAGCATTGTGACCTCAGCAATAGGACCTCAGCAATAGGACCTCAGCATCGTGATCTCAGCAAGAGGACCTCAGCACTGTGACCTTCAGCAATAGGACCTCAGAAATAGGACCTCAGCATTGTGACCTCAGCAATAGAACCTCAGCAATAGGACCTCAGTCTTGTGACCTTAGCAATAGGACATCAGCAATAGGACCTCAGCAATAGGACCTCAGCGTTGTGACCTCAGCATTGTGACCTCAGCATTGTGACCTCAGCAATAGGACCTCAGCAATAGGACCTCAGCAATAGGACCTCAGCAATAGGATCTCAGCATTGTGACCTCAGCATTGTGACCTCAGCAATAGGATCTCAGCAATAGGACCTCAGCATTTTGACCTCAGCAATAGGACCTCAGCATTGTGACCTCAGCAATAGGACCTCAGCAATAGGAACTCAGAAGTAGGACCTCAGCAATACGACCTCAGCATTGTGACCTCAGCAATGGAACCTCAGCAATAGGACCTCAGTCTTGTGACCTCAGCAATAGGACATCAGCAATAGGACCTCATCAATAGGACCTCAGCGTTGTGACCTCAGCAATAGGACCTCAGCAATAGGACCTCAGTCTTGTGACCTCAGCAATAGGACATCAGCAATAGGACCTCATCAATAGGACCTCAGCGTTGTGACCTCAGCATTGTGACCTCAGCAACAGGACATCAGCAATAGGACCTCAGCAACAGGACCTCAGCAATAGGACCTCAGCAATACGACCTCAGCAATACGACCTCAGCAATACGACCTCAGCAATAGGACCTCAGCAATAGGACCTCAGCAATAGGACCTCATCATTGTGACTTCAGCATTGTGACTTCAGAAATAGGACCTCAGCAATAGGACCTCAGCAATAGGACCTCAGCAATAGGACCTTAGCATTGTGACCTCATCAATAGGACCTTAGCATTGTGACCTCATCAATAGGACCTCAGCATTGTGACCTCAGCATTGTGACCTCAGCAATAGGACCTCAGCAATAGGACCTCATCATTGTGACTTCAGCATTGTGACTTCAGAAATAGGACCTCAGCCTTGTGACCTCAGCAATAGGACCTCAGCAATAGGACCTCAGCAATAGGACCTCAGCAATAGGACCTTAGCATTGTGACCTCAGCAATAGGACCTCAGCATTGTGACCTCAGCATTGTGACCTCAGCAATAGGACCTCAGCAATAGGACCTCAGCAATAGGACCTCAGCAATAGGACCTCAGCAATAGGACCTCAGCAATAGGACCTCAGCAATAGGACCTCAGCATTGTGACCTCAGCAATAGGACCTCAGCATTGTGACCTCAGCATTGTGACCTCAGCAATAGGACCTCAGCAATAGGACCTCAGCAATAGGACCTCAGCAATAGGACCTCAGCAACAGGACCTCAGCAACAGGACCTCAGCATTCTGACCTCAGCATTGTGACCTCAGCAATAAGACCTAAGCATTGTGACCTCAGCAATAGGACCTCAGCAATAGGACCTCAGCATTGTGATCTCAGCACTGTGACCTCAGCAACAGGACCTCAGCAATAGGACATCAGCAATAGGACCTCAGCATTGTGACCTCAGCAATAGGACCTCAGCATTGTGACGTCAGCAATAGGACCTCAGAAATTGGACCTAAGCAATAGGAACTCAGCATTGTGACCTCAGCAATAGGACCTCAGCATTGTGACCTCAGCAATAGGACCTCAGCAATAGGACCTCAGCAATAGGACCTCAGCATTGTGACCTCAGCAATAGGACCACAGCATTGTGACCTCAGCAATAGGACATCAGCAATAGGACCTCAGCAATAGGACCTCAGCCTTGTGACATCAGCAATAGGACCTCAGCAATAGGACCTCAGCAATAGGACCTCATCAATACGACCTCAGCAATAGGACCTCAGCCTTGTGACCTCAGCAATAGGACCTCAGCAATAGGACCTCAGCAATAGGACCTCAGCATAGTGATCTCAGCATTGTGACCTCAGCATTGTGACCTCAGCAATAGGACCTCAGCAATAGGACCTCAGCATTGTGACCTCAGAAAGAGGACCTCAGCACTGTGACCTCGGCAATAAGACCTCAGCAATAGGACCTCAGCAATAGGACCTCAGCAATAGGACCTCAGCAATAGGACCTCAGCAATAGGACCTCAGCAATAGGACCTCAGCATTGTGACCTCAGCAATAGGACGTCAGCATTGTGACCTCAGTAACAGGACCTCAGCATTGTGACCTCTGCATTGTGACCTCAGTATTGTGACCTCAGCAATAGGACCTCAGCCTTGTGACCTCAGCAATAGGACCTCAGGAATAGGACCTCAGGAATAGGACCTCAGCATTATGAGCTCAGCAATAGGACCTAAGCATTGTGACCTCAGCATTGTGACCTCAGTAATAGGACCTCAGCATTGTGACCTCAGCCATGTGACCTCAGCAATAGGACCTCAGCATGTTGACCTCAGCAATAGGACCTCAGCATTGTGACCTCAGCAATAGGACCTCAGCAATAGGACCTCAGCAATAGGACCTCAGCATCGTGATCTCAGCAAGAGGACCTCCGCACTGTGACCTTCAGCAATAGGACCTCAGAAATAGGACCTCAGCATTGTGACCTCAGCAATAGGACCTCAGCAATAGGACCTCAGTCTTGTGACCTTAGCAATAGGACCTCAGCAATAGGACCTCAGCGTTGTGACCTCAGCATTGTGACCTCAGCAATAGGACCTCAGCAATAGGACCTCAGCAATAGCATCTCAGCATTGTGACCTCAGCATTGTGACCTCAGCAATAGGATCTCAGCAATAGGTCCTCAGCATTTTGACCTCAGCAATAGGACCTCAGCATTGTGACCTCAGCAATAGGACCTCAGCAATAGGAACTCAGAAGTAGGACCTCAGCAATAGGACCTCAGCATTGTGACCTCAGCAATGGAACCTCAGCAATAGGACCTCAGTCTTGTGACCTCAGCAATAGGACATCAGCAATAGGACCTCATCAATAGGACTTCAGCGTTGTGACCTCAGCATTGTGACCTCAGCAATAGGACATCAGCAATAGGACCTCAGCAATAGGACCTCAGCATTGTGACCTCAGCAATAGGACCTCAGGAATACGACCTCAGCATTGTGACCTCAGCAATGGGACCTCAGCAATAGGACCTCAGCAATAGGACCTCAGCAATAGGACCTCATCATTGTGACTTCAGCATTGTGACTTCAGAAATAGGACCTCAGCAATAGGACCTCAGCAATAGGACCTCAGCAATAGGACCTTAGCATTGTGACCTCATCAATAGGACCTTAGCATTGTGACCTCATCAATAGGACCTCAGCATTGTGACCTCAGCATTGTGACCTCAGCAATAGGACCTCAGCAATAGGACCTCATCATTGTGACTTCAGCATTGTGACTTCAGAAATAGGACCTCAGGCTTGTGACCTCAGCAATAGGACCTCAGCAATAGGACCTCAGCAATAGGACCTCAGCAATAGGACCTTAGCATTGTGACCTCATCAATAGGACCTTAGCATTGTGACCTCAGCATTGTGACCTCAGCATTGTGACCTCAGCATTGTGACCTCAGCATTGTGACCTCAGCAATAGGACCTCAGCAATAGGACCTCAGCAATAGGACCTCAGCAATAGGACCTCAGCAATAGGACCTCAGCAATAGGACCTGAGCATTGTGATCTCAGCAATAGGACCTCAGCATTGTGACCTCAGCATTGTGACCTCAGCATTGTGACCTCAGCAATAGGACCTCAGCAATAGGACCTCAACAATAGGACCTCAGCAACAGGACCTCAGCAACAGGACCTCAGCATTCTGACCTCAGCATTGTGACCTCAGCAATAAGACCTAAGCATTGTGACCTCAGGAATAGGACCTCAGCAATAGGACTTCAGCAATAGGACCTCAGCAATAGGACCTCAGCATTGTTACCTCAGCATTGTGACCTCAGAAATAGGACCTCAGCATTGTGACGTCAGCAATAGGACCTCAGAAATTGGACCTAAGCAATAGGAACTCAGCAATAGGACCTCAGAATTGTGACCTCAGCAATACGGCCTCACCAATAGGACCTCAGCATTGTGACCTCAGCAATAGGACCTCAGCAATAGGACCTCAGCAATAGGACCTCAGCATTGTGACCTCAGCAATAGGACCTCAGCATTGTGACCTCAGCAATAGGACATCAGCAATAGGACCTCAGCAATAGGACCTCAGCTTTGTGACATCAGCAATAGGACCTCAGCAATAGGACCTCAGCAATAGGACCTCATCAATACGACCTCAGCAATAGGACCTCAGCCTTGTGACCTCAGCAATAGGACCTCAGCAATAGGACCTCAGCATAGTGATCTCAGCATTGTGACCTCAGCATTGTGACCTCAGCATTGTGACCTCAGCAATAGGACCTCAGAAAGAGGACCTCAGCACTGTGACCTCGGCAATAGGACCTCGGCAATAGGACCTCAGTCTTGTGACCTCAGCAATAGGACATCAGCAATAGGACCTCATCACTAGGACCTCAGCGTTGTGACCTCAGCATTGTGACCTCAGCAATAGGACCTCAGCAATAGGACCTCAGCAATAGGACCTCAGCATTGTGACCTCCGCAATAGGACCTCAGCAATAGGACCTCAGCAATAGGACCTCAGTAACAGGACCTCAGCATTGCGACCTCAGCAAAAGGACCTCAGCACTGTGACCTCATCAATAGGACGTCAGCAATAGGACCTCAGCCTTGTGACCTCAGCAATAGTACCTCAGCAATAGGACCTCAGCACTATGACCTCAGCTTTGTGACCACAGCAATAGGACCTCAGCATTGTGATCTCAGCAATAGGACCTCAGCAATAGGACCTCAGCATTGTGACCTCAGCAATAGGACCTCAGCATTGTGACCTCAGCAATAGGACCTCAGCCTTGTGACCTCAGCAATAGGACCTCAGCATTAGGACCTCAGCATTGTGACCACAGCAATAGGACCTCAGCATTGTGACCCCAGCAATAGGACCTCAGCATTGTGACCTCAGCAATAGGACCTCAGAATTGTGACCTCAGAATTGTGACCTCAGCAATAGGACCTCAGCATTGTGACCTCAGCAATAAGACCTCAGCAATAGGACCTCAGCACTGTGACCTCATCAATAGGACGTCAGCAATAGGACCTCAGCCTTGTGACCTCAGCAATAGTACCTCAGCAATAGGACCTCAGCACTATGACCTCAGCTTTGTGACCACAGCAATAGGACCTCAGCATTGTGATCTCAGCAATAGGACCTCAGCAATAGGACCTCAGCATTGTGACCTCAGCAATAGGACCTCAGCCTTGTGACCTCAGCAATAGGACCTCAGCATTAGGACCTCAGCATTGTGACCACAGCAATAGGACCTCAGCATTGTGACCCCAGCAATAGGACCTCAGCATTGTGACCTCAGCAATAGGACCTCAGAATTGTGACCTCAGAATTGTGACCTCAGCAATAGGACCTCAGCATTGTGACCTCAGCAATAAGACCTCAGCAATAGGACCTCAGCATTGTGATCTCAGCATTGCGATCTCAGCATTGCGACCTCAGCAACAGGACCTCAGCAATAGGACCTCAGCAATAGTACCTCAGCATTGTGACCTCAGCATTGTGTCCTCAGCAATAGGACCTAAGCATTGTGACCTCAGCAATAGGACCTCAGCAATAGGACCTCAGCACTGTGACCTCAGCCTTGTGACCACAGCAATAGGACCTCAGCATTGTGACCTCAGCAATAGGACCTCAGCAATAGGACCTCAGCATTGTGATCTCAGCATTGCGACCTCAGCAACAGGACCTCAGCAATAGGACATCAGCAATAGGACCTCAGCAATAGGACCTCAGCATTGTTACCTCAGCAATGTGACCTCAGCAATAGGACCTCAGCAATGTGACCTCAGAAATAGGACCTCAGCAATAGTACCTCAGCAATAGGACCTCAGCATTTAGACCTCAGAAATAGGACCTCAGCATTAGGACCGAAGCAATAGGACCTCAGCATTAGGACATCAGCAATAGGACCTCAGCAATAGGACCTCAGCAGTGTGACCTCAGCAATAGGACCTCAGCAATAGGACCTCATCAATAGGACCTCAGCGTTGTGACCTCAGCATTGTGACCTCAGCAATAGGACCTCAGCAATAGGACCTCAGCATTGTGACCTCAGCAATAGGACCTCAGCATTGTGGCCTCAGCAATGGGACCTCAGCAATAGGACCTCAGCAATAGGACCTCAGCAATAGGACCTCAGCAATAGGACCTCAGCATTGTGACCTCAGAAATAGGACCTCAGCCTTAGGACCTAAGCAATAGGACCTCAGCAATAGCACCTCAGCAATAGGACCTCATCAATAGGACCTCAGCATTGTGACCTCAGCAATAGGAGCTCAGTCTTGTGACCTCAGCAATAGGACCTCAGCAATAGGACCTCAGCAATAGGACCTCAGCGTTGTGACCTCAGCAATAAGACATCAGCAATAGGACCTCAGCAATAGGACCTCAGCATTGTGACGTCAGCAATAGGAACTCAGATATAGGACCTCACCATTGTAACCTCAGCTATAGGACCTCATCAATAGGACCTTAGAAATAGGACCTCAGCAATAGGACCTCAGCCTTGTGACCTCAGCAATAGGACCTCAGGAATAGGACCTCAGGAATAGGACCTCAGCATTATGAGCTCAGCAATAGCACCTAAGCATTGTGACCTCAGCATTGTGACCTCAATAATAGGACCTCAGCATTGTGACCTCAGCCATGTGACCTCAGCAATAGGACCTCAGCATGTTGACCTCAGCAATCGGACCTCAGCATTGTGACCTCTGCATTTTGACCTCAGCAATAAGACTTCAGCAATAGGACCTCAGCCTTGTGACCTCAGCAATAGGACCTCAGCAATAGGACCTCAGCATTGTGACCTCAGCAATAGGACCTCAGCAATAGGACCTCAGCAATAGGACCTCAGCAATAGGACCTCAGCAATAGGACCTCAGCCTTGTGACCTCAGCAATAGGACCTCAGCAATAGGACCTCAGCATTGTGACCTCAGCAATAGAACCTCAGCAATAGGACCTCAGCAATAGTACCTCAGCATTGTGACCTCAGCAATAGGACCTCAGCAATAGGACCTCAGCATTGTGACCTCAGCAATAGGACCTCAGCATTGGGACCTCAGCATTGGGACCTCAGCAATAGGACCTCAGCAATAGGACCTCAGCAATAGCACCTCACCATTGTGACTTCAGCAATAGGACCTTAGCAATAGGACGTCAGCATTGTGACCTCAGTAACAGGACCTCAGCATTGTGACCTCTACATTGTGACCTCAGTATTGTGACCTCAGCAATAGGACCTCAGCAATAGGACCTCAGCCTTGTGACCTCAGCAATAGGAACTCAGGAATAGGACCTCAGGAATACGACCTCAGGAATCGGACCTCAGGAATAGGACCTAAGCATTGTGACCTCAGCATTGTGACCTCAGTAATAGGACCTCAGCATTGTGACCTCAGCCTTGTGACCTCATCAATAGGACCTCAGCATGTTGACCTCAGCAATAGGACCTCAGCATTGTGACCTCAGCATTGTGACCTCAGCAATAGGACCTCAGCAATAGGACCTCAGCATTCTGACCTAAGCAATAGGACCTCAGCAATAGGACCTCAGCAATAGGACCTCAGCAATAGGACCTCAGCAATAGGACCTCAGCATTGTGACCTCAGCAATAGGACCTCAGCAATAGGACCTCAGCAATAGGACGTCAGCATTGTGACCTCAGTAACAGGACCTCAGCATTGTGACCTCAGCAATACGACCTCAGGAATAGGACCTCAGCAATAGGACCTCAGCATCGTGATCTCAGCAAGAGGACCTCAGCACTGTGACCTTCAGCAATAGGACCTCAGAAATAGGACCTCAGCATTGTGACCTCAGCAATAGGACCTCAGCAATAGGACCTCAGTCTTGTGACCTTAGCAATAGGACATCAGCAATAGGACCTCAGCAATAGGACCTCAGCGTTGTGACCTCAGCATTGTGACCTCAGCAATAGGACCTCAGCAATAGGACCTCAGCATTGTGACCTCAGCATTGTGACCTCAGCAATAGGATCTCAGCAATAGGACCTCAGCAATAGGACCTCAGCAATAGGACCTCAGCAATAGGACCTCAGCATTGTGACCTCAGAAATAGGACCTCAGCCTTAGGACCTAAGCAATAGGACCTCAGCAATAGGACCTCAGCATTGTGACCTCAGCAATAGGACCTCATCAATAGGACCTCAGCACTGTGACCTCAGCAATAGGACCTCAGTCTTGTGACCTCAGCAATAGGACCTCAACAATAGGACCTCAGCAATAGGACCTCAGCGTTGTGACCTCAGCAATAAGACATCAGCAATAGGACCTCAGCAATAGGACCTCAGCATTGTGACGTCAGCAATAGGACCTCAGATATAGGACCTCACCATTGTAACCTCAGCTATAGGACCTCATCAATAGGACCTTAGAAATAGGACCTCAGCAATAGAACCTCAGCCTTGTGACCTCAGCAATAGGACCTCAGGAATAGGACCTCAGGAATAGGACCTCAGCATTATGAGCTCAGCAATAGGACCTAAGCATTGTGACCTCAGCATTGTGACCTCAGTAATAGGACCTCAGCATTGTGACCTCAGCCATGTGACCTCAGCAATAGGACCTCAGCATGTTGACCTCAGCAATAGGACCTCAGCATTGTGACCTCTGCATTTTGACCTCAGCAATAAGACTTCAGCAATAGGACCTCAGCCTTGTGACCTCAGCAATAGGACCTCAGCATTGTGACCTCAGCAATAGGACCTCAGCAATAGGACCTCAGCAATAGGACCTCAGCCTTGTGACCTCAGCAATAGGACCTCAGCAATAGGACCTCAGCGTTGTGACCTCAGCAATAAGACATCAGCAATAGGACCTCAGCAATAGGACCTCAGCATTGTGACGTCAGCAATAGGACCTCAGATATAGGACCTCACCATTGTAACCTCAGCTATAGGACCTCATCAATAGGACCTTAGAAATAGGACCTCAGCAATAGGACCTCAGCCTTGTGACCTCAGCAATAGGACCTCAGGAATAGGACCTCAGGAATAGGACCTCAGCATTATGAGCTCAGCAATAGGACCTAAGCATTGTGACCTCAGCAATAGGACCTCAGCAATAGGACCTCAGCAATAGGACCTCAGCAATAGGACCTCAGCATTGTGACCTCAGCAATAGGACCTCAGCAATAGGACCTCAGCATTGTGACCTCAGCAATAGGACCTCAGCATTGGGACCTCAGCATTGGGACCTCAGCATTGGGACCTCAGCAATAGGACCTCAGCAATAGGACCTCACCATTGTGACCTCAGCAATAGGACCTTAGCAATAGGACGTCAGCATTGTGACCTCAGTAACAAGACCTCAGCATTGTGACCTCTGCATTGTGACCTCAGTATTGTGACCTCAGCAATAGGACCTCAGCAATAGGACCTCAGCCTTGTGACCTCAGCAATAGGAACTCAGGAATAGGACCTCAGGAATAGGACCTCAGGAATAGGACCTCAGCAATAGGACCTAAGCATTGTGACCTCAGCATTGTGACCTCAGTAATAGGACCTCAGCATTGTGACCTCAGCCTTGTGACCTCATCAATAGGACCTCAGCATGTTGACCTCAGCAATAGGACCTCAGCATTTTGACCTCAGCAATAGGACCTCAGCAATAGGACCTCAGCATTCTGACCTAAGCAATAGGACCTCAGCAATAGGACCTCAGCAATATGACCTCAGCAATAGGACCTCAGCAATAGGACCTCAGCAATAGGACCTCAGCAATAGGACCTCAGCATTGTGAGCTCAGCAATAGGACCTCAGAAATAGGACCTCAGCAATAGGACCTCAGCAATAAGACCTCAGCAATAAGACCTCAGCAATAGGACCTCAGCATTGTGACCTCAGCAATAGGACGTCAGCATTGTGACCTCAGTAACAGGACCTCAGCATTGTGACCTCTGCATTGTGACCTCAGTATTGTGACCTCAGCAATAGGACGTCAGCCTTGTGACCTCAGCAATACGACCTCAGGAATAGGACCTCAGCATTATGAGCTCAGCAATAGGACCTAAGCATTGTGACCTCAGCATTGTGACCTCAGCATTGTGACCTCAGCAATAGGACCTCAGCATGTTGACCTCAGCAATAGGACCTCAGCATTGTGACCTCAGCAATAGGACCTCAGCAATAGGACCTCAGGAATAGGACCTCAGCATCTTGATCTCAGCAAGAGGACCTCAGCACTGTGACCTTCAGCAATAGGACCTCAGAAATAGGACCTCAGCATTGTGACCTCAGCAATAGGACCTCAGCAATAGGACCTCAGTCTTGTGACCTTAGCAATAGGACCTCAGTCTTGTGACCTTAGCAATAGGACATCAGCAATAGGACCTCAGCAATAGGACCTCAGCGTTGTGACCTCAGCATTGTGACCTCAGCAATAGGACCTCAGCAATAGGACCTCAGCAATAGGATCTCAGCATTGTGACCTCAGCATTGTGACCTCAGCAATAGGATCTCAGCAATAGGACCTCAGCATTTTGACCTCAGCAATAGGACCTCAGCATTGTGACCTCAGCAATAGGACCTCAGCAATAGGAACTCAGAAGTAGGACCTCAGCAATACGACCTCAGCATTGTGACCTCAGCAATGGAACCTCAGCAATAGGACCTCAGTCTTGTGACCTCAGCAATAGGACATCAGCAATAGGACCTCATCAATAGGACCTCAGCGTTGTGACCTCAGCATTGTGACCTCAGCAATAGGACCTCAGCAATAGGACCTCAGTCTTGTGACCTCAGCAATAGGACATCAGCAATAGGACCTCATCAATAAGACCTCAGCGTTGTGACCTCAGCATTGTGACCTCAGCAATAGGACCTCAGCAATAGGACCTCAGCAATAGGACCTCAGCAATAGGACCTCAGCAATAGGACCTTAGCATTGTGACCTCAGCAATAGGACCTCAGCAATAGGACCTCAGCAATAGGACCTCATCATTGTGACTTCAGCATTGTGACTTCAGAAATAGGACCTCAGCAATAGGACCTCAGCAATAGGACCTTAGCATTGTGACCTCATCAATAGGACCTTAGCATTGTGACCTCATCAATAGGACCTCAGCATTGTGACCTCAGCATTGTGACCTCAGCAATAGGACCTCAGCAATAGGACCTCAGCAATAGGACCTCAGCAATAGGACCTCAGCAATAGGACCTCAGCATTGTGACCTCAGCAATAGGACCTCAGCATTGTGACCTCAGCATTGTTACCTCAGCATTGTGACCTCAGCAATAGGACCTCAGCAATAGGACCTCAGCAATAGGACCTCAGCAACAGGACCTCAGCAATAGGACCTCAGCAACAGGACCTCAGCAACAGGACCTCAGCATTCTGACCTCAGCATTGTGACCTCAGCAATAAGACCTAAGCATTGTGACCTCAGCAATAGGACCTCAGCAATAGGACCTCAGCAGTGTGATCTCAGCATTGTGACCTCAGCAACAGGACCTCAGCAATAGGACATCAGCAATAGGACCTCAGCAATAGGACCTCAGCATTGTTACCTCAGCATTGTGACCTCAGCAATAGGACCTCAGCATTGTGACGTCAGCAATAGGACCTCAGAAATTGGACCTAAGCAATAGGAACTCAGCAATAGGACCTCAGAATTGTGACCTCAGCAATACGGCCTCAGCAATAGGACCTCAGCAATAGGACCTCAGCAATAGGACCTCAGCATTGTGACCTCAGCAATAGGACCACAGCATTGTGACCTCAGCAATAGGACATCAGCAATAGGACCTCAGCAATAGGACCTCAGCCTTGTGACATCAGCAATAGGACCTCAGCAATAGGACCTCAGCAATAGGACCTCAGCAATAGGACCTCATCAATACGACCTCAGCAATAGGACCTCAGCATTGTGACCTGAGCAATAGGACCTCAGCAATAGGACCTCAGCATAGTGATCTCAGCATTGTGACCTCAGCATTGTGACCTCAGCATTGTGACCTCAGCAATAGGACCTCAGCATTGTGACCTCAGAAAGAGGACCTCAGCACTGTGACCTCGGCAATAGGACCTCAGCAATAGGACCTCAGTCTTGTGACCTCAGCAATAGGACATCAGCAATAGGACCTCATCACTAGGACCTCAGCGTTGTGACCTCAGCATTGTGACCTCAGCAATAGGACCTAAGCAATAGGACCTCAGCAATAGGACCTCAGCAATAGGACCTCAGCATTGTGACCTCCGCAATAGGACCTCCGCAATAGGACCTCCGCAATAGGACCTCCGCAATAGGACCTCAGCAATAGGACCTCAGCAATAGGACCTCAGTAACAGGACCTCAGTAACAGGACCTCAGCATTGCGACCTCAGCAATAGGACCTCAGCACTGTGACCTCATCAATAGGACCTCAGCAATAGGACCTCAGCCTTGTGACCTCAGCAATAGTACCTCAGCAATAGGACCTCAGCACTGTGACCTCAGCTTTGTGACCACAGCAATAGGACCTCAGCATTGTGATCTCAGCAATAGGACCTCAGCAATAGGACCTCAGCATTGTGACCTCAGCAATAGGACCTCAGCCTTGTGACCTCAGCAATAGGACCTCAGCATTAGGACCTCAGCAGTGTGACCACAGCAATAGGACCTCAGCATTGTGACCCCAGCAATAGGACCTCAGCATTGTGACCTCAGCAATAGGACCTCAGAATTGTGACCTCAGAATTGTGACCTCAGCAATAGGACCTCAGCATTGTGACCTCAGCAATAAGACCTCATCAATAGGACCTCAGCAATAGGACCTCAGCAATAGTACCTCAGCATTGTGACCTCAGCATTGTGTCCTCAGCAATAGGACCTAAGCATTGTGACCTCAGCAATAGGACCTCAGCAATAGGACCTCAGCACTGTGACCTCAGCCTTGTGACCACAGCAGTAGGACCTCAGCATTGTGACCTCAGCAATAGGACCTCAGCAATAGGACCTCAGCATTGTGATCTCAGCATTGCGACCTCAGCAACAGGACCTCAGCAATAGGACATCAGCAATAGGACCTCAGCAATAGGACCTCAGCATTGTTACCTCAGCAATGTGACCTCAGCAATAGGACCTCAGCAATAGGACCTCAGAAATAGGACCTCAGCAATAGTACCTCAGCAATAGGACCTCAGCATTTAGACCTCAGAAATAGGACCTCAGCATTAGGACCGAAGCAATAGGACCTCAGCAATAGGACATCAACAATAGAACCTCAGCAATAGGACCTCAGCAGTGTGACCTCAGCAATAGGACCTCAGCAATAGGACCTCAGCAATAGGACCTCAGCAATAGGACCTCAGCAATAGGACCTCAGCAGTGTGACCTCAGCAATAGGACCTCAGTAATAGGACCTCAGCATTGTGACCTCAGCAATAGGACCTCAGCATTGTGGCCTCAGCAATGGGACCTCAGCAATAGGACCTCAGCAATAGGACCTCAGCATTGTGACCTCAGAAATAGGACCTCAGCCTTAGGACCTAAGCAATAGGACCTCAGCAATAGCACCTCAGCATTAGGACCTCAGCATTGTGACCTCAGCAATAGGACCTCAGTCTTGTGACCTCAGCAATAGGACCTCAGCAATAGGACCTCAGCAATAGGACCTCAGCGTTGTGACCTCAGCAATAAGACATCAGCAATAGGACCTCAGCAATAGGACCTCAGCATTGTGACCTCAGCAATAGGACCTCAGATATAGGACCTCACCATTGTAACCTCAGCTATAGGACCTCATCAATAGGACCTTAGAAATAGGACCTCAGCAATAGGACCTCAGCATTGTGACCTCAGCAATGGGACCTCTGCAATAGGACCTCAGCATTGTGACCTCAGCATTGTTACCTATGAAATAGGACCTCAACAATAGTACCTTAGAAATAGGACCTCAGCAATAGGACCTCAGCCATGTGACCTCAGCAATAGGACCTCAGCATTGTGACCTCAGCAATAGGACCTCAGAAATAGGACCTCAGCAATAGGAGATCAGCAATAGGACCTCAGAATTGTGACATCAGAAATAGGGCCTCAGCAATAGGACCTCATCATTGTGAACTCAGCAATAGGACCTCAGCAATAGGACCTCAGCAATAAGACCTCAGCAGCAGGACCTCAGCAATACGACCTCAGCATTGTGACCTCAGCAATAGGACCTCAGCAGTAGGACCTCAGCAATTGGACCTCAGCATTGTGACCTCAGCAAGAGGACCTCAGCATTGTGACCTCAGCAACAGGACCTCAGCATTGTGACCTCACCAATAGGACCACAGCAATAAGACCTCAGCAATAGGACCTCAGCATTGTGAACTCAGCAATAAGACCTCAGCAATTGGACCTCAGCAATAGGACCTCAGCATTGTGACCTCAGCAATAGGACCTCATCATTGTGACCTCAGCAATAGGACCTCAGCAATAGGACCTCAGCATTGTGACCTCAGCATTGTGACCTCAGCAATAGGACCTCAGCAATAGGACCTCAGCAATAGGACCTCAGCAATAGGACCACAGCAATAGGACGTCAGCAATAGGACCTCAGCATTGTGACCTCAGCAATAGGACCTCAGCAATAATACCTCAGCACTAGGACCTCTGCATTGTGACCTCAGCAATAGGACCTCAGCAATAGGACCTCAGCAATAGGACCTCAGCAATAGGACCTCAGCATTGTGATCTCAGAAATAGGACCTCAGCAAAAGGACCTCAGCATTGTGACCTCAGCAATAGGACCTCAGCATTGTCACCTCTGCATTGTGACCTCTGCATTGTGACCTCAACAGTAGGACCTCAGCAATATGACATGAGCAATAGGACCTCAGCAGTAGGACATCAGCATTGTGACCTCAGCAATAGGACCACAGCAATAAGATCTCAGCAATAGGACCTCAGCATTGTGAACTCAGCAATAGGACCTCAGCAATAGGACCTCAGCAATAGGACCTCAGCAATAGGACCTCAGCAATAGGACCTCAACAATAGGACCTCAGCATTTTGTCCTCAGCAATAGGACCTCAGCCTTGTGACCTCAGCAATAGGACCTCAGCATTGTGACCTCAGCAATAGGATTTCAGCTATAGGACCTCAGCACAGTGACCTCAGCAATAGGACCTCAGCATTGTGACCTCAGCAATAGGACGTCAGCATTGTGACCTCAGCATTGTGACCTCAGCAGTAGGACCTCAGCAATAGGACGTCATCATTGTGACCTCAGCAATAGCAACTCAGCAATAGGACCTGAGCAATAAGACCTCAGCATTGTGACCTCAGCAATAAGACCTCAGCATTGTGACCTCAGAAATAGGACCTCAGCATGGTGACCTCAGCATTGTGACCTCAGCAATAGGACCTCAGCATTGTGACCTCAGCAATAGGACCTCAGCAATAGGACCTCATCATTGTGACCTCAGCAATAGCACCTCAGCAATAGGACCCCAGCAATAGGACCTCAGCAATAAGACCTCAGCATTGTGACCTCAGCAATAGGACCACATCATTGTGACCTCAGAAATAGGACCTCAGAAATAGGACCTCAGAAATAGGACCTCAGCAGTAGGACCTCAGCATTGTGACCTCAGCATTGTGACCTCAGCAATAGGACCTCAGCACTAGGACCTAAGGAATAGGACCTCAGCAATAGGACCTCAGCATTGTGACCTGAGCAATAGGACCTCAGCAATAGGACCTCAGCATTGTGATCTCAGAAATAGGACCTCAGCAATAGGACCTCAGCAATAGGACCTCAGCAATAGGACCTCAGCAATAGGACCTCAGCAATAGGACCTCAGCAATAGGACCTCAGCAATAGGACCTCAGCATTGTTACCTCAGCAATAGGACCACAGCAATAGGACCACAGCAATAGGACCTCAGCAATAGGACCTCAGCATTGTGATCTCAGAAATAGGACCTCAGCAAAAGGACCTCAGCATTGTGACCTCAGCAATAGGACCTCAGCATTGTGACCTCAGCAATAGGACCTCAGCAATGATAATTCAGCATTGTGACCTCAGCAATAGCACCTCAACAATAGGACCTAAGCAATAGGACCTCAGCAATAGGACATCAGCATTGTAACCTCACCATTGTGACCTCAGCAATAGGACGTCAGCATTGTGACCTCAGCAATAGGACCTCAACAATAGGACCTCAGCAATAGGACCTCAGCATTGTCACCTCTGCATTGTGACCTCAGAAATGTGACCTCAGCAGTAGGACCTCAGCAATATGACATGGGCAATAGGACCTCAGCAGTAGGACCTCAGCATTGTGACCTCAGCATTGTGACCTTAGCAATAGGACCTCAGCATTGTGACCTCAGCAATAAGACCTTAGCAATAGGACCTCAGAATTGTGACCTCAGCAATAGGACCTCAGGATTGTGACCTCAGCAATAGGACCTCAGCATTATGACCTCAGCAATGTGACCTCAGCAATAGGACCTCAGCAATAGGACCTCAGCAATAGGACCTCAGCAATAGGACCTCAGCAATAGGACCTCAGCAATAGGACCTCAGCATTGTGACCTTAGCAATAGGACCTCAGCAATAGGACCTCAGCCTTGTGACCTCAGGAATAGGACCTCAGCAATAGGACCTCAGCCTTGTGACCTCAGGAATAGGACCTCAGCAATAGGACCTCAGCCTTGTGACCTCAGGAATAGGACCTCAGCAATAGGACCTCAGCATTGTGACCTCAGCAATAGGACCTAAGCTTTGTGACCTCAACATTGTGACATCAGTAATAGGACCTCAGGAATAGGACATGAGCAATAGGACCTTAGCAGTCGGACCTCAGCATTGTGACCTCAGCAATCGGACCATAGCAATAGGACCTCAGCAATAGGGCCTCAGCATTGTGACCTCAGCATTGTGACCTGAGCAATAAGACCTCAGCATTGTGAACTCAGCAATAAGACCTTAGCACTAGGACCTCAGCATTGTGACCTCAGCAATAGGACCTCAGCATTGTGACCTCAGCAATAGGACCTCAGCATTAGGACCTTAGCATTAGGACCTCAGCATTGTGACCTCAGCAATAGGACTTCAGCAATAGGACCTCAGCATTGTGTCCTCAGCAATAGGACCTCAGCAATAGGACCTCAGAAATAGGACCTCAGCATTGTGACCTCAGCAATAGGACCTCAGCAAAGAACCTCTGCAATAGGACCTCAGCATTGTGACCTCAGCATTGTGACCTCAGAAACAGGACCTCAGCATTGTGACCTCAGCAATAAGACCTTAGCAATAGGACCTCAGCATTGTGACCTCAGCAATAGGACCTCAGCATTGTCGCCTCAGCATTGTGACCTAAGCAATAGGACCTCAGCAATAGGACCTCAGCAATAGGACCTCAGCAATAGGACCTCAGCCTTGTGACCTCAGGAATAGGACCTCAGCAATAGGACCTCAGCAATAGGACCTCAGCAATAGGACCTCAGCATTGTGACCTCAGCATTGTGACCTCAGCATTGTGACCTAAGCATTGTGACCTCAGCATTGTGACCTAAGCATTGTGACCTCAGCATTGTGACATCAGTAATAGGACCTCAGCGTTGTGACCTCAGCCTTGTGACCTCAGCAATAGGACCTCAGCATTGTGACCTCAGCAATAGGACCTCAGCAATAGGATTTCAGCATTGTGACATCAGCATTGTGACCTCAGCAATAGGACCTCAGCAATAGGACCTCAGCAATAGCACCTCAGCAATAGGACCTCAGCATTGTGACCTCAGCAATAGGACCTCAGCAATAGGACCTCAGCAATAGGACCTCAGCAATAGGACCTCAGCAATAGGACCTTAGCATTGTGACCTCAGCAATAGGACCTCAGCAATAGGACCTCAGCAATAGGACCTCAGCATTGTGACCTCAGCAATAGGACCTAAGTAATAGGACCTCAGCATTGTGACCTTAGCATTGTGACCTCAGAAATAGGACCTCAGCAATAGGACCTCAGCAATAGGACCTCAGCAATAGGACCTCAGCATTGTCACCTCAGCATTGTCACCTCTGCATTGTGACCTCAGGAGTAGGACCTCAGCAATATGACATGAGCAATACGACCTCAGCAGTAGGACCTCAGCATTGTGACCTCAGCATTGTGACCTCAGCAATAGGACCTCAGCAATAGGACCTCAGCAATAGGACCTCAGCAATAGGACCTCAGCATTGTGACCTCAGCCTTGTGACCTCAGCAATAAGACCTCAGCATTGTGACCTCAGCAATAGGACCTCAGCAATGGGACCTCAGCAATAGGACCTCAGATAGAGCACCTGAGCAATAGGACCTCAGCAAAAGGACCTCAGCATTGTGACCTCAGCAATAGGACCTCAGCAATAGGACCTCAGCAATAGGACCTCAGCATTGTGACCTCAGCATTGTGACCTCAGCATTGTGACCTCAGCAATAGGACCTCAGCAATAGGACCTCAGCATTGTGACCTCAGAAGTAGGACATCAGCATTGTGACCTCAGCAATAGGACCTCAGCAAAAGGACCTCAGCATTGTGACCTCAGCAATAGGACCTCAGCAATAGGACCTCAGCAGTAGGACCTCAGCAGTAGGACCTCAGCAATGAGAATTCAGCATTGTACCTCAGCAATAGGACCTCAACAATAGGACCTAAGCAATAGGACCTCAGCAATAGGACCTCAGCATTGTGACCTCAGCATTGTGACCTCAGCAATAAGACCTCAGGAATAGGACCTCTGCATTGTGACCTCAGCAATAGGACCTCAGCATTGTGTCCTCTGCATTGTGACCTCAGCAATAGGAGCTCAGCAATAGGACCTCAGAAATAGGACCTCAGAAATAGGACCTCAGCATTGTGACCTCAGAAATAGGACCTCAGCAAAAGGACCTCAGCATTGTGACCTCAGCAATAGGACCTCAGCAATAGGACCTCAGCAATAGGACCTCAGCATTGTCTCCTAAGCAATAGGACCTCAGCAATGAGAATTCAGCATTGTGACCTCAGCAATAGCACCTCAACAATAGGACCTAAGCAATAGGACCTCAGCAATAGGACATCAGCATTGTAACCTCAGCAATAGGATCTTAACAATAGGACCTCAGCAATAGGACCTCAGCATTGTCACCTCTGCATTGTGACCTCAGGAGTAGGACCTCAGCAATATGACATGAGCAATAGGACCTCAGCAGTAGGACCTCAGCATTGTGACCTCAGCAATAGGACCTCAGCAATAGGACCTCAGCAATAGGACCTCAGCAATAGGACCTCAGCAATAGGACCTCAGCATTGTGACCTCAGCAATAGGACCTCAGCATTGTGACCTCAGCAATAGGACCTCAGCAATAGGACCTCAGCATTGTGACCTCAGCATTGTGACCTCAGCATTGTGACCTCAGCAATCGGACCATAGCAATAGGACCTCAGCAATAGGGCCTCAGCATTGTGACCTCACCATTGTGACCTCAGCAATAGGACCTCAGCAATGAGAATTCAGCATTGTACCTCAGCAATAGGACCTCAGCATTGTGACCTCAGCGATAGGACCTAAGTAATAGGACCTCAGCAATAGGACCTCAGCATTGTGACCTCAGCAATAGGACCTAAGTAATAGGACCTCAGCAATAGGACCTCAGCATTGTGACCTTAGCATTGTGACCTCAGAAATAGGACCTCAGCAATAGGACCTCAGCAATAGGACTTCAGCAATAGGACCTCAGCATTGTGACCTCAGCAATAGGACCTCAGCAATAGCACCTCATCAACAGGGCCTCAGCAATAGGACATCAGCAATAGGACCTCAGCATTGTCTCCTAAGCAATAGGACCTCAGCAATGAGAATTCAGCATTGTGACCTCAGCAATAGCACCTCAACAATAGGACCTAAGCAATAGGACCTCAGCAATAGGACCTCAGCATTGTAACCTCACCATTGTGACCTCAGCAATAGGACGTCAGCATTGTGACCTCAGCAATAGGATCTCAACAATAGGACCTCAGCAACAGGACCTCAGCATTGTCACCTCTGCATTGTGACCTCAGCATTGTGACCTCAGGAGTAGGACCTCAGCAATAGGACCTAAGCAATAGGACCTCAGCAATAGCACCTCAGCAATAGCACCTCAGCAATAGGACCTCAGCAATAGGACCTCAGCATTGTGACCTCAGCCTTGTGACCTCAGCCTTGTGACCTCAGCAATAGGACCTCAGCATTGTGACCTCAGCAATGGGACCTCAGCAATGGGACCTCAGCAATAGGACCTAAGCAATAGGACCTCAGCAACAGGACCTCATAATTGTGACCTCAGCAATAGCACCTCAGCAATAGGACCTCATAAATAAGACCTCAGCATTGTGACCTCAGGAATAGGACCTCAGCATTGTGACCTCAGCAATACGACCACAGCATTGTGACCTCTGCATTGTGACCTCAGAAATAGGACCTCAGCATTGTGACCTCAGCAATAGGACCATAGCAATAGGACCTTAGCAATAGGACCTCAGCATTGTGACCTCAGCATTGTGACCTCAGAAATAGGACCTCAGAATTGTGACCTCAGAAATAGGACCTCAGCAATAGGACATCAGCAATAGGACCTCAGCAATAGGATCTCAGCATTGTGACCTCAGCAATAGGACCTTAGAAATAGGACCTCAGAATTGTGACCTCAGAAATAGGACCTCAGCAATAGGACATCAGCAATAGGACCTCAGCAATAGGACCTCAGCATTGTGACCTCAGCAATAGGACCTCAGCATTGTGTCCTCAGCAATAGGACCTCAGCAATAGGACCTCAGCATTCTGACCTCAGCAATAGGATCTCAGCATTGTGACCTCAGCATTGTGACCTCTGCATTGTGACCTCAGCAATAGGACCTCAGCAATAGGACCTCAGCATTGTGACCTCAGAAGGAGGACATCAGCATTGTGACCTCAGCAATAGGACCTCAGCAAAAGGACCTCAGCATTGTGACCTCAGCAATAGGACCTCAGCAATAGGACCTCAGCAATAGGACCTACGCAATAGGACCTCAGCAGTAGGACCTCAGCATTGTGACCTCAGCAATGAGAATTCAGCATTGTACCTCAGCAATAGGACCTCAACAATAGGACCTAAGCAATAGGACCTCAGCAATAGGACCTCAGCATTGTGACCTCAGCATTGTGACCTCAGCATTGTGACCTCAGCAATAGGACCTCAGCATTGTGTCCTCTGCATTGTGACCTCAGCAATAGGACCTCAGAAATAGGACCTCAGCATTGTGACCTCAGAAATAGGACCTCAGCAATAGGACCTCAGCATTGTGACCTCTGCATTGTGACCTCTGCATTGTGACCTCGGCATTAAGACCTCAGGAATATGACCTCAGCAATAGGACCTCAGCAAGAGGACCTCAGCATTGTGACCTCAGCAATAGGACCTCAGCAATAGGACCTCAGCCTTGTGACCTCAGCAATAGGACCTCAGCAATAGGACCTCAGCAATAGGACCTCAGCATTGTGACCTCAGCAATAGGACCTCAGCATTGTGACCTCAGCAATAGGACATCAGCAATAGGACCTCAGCAATAGGACCTCAGCTTTGTGACATCAGCAATAGGACCTCAGCAATAGGACCTCAGCAATAGGACCTCATCAATACGACCTCAGCAATAGGACCTCAGCCTTGTGACCTCAGCAATAGGACCTCAGCAATAGGACCTCAGCATTGTGACCTCAGAAAGAGGACCTCAGCACTGTGACCTCGGCAATAGGACCTCAGCAATAGGACCTCAGTCTTGTGACCTCAGCAATAGGACATCAGCAATAGGACCTCATCACTAGGACCTCAGCGTTGTGACCTCAGCATTGTGACCTCAGCAATAGGACCTCAGCAATAGGACCTCAGCATTGTGACCTCCGCAATAGGACCTCAGCAATAGGACCTCAGCAATAGGACCTCAGTAACAGGACCTCAGCATTGCGACCTCAGCAAAAGGACCTCAGCACTGTGACCTCATCAATAGGACGTCAGCAATAGGACCTCAGCCTTGTGACCTCAGCAATAGTACCTCAGCAATAGGACCTCAGCACTATGACCTCAGCTTTGTGACCACAGCAATAGGACCTCAGCATTGTGATCTCAGCAATAGGACCTCAGCAATAGGACCTCAGCATTGTGACCTCAGCAATAGGACCTCAGCCTTGTGACCTCAGCAATAGGACCTCAGCATTAGGACCTCAGCATTGTGACCACAGCAATAGGACCTCAGCATTGTGACCCCAGCAATAGGACCTCAGCATTGTGACCTCAGCAATAGGACCTCAGAATTGTGACCTCAGAATTGTGACCTCAGCAATAGGACCTCAGCATTGTGACCTCAGCAATAAGACCTCAGCAATAGGACCTCAGCATTGTGATCTCAGCATTGCGATCTCAGCATTGCGACCTCAGCAACAGGACCTCAGCAATAGGACCTCAGCAATAGGACCTCAGCAATAGTACCTCAGCATTGTGACCTCAGCATTGTGTCCTCAGCAATAGGACCTAAGCATTGTGACCTCAGCAATAGGACCTCAGCAATAGGACCTCAGCACTGTGACCTCAGCCTTGTGACCACAGCAATAGGACCTCAGCATTGTGACCTCAGCAATAGGACCTCAGCAATAGGACCTCAGCATTGTGATCTCAGCATTGCGACCTCAGCAACAGGACCTCAGCAATAGGACATCAGCAATAGGACCTCAGCAATAGGACCTCAGCATTGTTACCTCAGCAATGTGACCTCAGCAATAGGACCTCAGCAATGTGACCTCAGAAATAGGACCTCAGCAATAGTACCTCAGCAATAGGACCTCAGCATTTAGACCTCAGAAATAGGACCTCAGCATTAGGACCGAAGCAATAGGACCTCAGCATTAGGACATCAGCAATAGGACCTCAGCAATAGGACCTCAGCAGTGTGACCTCAGCAATAGGACCTCAGCAATAGGACCTCAGCAATAGGACCTCATCAATAGGACCTCAGCAATAGGACCTCAGCATTGTGACCTCAGCAATAGGACCTCAGCATTGTGGCCTCAGCAATGGGACCTCAGCAATAGGACCTCAGCAATAGGACCTCAGCAATAGGACCTCAGCATTGTGACCTCAGAAATAGGACCTCAGCCTTAGGACCTAAGCAATAGGACCTCAGCAATAGCACCTCAGCAATAGGACCTCATCAATAGGACCTCAGCATTGTGACCTCAGCAATAGGAGCTCAGTCTTGTGACCTCAGCAATAGGACCTCAGCAATAGGACCTCAGCAATAGGACCTCAGCGTTGTGACCTCAGCAATAAGACATCAGCAATAGGACCTCAGCAATAGGACCTCAGCATTGTGACGTCAGCAATAGGACCTCAGATATAGGACCTCACCATTGTAACCTCAGCTATAGGACCTCATCAATAGGACCTTAGAAATAGGACCTCAGCAATAGGACCTCAGCCTTGTGACCTCAGCAATAGGACCTCAGGAATAGGACCTCAGGAATAGGACCTCAGCATTATGAGCTCAGCAATAGCACCTAAGCATTGTGACCTCAGCATTGTGACCTCAATAATAGGACCTCAGCATTGTGACCTCAGCCATGTGACCTCAGCAATAGGACCTCAGCATGTTGACCTCAGCAATAGGACCTCAGCATTGTGACCTCTGCATTTTGACCTCAGCAATAAGACTTCAGCAATAGGACCTCAGCCTTGTGACCTCAGCAATAGGACCTCAGCAATAGGACCTCAGCATTGTGACCTCAGCAATAGGACCTCAGCAATATGACATCAGCAATAGGACCTCAGCAATAGGACCTCAGCCTTGTGACCTCAGCAATAGGACCTCAGCAATAGGACCTCAGCATTGTGACCTCAGCAATAGAACCTCAGCAATAGGACCTCAGCAATAGGACCTCAGCATTGTGACCTCAGCAATAGGACCTCAGCAATAGGACCTCAGCATTGTGACCTCAGCAATAGGACCTCAGCATTGGGACCTCAGCATTGGGACCTCAGCAATAGGACCTCAGCAATAGGACCTCAGCAATAGCACCTCACCATTGTGACTTCAGCAATAGGACCTTAGCAATAGGACGTCAGCATTGTGATCTCAGTAACAGGACCTCAGCATTGTGACCTCTACATTGTGACCTCAGTATTGTGACCTCAGCAATAGGACCTCAGCAATAGGACCTCAGCCTTGTGACCTCAGCAATAGGAACTCAGGAATAGGACCTCAGGAATAGGACCTCAGGAATCGGACCTCAGGAATAGGACCTAAGCATTGTGACCTCAGCATTGTGACCTCAGTAATAGGACCTCAGCATTGTGACCTCAGCCTTGTGACCTCATCAATAGGACCTCAGCATGTTGACCTCAGCAATAGGACCTCAGCATTGTGACCTCAGTATTGTGACCTCAGCAATAGGACCTCAGCAATAGGACCACAGCATTCTGACCTAAGCAATAGGACCTCAGCAATAGGACCTCAGCAATAGGACCTCAGCAATAGGACCTCAGCAATAGGACCTCAGCATTGTGACCTCAGCAATAGGACCTCAGCATGTTGACCTCAGCAATAGGACCTCAGCATTGTGACCTCAGCAATAGGACCTCAGCAATAGGACCTCAGGAATAGGACCTCAGCATCGTGATCTCAGCAAGAGGACCTCAGCACTGTGACCTTCAGCAATAGGACCTCAGAAATAGGACCTCAGCATTGTGACCTCAGCAATAGGACCTCAGCAATAGGACCTCAGTCTTGTGACCTTAGCAATAGGACATCAGCAATAGGACCTCAGCAATAGGACCTCAGCGTTGTGACCTCAGCATTGTGACCTCAGCAATAGGACCTCAGCAATAGGACCTCAGCAATAGGATCTCAGCATTGTGACCTCAGCATTGTGACCTCAGCAATAGGATCTCAGCAATAGGACCTCAGCAATAGGACCTCAGCAATAGGACCTCAGCAATAGGACCTCAGCATTGTGACCTCAGAAATAGGACCTCAGCCTTAGGACCTAAGCAATAGGACCTCAGCAATAGCACCTCAGCATTGTGACCTCAGCAATAGGACCTCATCAATAGGACCTCAGCACTGTGACCTCAGCAATAGGACCTCAGTCTTGTGACCTCAGCAATAGGACCTCAACAATAGGACCTCAGCAATAGGACCTCAGCGTTGTGACCTCAGCAATAAGACATCAGCAATAGGACCTCAGCAATAGGACCTCAGCATTGTGACGTCAGCAATAGGACCTCAGATATAGGACCTCACCATTGTAACCTCAGCTATAGGACCTCATCAATAGGACCTTAGAAATAGGACCTCAGCAATAGAACCTCAGCCTTGTGACCTCAGCAATAGGACCTCAGGAATAGGACCTCAGGAATAGGACCTCAGGAATAGGACCTCAGCATTATGAGCTCAGCAATAGGACCTAAGCATTGTGACCTCAGTAATAGGACCTCAGCATTGTGACCTCAGCCATGTGACCTCAGCAATAGGACCTCAGCATGTTGACCTCAGCAATAGGACCTCAGCATTGTGACCTCTGCATTTTGACCTCAGCAATAAGACTTCAGCAATAGGACCTCAGCCTTGTGACCTCAGCAATAGGACCTCAGCATTGTGACCTCAGCAATAGGACCTCAGCAATAGGACCTCAGCAATAGGACCTCAGCCTTGCGACCTCAGCAATAGGACCTCAGCAATAGGACCTCAGCGTTGTGACCTCAGCAATAAGACATCAGCAATAGGACCTCAGCAATAGGACCTCAGCATTGTGACGTCAGCAATAGGACCTCAGATATAGGACCTCACCATTGTAACCTCAGCTATAGGACCTCATCAATAGGACCTTAGAAATAGGACCTCAGCAATAGGACCTCAGCCTTGTGACCTCAGCAATAGGACCTCAGGAATAGGACCTCAGGAATAGGACCTCAGCATTATGAGCTCAGCAATAGGACCTAAGCATTGTGACCTCAGCAATAGGACCTCAGCAATAGGACCTCAGCAATAGGACCTCAGCAATAGGACCTAAGCATTGTGACCTCAGCAATAGGACCTCAGCAATAGGACCTCAGCATTGTGACCTCAGCAATAGGACCTCAGCATTGGGACCTCAGCATTGGGACCTCAGCAATAGGACCTCAGCAATAGGACCTCAGCAATAGGACCTCACCATTGTGACCTCAGCAATAGGACCTTAGCAATAGGACGTCAGCATTGTGACCTCAGTAACAAGACCTCAGCATTGTGACCTCTGCATTGTGACCTCAGTATTGTGACCTCAGCAATAGGACCTCAGCAATAGGACCTCAGCATTGTGACCTCAGCAATAGGAACTCAGGAATAGGACCTCAGGAATAGGACCTCAGGAATAGGACCTCAGCAATAGGACCTAAGCATTGTGACCTCAGCATTGTGACCTCAGTAATAGGACCTCAGCATTGTGACCTCAGCCTTGTGACCTCATCAATAGGACCTCAGCATGTTGACCTCAGCAATAGGACCTCAGCATTGTGACCTCAGCAATAGGACCTCAGCAATAGGACCTCAGCATTCTGACCTAAGCAATAGGACCTCAGCAATAGGACCTCAGCAATAGGACCTCAGCAATAGGACCTCAGCAATAGGACCTCAGCAATAGGACTTCAGCATTGTGACCTCAGCAATAGGACCTCAGAAATAGGACCTCAGCAATAGGACCTCAGCAATAAGACCTCAGCAATAGGACCTCAGCATTGTGACCTCAGCAATAGGACGTCAGCATTGTGACCTCAGTAACAGGACCTCAGCATTGTGACCTCTGCATTGTGACCTCAGTATTGTGACCTCAGCAATAGGACGTCAGCCTTGTGACCTCAGCAATACGACCTCAGGAATAGGACCTCAGCATTATGAGCTCAGCAATAGGACCTAAGCATTGTGACCTCAGCATTGTGACCTCAGCATTGTGACCTCAGCAATAGGACCTCAGCATGTTGACCTCAGCAATAGGACCTCAGCATTGTGACCTCAGCAATAGGACCTCAGCAATAGGACCTCAGGAATAGGACCTCAGCATCGTGATCTCAGCAAGAGGACCTCAGCACTGTGACCTTCAGCAATAGGACCTCAGAAATAGGACCTCAGCATTGTGACCTCAGCAATAGGACCTCAGCAATAGGACCTCAGTCTTGTGACCTTAGCAATAGGACATCAGCAATAGGACCTCAGCAATAGGACCTCAGCGTTGTGACCTCAGCATTGTGACCTCAGCAATAGGACCTCAGCAATAGGACCTCAGCATTGTGACCTCAGCATTGTGACCTCAGCAATAGGATCTCAGCAATAGGACCTCAGCATTTTGACCTCAGCAATAGGACCTCAGCATTGTGACCTCAGCAATAGGACCTCAGCAATAGGAACTCAGAAGTAGGACCTCAGCAATACGACCTCAGCATTGTGACCTCAGCAATGGAACCTCAGCAATAGGACCTCAGTCTTGTGACCTCAGCAATAGGACATCAGCAATAGGACCTCATCAATAGGACCTCAGCGTTGTGACCTCAGCATTGTGACCTCAGCAATAGGACCTCAGCAATAGGACCTCAGTCTTGTGACCTCAGCAATAGGACATCAGCAATAGGACCTCATCAATAAGACCTCAGCGTTGTGACCTCAGCATTGTGACCTCAGCAATAGGACCTCAGCAATAGGACCTCAGCAATAGGACCTCAGCAATAGGACCTTAGCATTGTGACCTCAGCAATAGGACCTCAGCAATAGGACCTCAGCAATAGGACCTCATCATTGTGACTTCAGCATTGTGACTTCAGAAATAGGACCTCAGCAATAGGACCTCAGCAATAGGACCTCAGCAATAGGACCTTAGCATTGTGACCTCATCAATAGGACCTTAGCATTGTGACCTCATCAATAGGACCTCAGCATTGTGAGCTCAGCATTGTGACCTCAGCAATAGGACCTCAGCAATAGGACCTCAGCAATAGGACCTCAGCAATAGGACCTCAGCAATAGGACCTCAGCAATAGGACCTCAGCAATAGGACCTCAGCATTGTGACCTCAGCAATAGGACCTCAGTATTGTGACATCAGCATTGTGACCTCAGCATTGTGACCTCAGCAATAGGACCTCAGCAATAGGACCTCAGCAATAGGACCTCAGCAACAGGACCTCAGCAATAGGACCTCAGCAACAGGACCTCAGCAACAGGACCTCAGCATTCTGACCTCAGCATTGTGACCTCAGCAATAAGACCTAAGCATTGTGACCTCAGCAATAGGACCTCAGCATTGTGATCTCAGCATTGTGACCTCAGCAACAGGACCTCAGCAATAGGACATCAGCAATAGGACCTCAGCAATAGGACCTCAGCATTGTTACCTCAGCATTGTGACCTCAACAATAGGACCTCAGCATTGTGACGTCAGCAATAGGACCTCAGAAATTGGACCTAAGCAATAGGAACTCAGCAATAGGACCTCAGAATTGTGACCTCAGCAATACGGCCTCAGCAATAGGACCTCAGCATTGTGACCTCAGCAATAGGACCTCAGCAATAGGACCACAGCATTGTGACCTCAGCAATAGGACATCAGCAATAGGACCTCAGCAATAGGACCTCAGCCTTGTGACATCAGCAATAGGACCTCAGCAATAGGACCTCAGCAATAGGACCTCAGCAATAGGACCTCATCAATACGACCTCAGCAATAGGACCTCAGCATTGTGACCTGAGCAATAGGACCTCAGCAATAGGACCTCAGCATTGTGACCTCAGAAAGAGGACCTCAGCACTGTGACCTCGGCAATAGGACCTCAGCAATAGGACCTCAGTCTTGTGACCTCAGCAATAGGACATCAGCAATAGGACCTCATCACTAGGACCTCAGCGTTGTGACCTCAGCATTGTGACCTCAGCAATAGGACCTCAGCAATAGGACCTCAGCAATAGGACCTCAGCAATAGGACCTCAGCAATAGGACCTCAGCAATAGGACCTCAGCATTGTGACCTCCGCAATAGGACCTCCGCAATAGGACCTCAGCAATAGGACCTCAGCAATAGGACCTCAGCAATAGGACCTCAGTAACAGGACCTCAGTAACAGGACCATAGCATTGCGACCTCAGCACTGTGACCTCATCAATAGGACCTCAGCAATAGGACCTCAGCCTTGTGACCTCAGCAATAGTACCTCAGCAATAGGACCTCAGCATTGTGACCTCAGCTTTGTGACCACAGCAATAGGACCTCAGCATTGTGATCTCAGCAATAGGACCTCAGCAATAGGACCTCAGCATTGTGACCTCAGCAATAGGACCTCAGCCTTGTGACCTCAGCAATAGGACCTCAGCATTATGACCTCAGCAGTGTGACCACAGCAATAGGACTTCAGCATTGTGACCCCAGCAATAGGACCTCAGCATTGTGACCTCAGCAATAGGACCTCAGAATTGTGACCTCAGAATTGTGACCTCAGCAATAGGACCTCAGCATTGTGACCTCAGCAATAAGACCTCATCAATAGGACCTCAGCAATAGGACCTCAGCAATAGTACCTCAGCATTGTGACCTCAGCATTGTGTCCTCAGCAATAGGACCTAAGCATTGTGACCTCAGCAATAGGACCTCAGCAATAGGACCTCAGCACTGTGACCTCAGCCTTGTGACCACAGCAATAGGACCTCAGCATTGTGACCTCAGCAATAGGACCTCAGCAATAGGACCTCAGCATTGTGATCTCAGCATTGCGACCTCAGCAACAGGACCTCAGCAATAGGACATCAGCAATAGGACCTCAGCAATAGGACCTCAGCATTGTTACCTCAGCAATGTGACCTCAGCAATAGGACCTCAGCATTTAGACCTCAGAAATAGGACCTCAGCATTAGGACCGAAGCAATAGGACCTCAGCAATAGGACATCAGCAATAGAACCTCAGCAATAGGACCTCAGCAGTGTGACCTCAGCAATAGGACCTCAGCAATAGGACCTCAGCAATAGGACCTCAGCATTGTGACCTCAGCAATAGGACCTCAGCAGTGTGACCTCAGCAATAGGACCTCAGTAATAGGACCTCAGCATTGTGACCTCAGCAATAGGACCTCAGCATTGTGGCCTCAGCAATGGGACCTCAGCAATAGGATCTCAGCAATAGGACCTCAGCATTGTGACCTCAGAAATAGGACCTCAGCCTTAGGACCTAAGCAATAGGACCTCAGCAATAGCACCTCAGCATTAGGACCTCAGCATTGTGACCTCAGCAATAGGACCTCAGTCTTGTGACCTCAGCAATAGGACCTCAGCAATAGGACCTCAGCAATAGGACCTCAGCGTTGTGACCTCAGCAATAAGACATCAGCAATAGGACCTCAGCAATAGGACCTCAGCATTGTGACCTCAGCAATAGGACCTCAGATATAGGACCTCACCATTGTAACCTCAGCTATAGGACCTCATCAATAGGACCTTAGAAATAGGACCTCAGCAATAGGACCTCAGCATTGTGACCTCAGCAATGGGACCTCTGCAATAGGACCTCAGCATTGTGACCTCAGCATTGTTACCTATGAAATAGGACCTCAACAATAGTACCTTAGAAATAGGACCTCAGCAATAGGACCTCAGCATTGTGACCTCAGCAATAGGACCTCAGAAATAGGACCTCAGCAATAGGAGATCAGCAATAGGACCTCAGAATTGTGACATCAGAAATAGGGCCTCAGCAATAGGACCTCATCATTGTGAACTCAGCAATAGGACCTCAGCAATAGGACCTCAGCAATAAGACCTCAGCAGCAGGACCTCAGCAATACGACCTCAGCATTGTGACCTCAGCAATAGGACCTCAGCAGTAGGACCTCAGCAATTGGACCTCAGCATTGTGACCTCAGCAATAGGACCTCAGCATTGTGACCTCAGCAACAGGACCTCAGCATTGTGACCTCACCAATAGGACCACAGCAATAAGACCTCAGCAATAGGACCTCAGCATTGTGAACTCAGCAATAAGACCTCAGCAATTGGACCTCAGCAATAGGACCTCAGCATTGTGACCTCAGCAATAGGACCTCATCATTGTGACCTCAGCAATAGGACCTCAGCAATAGGACCTCAGCAATAGGACCTCAGCATTGTGACCTCAGCAGTAGGACTTCAGCAATAGGACCTCAGCACAGTGACTTCAGCAGTAGGACCTCAGCAATAGGACCTCAGCAATAGGACCTCAGAATTGTGACCTCAGCAATAGGACCTCAACAATAGGACCTCAGCAATAGGACCTCAGCATTGTCACCTAAGCAATAGGACCTCAGCAATGTGACCTCAGCATTGTGATCTCAGCAGTAGGACCTCAGCAATAGGACCTCAGCAATAGGACCTCAGCAATAGGACCTCAGCAATAGGACCTCAGCATTGTGACCTCAGCAATAGCACCTCAGCAATAGGACCTTAGCAATGTGACCTCAGCAATAAGACCTCAGCATTGTGACCTCTGCATTGTGACCTCAGCATTGTTACCTCATCAATAGGACCTCAGTATTGTGACCTCAGCATTGTGACCTCAGCTATAGGACCTCAGCAATAGGACCTTAGCACTGTGACCTCAGCAATAGGACCTAAGCATTGTGACCTCAGCAATAGCACCTCAGCAATAGGACCCCAGCAATAGGACGTGAGCAATAAGACCTCAGCATTGTGACATCAGCAATAGGACCTCAGCATTGTGACCTCAGCAATAGGACCTCAGTAATAGGACCTCAGAAATAGGACCTCAGCATCGTGACCTCAGCAATAGGACCTCAGCACTAGGACCTCAGCACTAGGACCTCACCATTGTGACCTCAGCAATAGGACCTCAGTAATAGGACCTCAGCAATAGGACCTGAGAATTGTGACCTCAGCAATAGGACCTCAGCAATAGGACCTCAGCAATAGGACCTCAGCAATAGGACCTCAGCATTGTTACCTCAGCAAGAGGACCTCAGTATCGTGACCTCAGCAATAGGACCTCAGCATTGTGACCTCAGCAATAGGACCTCAGCATTAAGACCTCTGCATTGTGACCTCAGCAATAGGACCTCAGCAATAGGACCTCAGCAATAGGACCTCAGCATTGTGATCTCAGCAATAGGACCTCAGCAATAGGACCTCAGCATTGTGACCTCAGCAATAGGACCTCAGCAATAGCACCTCAGCAATAGGACCTCAGCATTCTCACCTAATCAATAGGACCTCAGCAATGAGAATTCAGTATTGTGACCTCAGCAATAGGACCTCAACAATAGGACCTAAGCAATAGGACCTCAGCAAGAGGACATCAGCATTGTAACCTCACCATTGTGACCTCAGCAATAGGACGTCAGCATTGTGACCTCAGCAATAGGACCTCAACAATAGGACCTCAGCAATAGGACCTCAGCATTGTCACCTCTGCATTGTGACCTCAGCATTGTGACCTCAACAGTAGGACCTCAGCAATATGACATGAGCAATATGACCTCAGCAGTAGGACCTCAGCATTGTGACCTCAGCATTGTGACCTCAGCAATAGGACCTCAGCAATAGGACCTCAGCATTGTGACCTCAGCAATAGGACCTAAACAATACGACCTCAGCAATAAGACCTCAGCATTGTGACCTCTGCATTGTTACCTCATCAATAGGACCTCAGCATTGTGACCTCAGCAATAGGACCTCAGCAATAGGACCTCAGCATTGTCACCTAAGCAATAGGACCTTAGCACTGTGACCTCAGCAATAGGACCTCAGCAATAGGACCTCAGCATTGTGACCTCAGCAATAGGACCTCAGCAATAGGACCTCAGCATTGTGACCTCAGCAATAGGACCTCAGCATTGTGACCTCAGCAATAGGACCACAGCAATAAGACCTCAGCAATAGGATCTCAGCATTGTGAACTCAGCAATAGGACCTCAGCAATAGGACCTCAGAATTGTGACCTCAGCAATAGGACCTCAGCCTTGTGACCTCAGGAATAGGATTTCAGCTATAGGACCTCAGCACAGTGACCTCAGCAATAGGACCTCAGCAATAGGACCTCAGCAATAGGACCTCAGCAATAGGACCTCAGCATTGTGACCTCAGCAATAGGACCTCAGCATTGTGACCTCAGCAATAGGACCTCAGCAATAGGACGTCATCATTGTGACCTCAGCAATAGTACCTCAGGAATAGGACCTCAGCAATAGGATCTCAGCAATAGGACCTCAGCAATAAGACCTCAGCATTGTGACCTCAGCAATAGGACCTCAGCATTGTGACCTCAGAAATAGGACCTCAGCATTGTGACCTCAGCAATAGGACCTCATCATTGTGACATCAGCAATAGGATCTCAGCATTGTGACCTCAGAAATAGGACCTCAGAAATAGGACCTCAGCAGTAGGACCTCAGCATTGTGACCTCAGCAATAGGACCTCAGCACTAGGACCTAAGCAACAGGACCTCAGCAATAGGACCTCAGCATTGTGACCTCAGCATTGTGACCTCAGCAATAGGACCTCAGCAATAGGACCTCAGCAATAGGACCACAGCAATAGGACCTCAGCAATAGGACCTCAGCATTGTGACCTCAGCAATAGGACCTCAGCAATAATACCTCAGCACTAGGACCTCTGCATTGTGACCTCAGCAATAGGACCTCAGCAATAGGACCTCAGCAATAGGACCTCAGCATTGTGATCTCAGAAATAGGACCTCAGCAAAAGGACCTCAGCATTGTGACCTCAGCAATAGGACCTCAGCATTGTCACCTCTGCATTGTGACCTCTGCATTGTGACCTCAACAGTAGGACCTCAGCAATATGACATGAGCAATAGGACCTCAGCAGTAGGACATCAGCATTGTGACCTCAGCATTGTGACCTCAGCAATAGGACCTCAGCAATAGGACCTCAGCAATAGGACCTTAGCAATAGGACCTCAGCAGTGTGACCTCAGCATTGTGACCTCAGAAATAGGACCTCAGCATTGTGACCTCAGCAATAAGACCTTAGCAATAGGACCTCAGCATTGTGACCTCAGCAATAGGACCTCAGCAATAGGACCTTAGCACTGTGACCTCAGCAATAGGACCACAGCAATAAGATCTCAGCAATAGGACCTCAGCATTGTGAACTCAGCAATAGGACCTCAGCAATAGGACCTCAGCAATCGGACCTCAGCATTGTGACCTCAGCAATAGGACCACAGCAATAAGATCTCAGCAATAGGACCTCAGCATTGTGAACTCAGCAATAGGACCTCAGCAATAGGACCTCAGCAATAGGACCTCAGCATTGTGACCTCAGCAATAGGACCTCAGCAATAGGACCTCAACAATAGGACCTCAACAATAGGACCTCAGCATTTTGTCCTCAGCAATAGGACCTCAGCCTTGTGACCTCAGCAATAGGACCTCAGCATTGTGACCTCAGCAATAGGATTTCAGCTATAGGACCTCAGCACAGTGACCTCAGCAATAGGACCTCAGCATTGTGACCTCAGCAATAGGACGTCAGCATTGTGACCTCAGCATTGTGACCTCAGCAGTAGGACCTCAGCAATAGGACGTCATCATTGTGACCTCAGCAATAGCAACTCAGCAATAGGACCTGAGCAATAAGACCTCAGCATTGTGACCTCAGCAATAAGACCTCAGCATTGTGACCTCAGAAATAGGACCTCAGCATGGTGACCTCAGCATTGTGACCTCAGCAATAGGACCTCAGCATTGTGACCTCAGCAATAGGACCTCAGCAATAGGACCTCATCATTGTGACCTCAGCAATAGCACCTCAGCAATAGGACCCCAGCAATAGGACCTCAGCAATAAGACCTCAGCATTGTGACCTCAGCAATAGGACCACATCATTGTGACCTCAGAAATAGGACCTCAGAAATAGGACCTCAGAAATAGGACCTCAGAAATAGGACCTCAGAAATAGGACCGCAGCATTGTGACCTCAGCATTGTGACCTCAGCAATAGGACCTCAGCACTAGGACCTAAGGAATAGGACCTCAGCAATAGGACCTCAGCATTGTGACCTGAGCAATAGGACCTCAGCAATAGGACCTCAGCATTGTGATCTCAGAAATAGGACCTCAGCAATAGGACCTCAGCAATAGGACCTCAGCAATAGGACCTCAGCAATAGGACCTCAGCAATAGGACCTCAGCAATAGGACCTCAGCATTGTTACCTCAGCAATAGGACCACAGCAATAGGACCACAGCAATAGGACCTCAGCAATAGGACCTCAGCATTGTGATCTCAGAAATAGGACCTCAGCAAAAGGACCTCAGCATTGTGACCTCAGCAATAGGACCTCAGCATTGTGACCTCAGCAATAGGACCTCAGCAATGAGAATTCAGCATTGTGACCTCAGCAATAGCACCTCAACAATAGGACCTAAGCAATAGGACCTCAGCAATAGGACATCAGCATTGTAACCTCACCATTGTGACATCAGCAATAGGACGTCAGCATTGTGACCTCAGCAATAGGACCTCAACAATAGGACCTCAGCAATAGGACCTCAGCATTGTCACCTCTGCATTGTGACCTCAGAAATGTGACCTCAGCAGTAGGACGTCAGCAATATGACATGGGCAATAGGACCTCAGCAGTAGGACCTCAGCATTGTGACCTCAGCATTGTGACCTTAGCAATAGGACCTCAGCATTGTGACCTCAGCAATAAGACCTTAGCAATAGGACCTCAGAATTGTGACCTCAGGAATAGGACCTCAGGATTGTGACCTCAGCAATAGGACCTCAGCATTATGACCTCAGCAATGTGACCTCAGCAATGTGACCTCAGCAATAGGACCTCAGCAATAGGACCTCAGCAATAGGACCTCAGCATTGTGACCTTAGCAATAGGACCTCAGCAATAGGACCTCAGCCTTGTGACCTCAGGAATAGGACCTCAGCAATAGGACCTCAGCCTTGTGACCTCAGGAATAGGACCTCAGCAATAGGACCTCAGCATTGTGACCTCAGCAATAGGACCTAAGCTTTGTGACCTCAGCATTGTGACATCAGTAATAGGACCTCAGCATTGTGACCTCAGCCTTGTGACCTCAGCAATAGGACCTCAGGAATAGGACATGAGGAATAGGACCTCAGCAGTAGGACCTCAGCATTGTGACCTCAGCAATCGGACCATAGCAATAGGACCTCAGCAATAGGGCCTCAGCATTGTGACCTCAGCATTGTGACCTGAGCAATAAGACCTCAGCATTATGAACTCAGCAATAAGACCTTAGCACTAGGACCTCAGCATTGTGACCTCAGCAATAGGACCTCAGCATTGTGACCTCAGCAATAGGACCTCAGCATTAGGACCTTAGCATTAGGACCTCAGCATTGTGACCTCAGCAATAGGACTTCAGCAATAGGACCTCAGCATTGTGTCCTCAGCAATAGGACCTCAGCAATAGGACCTCAGAAATAGGACCTCAGCATTGTGACCTCAGCAATAGGACCTCAGCAAAGAACCTCTGCAATAGGACCTCAGCATTGTGACCTCAGCATTGTGACCTCAGAAACAGGACCTCAGCATTGTGACCTCAGCAATAAGACCTTAGCAATAGGACCTCAGCATTGTGACCTCAGCAATAGGACCTCAGCATTGTGGCCTCAGCATTGTGACCTAAGCAATAGGACCTCAGCAATAGGACCTCAGCAATAGGACCTCAGCCTTGTGACCTCAGGAATAGGACCTCAGCAATAGGACCTCAGCAATAGGACCTCAGCAATAGGACCTCAGCATTGTGACCTCAGCATTGTGACCTCAGCATTGTGACCTAAGCATTGTGACCTCAGCATTGTGACATCAGTAATAGGACCTCAGCGTTGTGACCTCAGCCTTGTGACCTCAACAATAGGACCTAAGCAATAGGACCTCAGCAATAGGACCTCAGCAATAGGATTTCAGCATTGTGACATCAGCATTGTGACCTCAGCAATAGGACCTCAGCAATAGGACCTCAGCAATAGGACCTCAGCAATAGGACCTCAGCATTGTGACCTCAGCAATAGGACCTCAGCAATAGGACCTCAGCAATAGGACCTCAGCAATAGGACCTCAGCAATAGGACCTCAGCAATAGGACCTCAGCAATAGGACCTCAGCAATAGGACCTTAGCATTGTGACCTCAGCAATAGGACCTTAGCATTGTGACCTCAGCAATAGGACCTCAGCAATAGGACCTCAGCATTGTGACCTCAGCAATAGGACCTAAGCTTTGTGACCTCAGCATTGTGACATCAGTAATAGGACCTCAGCATTGTGACCTCAGCATTGTGACCTCAGCAATCGGACCTCAGCAATAGGACCTCAGCATTGTGTCCTCAGCAATACGACCACAGCAATAAAACCTCAGGAATAGGACCTCAGCACTGTGAACTCAGCAATAGGACCTCAGCAATAGGACCTCAGCAATAGGACCTCATCATTGTGACCTCAGCAATGGGACCTCAGCAATGGGACCTCAGCCTTGTGACCTCAGCAATAGGACCTCAGCATTGTGACCTCAGCAATAGGACCTCAGCAATAGGACCTCATCATTGTGACCTCAGAAATGGGACCTCAGCAATGGGACCTCAGCCTTGTGACCTCAGGAATAGGACCTCAGCACTGTGAACTCAGCAATAGGACCTCAGCAATAGGACCTCAGCAATAGGACCTCATCATTGTGACCTCAGCAATGGGACCTCAGCAATGGGACCTCAGCCTTGTGACCTCAGGAATAGGACCTCAGCACTGTGAACTCAGCAATAGGACCTCAGCAATAGGACCTCAGCAATAGGACCTCAGCAATAGGACCTCATCATTGTGACCTCAGCAATGGGACCTCAGCAATGGGACCTCAGCCTTGTGACCTCAGCAATAGGACCTCAGCACAGTGACCTCAGCAACAGGACCTCAGCAATAGCACCTCAGCAATAGCACCTCAGCATTGTGACCTCTGCATTGTGACCTCAGCATTGTGACCTCAGCAACAGGACCTCAGCATTGTGACCTCAGCAATAGAACCTCAGCAATAGAACCTCATCATTGTGACCTCAGCAATAGGACCTCAGCAATAAGACCTCAGCATTGTGACCTCAGCAATAGGACCTATGCATTGTGACCTCAGCAATAGGACCTCAGCAATAGGACCTCAGCATTGTGACCTCAGCAATAGGACCTCAGCAATAGGACCTCAGCAATAGGACCTCAGCATTGTGACCTCAGCAATAGGACCACAGCAATAGGACCTCAGCAATAGGACCTCAGCAATAGGACCTCAGCAATAGGACTTCATCATTGTGACCTCAGCAATAGGACCTCAGAAATAAGACCTCAGCAATAGAACCTCAGCATTGTGACCTCAGCAAGAGGACCTCAGCATTGTGACCTCAGCAATAGGACCTCAGCATTGTGTCCTCTGCATTGTGACCTCAGCAATAGGAGCTCAGCAATAGGACCTCAGAAATAGGACCTCAGAAATAGGACCTCAGCATTGTGACCTCAGAAATAGGACCTCAGCAAAAGGACCTCAGCATTGTGACCTCAGCAATAGGACCTCAGCAATAGGACCTCAGCAATAGGACCTCAGCAATAGGACCTCAGCATTGTCTCCTAAGCAATAGGACCTCAGCAATGAGAATTCAGCATTGTGACCTCAGCAATAGCACCTCAACAATAGGACCTAAGCAATAGGACCTCAGCAATAGGACATCAGCATTGTAACCTCAGCAATAGGATCTTAACAATAGGACCTCAGCAATAGGACCTCAGCATTGTCACCTCTGCATTGTGACCTCAGGAGTAGGACCTCAGCAATATGACATGAGCAATAGGACCTCAGCAGTAGGACCTCAGCATTGTGACCTCAGCATTGTGACCTCAGCAATAGGACCTCAGCAATAGGACCTCAGCAATAGGACCTCAGCATTGTGACCTCAGCAATAGGACCTCAGCATTGTGACCTCAGCAATAGGACCTCAGCAATAGGACCTCAGCATTGTGACCTCAGCATTGTGACCTCAGCATTGTGACCTCAGCAATCGGACCATAGCAATAGGACCTCAGCAATAGGGCCTCAGCATTGTGACCTCAGCAATAGGACCTCAGCAATGAGAATTCAGCATTGTACCTCAGCAATAGGACCTCAGCATTGTGACCTCAGCAATAGGACCTAAGTAATAGGACCTCAGCAATAGGACCTCAGCATTGTGACCTCAGCAATAGGACCTAAGTAATAGGACCTCAGCAATAGGACCTCAGCATTGTGACCTTAGCATTGTGACCTCAGAAATAGGACCTCAGCAATAGGACCTCAGCAATAGGACTTCAGCAATAGGACCTCAGCATTGTGACCTCAGCAATAGGACCTCAGCAATAGCACCTCATCAACAGGGCCTCAGCAATAGGACATCAGCAATAGGACCTCAGCATTGTCTCCTAAGCAATAGGACCTCAGCAATGAGAATTCAGCACTGTGACCTCAGCAATAGCACCTCAACAATAGGACCTAAGCAATAGGACCTCAGCAATAGGACCTCAGCATTGTAACCTCACCATTGTGACCTCAGCAATAGGACGTCAGCATTGTGACCTCAGCAATAGGATCTCAACAATAGGACCTCAGCAACAGGACCTCAGCATTGTCACCTCTGCATTGTGACCTCAGCATTGTGACCTCAGGAGTAGGACCTCAGCAATAGGACCTCAGCAATAGGACCTCAGCAATAGCACCTCAGCAATAGCACCTCAGCAATAGCACCTCAGCAATAGCACCTCAGCAATAGGACCTCAGCCTTGTGACCTCAGCCTTGTGACCTCAGCAATAGGACCTCAGCATTGTGACCTCAGCAATGGGACCTCAGCAATGGGACCTCAGCAATAGGACCTAAGCAATAGGACCTCAGCAACAGGACCTCATAATTGTGACCTCAGCAATAGCACCTCAGCAATAGGACCTCATAAATAAGACCTCAGCATTGTGACCTCAGGAATAGGACCTCAGCATTGTGACCTCAGCAATACGACCACAGCATTGTGACCTCTGCATTGTGACCTCAGAAATAGGACCTCAGCATTGTGACCTCAGCAATAGGACCATAGCAATAGGACCTTAGCAATAGGACCTCAGCATTGTGACCTCAGCATTGTGACCTCAGAAATAGGACCTCAGAATTGTGACCTCAGAAATAGGACCTCAGCAATAGGACATCAGCAATAGGACCTCAGCAATAGGATCTCAGCATTGTGACCTCAGCAATAGGACCTTAGAAATAGGACCTCAGAATTGTGACCTCAGAAATAGGACCTCAGCAATAGGACATCAGCAATAGGACCTCAGCAATAGGACCTCAGCATTGTGACCTCAGCAATAGGACCTCAGCATTGTGTCCTCAGCAATAGGACCTCAGCAATAGGACCTCAGCATTCTGACCTCAGCAATAGGATCTCAGCATTGTGACCTCAGCATTGTGACCTCTGCATTGTGACCTCAGCAATAGGACCTCAGCAATAGGACCTCAGCATTGTGACCTCAGAAGTAGGACATCAGCATTGTGACCTCAGCAATAGGACCTCAGCAAAAGGACCTCAGCATTGTGACCTCAGCAATAGGACCTCAGCAATAGGACCTCAGCAATAGGACCTACGCAATAGGACCTCAGCAGTAGGACCTCAGCATTGTGACCTCAGCAATGAGAATTCAGCATTGTACCTCAGCAATAGGACCTCAACAATAGGACCTAAGCAATAGGACCTCAGCAATAGGACCTCAGCATTGTGACCTCAGCATTGTGACCTCAGCATTGTGACCTCAGCAATAGGACCTCAGCATTGTGTCCTCTGCATTGTGACCTCAGCAATAGGACCTCAGAAATAGGACCTCAGCATTGTGACCTCAGAAATAGGACCTCAGCAATAGGACCTCAGCATTGTGACCTCTGCATTGTGACCTCTGCATTGTGACCTCGGCATTATGACCTCAGGAATATGACCTCAGCAATAGGACCTCAGCAAGAGGACCTCAGCATTGTGACCTCAGCAATAGGACCTCAGCAATAGGACCTCAGCCTTGTGACCTCAGCAATAGGACCTCAGCAATAGGACCTCAGCAATAGGACCTCAGCATTGTGACCTCAGCAATAGGACCTCAGCATTGTGACCTCAGCAATAGGACATCAGCAATAGGACCTCAGCAATAGGACCTCAGCTTTGTGACATCAGCAATAGGACCTCAGCAATAGGACCTCAGCAATAGGACCTCATCAATACGACCTCAGCAATAGGACCTCAGCCTTGTGACCTCAGCAATAGGACCTCAGCAATAGGACCTCAGCATAGTGATCTCAGCATTGTGACCTCAGCATTGTGACCTCAGCATTGTGACCTCAGCAATAGGACCTCAGCATTGTGACCTCAGAAAGAGGACCTCAGCACTGTGACCTCGGCAATAGGACCTCAGCAATAGGACCTCAGTCTTGTGACCTCAGCAATAGGACATCAGCAATAGGACCTCATCACTAGGACCTCAGCGTTGTGACCTCAGCATTGTGACCTCAGCAATAGGACCTCAGCAATAGGACCTCAGCAATAGGACCTCAGCATTGTGACCTCCGCAATAGGACCTCAGCAATAGGACCTCAGCAATAGGACCTCAGTAACAGGACCTCAGCATTGCGACCTCAGCAAAAGGACCTCAGCACTGTGACCTCATCAATAGGACGTCAGCAATAGGACCTCAGCCTTGTGACCTCAGCAATAGTACCTCAGCAATAGGACCTCAGCACTATGACCTCAGCTTTGTGACCACAGCAATAGGACCTCAGCATTGTGATCTCAGCAATAGGACCTCAGCAATAGGACCTCAGCATTGTGACCTCAGCAATAGGACCTCAGCCTTGTGACCTCAGCAATAGGACCTCAGCATTAGGACCTCAGCATTGTGACCACAGCAATAGGACCTCAGCATTGTGACCCCAGCAATAGGACCTCAGCATTGTGACCTCAGCAATAGGACCTCAGAATTGTGACCTCAGAATTGTGACCTCAGCAATAGGACCTCAGCATTGTGACCTCAGCAATAAGACCTCAGCAATAGGACCTCAGCATTGTGATCTCAGCATTGCGATCTCAGCATTGCGACCTCAGCAACAGGACCTCAGCAATAGGACCTCAGCAATAGGACCTCAGCAATGTGACCTCAGAAATAGGACCTCAGCAATAGTACCTCAGCAATAGGACCTCAGCATTTAGACCTCAGAAATAGGACCTCAGCATTAGGACCGAAGCAATAGGACCTCAGCATTAGGACATCAGCAATAGGACCTCAGCAATAGGACCTCAGCAGTGTGACCTCAGCAATAGGACCTCAGCAATAGGACCTCAGCAATAGGACCTCATCAATAGGACCTCAGCAGTGTGACCTCAGCAATAGGACCTCAGCAATAGGACCTCAGCATTGTGACCTCAGCAATAGGACCTCAGCATTGTGGCCTCAGCAATGGGACCTCAGCAATAGGACCTCAGCAATAGGACCTCAGCAATAGGACCTCAGCAATAGGACCTCAGCATTGTGACCTCAGAAATAGGACCTCAGCCTTAGGACCTAAGCAATAGGACCTCAGCAATAGCACCTCAGCAATAGGACCTCATCAATAGGACCTCAGCATTGTGACCTCAGCAATAGGAGCTCAGTCTTGTGACCTCAGCAATAGGACCTCAGCGTTGTGACCTCAGCAATAAGACATCAGCAATAGGACCTCAGCAATAGGACCTCAGCATTGTGACGTCAGCAATAGGACCTCAGATATAGGACCTCACCATTGTAACCTCAGCTATAGGACCTCATCAATAGGACCTTAGAAATAGGACCTCAGCAATAGGACCTCAGCCTTGTGACCTCAGCAATAGGACCTCAGGAATAGGACCTCAGGAATAGGACCTCAGCATTATGAGCTCAGCAATAGCACCTAAGCATTGTGACCTCAGCATTGTGACCTCAATAATAGGACCTCAGCATTGTGACCTCAGCCATGTGACCTCAGCAATAGGACCTCAGCATGTTGACCTCAGCAATAGGACCTCAGCATTGTGACCTCTGCATTTTGACCTCAGCAATAAGACTTCAGCAATAGGACCTCAGCCTTGTGACCTCAGCAATAGGACCTCAGCAATAGGACCTCAGCATTGTGACCTCAGCAATAGGACCTCAGCAATAGGACCTCAGCAATATGACATCAGCAATAGGACCTCAGCAATAGGACCTCAGCCTTGTGACCTCAGCAATAGGACCTCAGCAATAGGACCTCAGCAATAGGACCTCAGCAATAGGACCTCAGCAATAGGACCTCAGCAATAGGACCTCAGCATTGTGACCTCAGCAATAGGACCTCAGCAATAGGACCTCAGCAATAGGACCTCAGCATTGTGACCTCAGCAATAGGACCTCAGCATTGGGACCTCAGCATTGGGACCTCAGCAATAGGACCTCAGCAATAGGACCTCAGCAATAGCACCTCACCATTGTGACTTCAGCAATAGGACCTTAGCAATAGGACGTCAGCATTGTGACCTCAGTAACAGGACCTCAGCATTGTGACCTCTACATTGTGACCTCAGTATTGTGACCTCAGCAATAGGACCTCAGCAATAGGACCTCAGCCTTGTGACCTCAGCAATAGGAACTCAGGAATAGGACCTCAGGAATAGGACCTCAGGAATCGGACCTCAGGAATAGGACCTAAGCATTGTGACCTCAGCATTGTGACCTCAGTAATAGGACCTCAGCATTGTGACCTCAGCCTTGTGACCTCATCAATAGGACCTCAGCATGTTGACCTCAGCAATAGGACCTCAGCATTGTGACCTCAGTATTGTGACCTCAGCAATAGGACCTCAGCAATAGGACCTCAGCATTCTGACCTAAGCAATAGGACCTCAGCAATAGGACCTCAGCAATAGGACCTCAGCAATAGGACCTCAGCAATAGGACCTCAGCAATAGGACCTCAGCATTGTGACCTCAGCAATAGGACGTCAGCATTGTGACCTCAGTAACAGGACCTCAGCATTGTGACCTCAGCAATACGACCTCAGGAATAGGACCTCAGCAATAGGACCTCAGCATCGTGATCTCAGCAAGAGGACCTCAGCACTGTGACCTTCAGCAATAGGACCTCAGAAATAGGACCTCAGCATTGTGACCTCAGCAATAGGACCTCAGCAATAGGACCTCAGTCTTGTGACCTTAGCAATAGGACATCAGCAATAGGACCTCAGCAATAGGACCTCAGCGTTGTGACCTCAGCATTGTGACCTCAGCAATAGGACCTCAGCAATAGGACCTCAGCAATAGGATCTCAGCATTGTGACCTCAGCATTGTGACCTCAGCAATAGGATCTCAGCAATAGGACCTCAGCAATAGGACCTCAGCAATAGGACCTCAGCAATAGGACCTCAGCATTGTGACCTCAGAAATAGGACCTCAGCCTTAGGACCTAAGCAATAGGACCTCAGCAATAGCACCTCAGCATTGTGACCTCAGCAATAGGACCTCATCAATAGGACCTCAGCACTGTGACCTCAGCAATAGGACCTCAGTCTTGTGACCTCAGCAATAGGACCTCAACAATAGGACCTCAGCAATAGGACCTCAGCGTTGTGACCTCAGCAATAAGACATCAGCAATAGGACCTCAGCAATAGGACCTCAGCATTGTGACGTCAGCAATATGACCTCAGATATAGGACCTCACCATTGTAACCTCAGCTATAGGACCTCATCAATAGGACCTTAGAAATAGGACCTCAGCAATAGAACCTCAGCCTTGTGACCTCAGCAATAGGACCTCAGGAATAGGACCTCAGGAATAGGACCTCAGCATTATGAGCTCAGCAATAGGACCTAAGCATTGTGACCTCAGCATTGTGACCTCAGTAATAGGACCTCAGCATTGTGACCTCAGCCATGTGACCTCAGCAATAGGACCTCAGCATGTTGACCTCAGCAATAGGACCTCAGCATTGTGACCTCTGCATTTTGACCTCAGCAATAAGACTTCAGCAATAGGACCTCAGCCTTGTGACCTCAGCAATAGGACCTCAGCATTGTGACCTCAGCAATAGGACCTCAGCAATAGGACCTCAGCAATAGGACCTCAGCCTTGTGACCTCAGCAATAGGACCTCAGCAATAGGACCTCAGCGTTGTGACCTCAGCAATAAGACATCAGCAATAGGACCTCAGCAATAGGACCTCAGCATTGTGACGTCAGCAATAGGACCTCAGATATAGGACCTCACCATTGTAACCTCAGCTATAGGACCTCATCAATAGGACCTTAGAAATAGGACCTCAGCAATAGGACCTCAGCCTTGTGACCTCAGCAATAGGACCTCAGGAATAGGACCTCAGGAATAGGACCTCAGCATTATGAGCTCAGCAATAGGACCTAAGCATTGTGACCTCAGCAATAGGACCTCAGCAATAGGACCTCAGCAATAGGACCTCAGCAATAGGACCTAAACATTGTGACCTCAGCAATAGGACCTCAGCAATAGGACCTCAGCATTGTGACCTCAGCAATAGGACCTCAGCATTGGGACCTCAGCATTGGGACCTCAGCAATAGGACCTCAGCAATAGGACCTCACCATTGTGACCTCAGCAATAGGACCTTAGCAATAGGACGTCAGCATTGTGACCTCAGTAACAAGACCTCAGCATTGTGACCTCTGCATTGTGACCTCAGTATTGTGACCTCAGCAATAGGACCTCAGCAATAGGACCTCAGCCTTGTGACCTCAGCAATAGGAACTCAGGAATAGGACCTCAGGAATAGGACCTCAGGAATAGGACCTCAGCAATAGGACCTAAGCATTGTGACCTCAGCATTGTGACCTCAGTAATAGGACCTCAGCATTGTGACCTCAGCCTTGTGACCTCATCAATAGGACCTCAGCATGTTGACCTCAGCAATAGGACCTCAGCATTGTGACCTCAGCAATAGGACCTCAGCAATAGGACCTCAGCATTCTGACCTAAGCAATAGGACCTCAGCAATAGGACCTCAGCAATAGGACCTCAGCAATAGGACCTCAGCAATAGGACCTCAGCAATAGGACCTCAGCAATAGGACTTCAGCATTGTGACCTCAGCAATAGGACCTCAGAAATAGGACCTCAGCAATAGGACCTCAGCAATAAGACCTCAGCAATAGGACCTCAGCATTGTGACCTCAGCAATAGGACCTCAGCATTGTGACCTCAGCAATAGGACGTCAGCATTGTGACCTCAGTAACAGGACCTCAGCATTGTGACCTCTGCATTGTGACCTCAGTATTGTGACCTCAGCAATAGGACGTCAGCCTTGTTACCTCAGCAATACGACCTCAGGAATAGGACCTCAGCATTATGAGCTCAGCAATAGGACCTAAGCATTGTGACCTCAGCATTGTGACCTCAGCATTGTGACCTCAGCAATAGGACCTCAGCATGTTGACCTCAGCAATAGGACCTCAGCATTGTGACCTCAGCAATAGGACCTCAGCAATAGGACCTCAGGAATAGGACCTCAGCATCGTGATCTCAGCAAGAGGACCTCAGCACTGTGACCTTCAGCAATAGGACCTCAGAAATAGGACCTCAGCATTGTGACCTCAGCAATAGGACCTCAGCAATAGGACCTCAGTCTTGTGACCTTAGCAATAGGACATCAGCAATAGGACCTCAGCAATAGGACCTCAGCGTTGTGACCTCAGCATTGTGACCTCAGCAATAGGACCTCAGCAATAGGACCTCAGCATTGTGACCTCAGCATTGTGACCTCAGCATTGTGACCTCAGCAATAGGATCTCAGCAATAGGACCTCAGCATTTTGACCTCAGCAATAGGACCTCAGCATTGTGACCTCAGCAATAGGACCTCAGCAATAGGAACTCAAAAGTAGGACCTCAGCAATACGACCTCAGCATTGTGACCTCAGCAATGGAACCTCAGCAATAGGACCTCAGTCTTGTGACCTCAGCAATAGGACATCAGCAATAGGACCTCATCAATAGGACCTCAGCGTTGTGACCTCAGCATTGTGACCTCAGCAATAGGACCTCAGCAATAGGACCTCAGTCTTGTGACCTCAGCAATAGGACATCAGCAATAGGACCTCATCAATAAGACCTCAGCGTTGTGACCTCAGCATTGTGACCTCAGCAATAGGACCTCAGCAATAGGACCTCAGCAATAGGACCTCAGCAATAGGACCTTAGCATTGTGACCTCAGCAATAGGACCTCAGCAATAGGACCTCAGCAATAGGACCTCAGCAATAGGACCTCATCATTGTGACTTCAGCATTGTGACTTCAGAAATAGGACCTCAGCAATAGGACCTCAGCAATAGGACCTCAGCAATAGGACCTCAGCAATAGGACCTTAGCATTGTGACCTCATCAATAGGACCTTAGCATTGTGACCTCATCAATAGGACCTCAGCATTGTGACCTCAGCATTGTGACCTCAGCAATAGGACCTCAGCAATAGGACCTCAGCAATAGGACCTCAGCAATAGGACCTCAGCAATAGGACCTCAGCAATAGGACCTCAGCATTGTGACCTCAGCAATAGGACCTCAGTATTGTGACATCAGCATTGTGACCTCAGCATTGTGACCTCAGCAATAGGACCTCAGCAATAGGACCTCAGCAATAGGACCTCAGCAACAGGACCTCAGCAATAGGACCTCAGCAACAGGACCTCAGCAACAGGACCTCAGCAACAGGACCTCAGCATTGTGACCTCAGCAATAAGACCTAAGCATTGTGACCTCAGCAATAGGACCTCAGCATTGTGATCTCAGCAACAGGACCTCAGCAATAGGACATCAGCAATAGGACCTCAGCAATAGGACCTCAGCATTGTTACCTCAGCATTGTGACCTCAGCAATAGGACCTCAGCATTGTGACGTCAGCAATAGGACCTCAGAAATTGGACCTAAGCAATAGGAACTCAGCAATAGGACCTCAGAATTGTGACCTCAGCAATACGGCCTCAGCAATAGGACCTCAGCATTGTGACCTCAGCAATAGGACCTCAGCATTGTGACCTCAGCAATAGGACCACAGCATTGTGACCTCAGCAATAGGACATCAGCAATAGGACCTCAGCAATAGGACCTCAGCCTTGTGACATCAGCAATAGGACCTCAGCAATAGGACCTCAGCAATAGGACCTCAGCAATAGGACCTCAGCAATACGACCTCAGCAATAGGACCTCAGCATTGTGACCTGAGCAATAGGACCTCAGCAATAGGACCTCAGCATAGTGATCTCAGCATTGTGACCTCAGCATTGTGACCTCAGCATTGTGACCTCAGCATTGTGACCTCAGCAATAGGACCTCAGCATTGTGACCTCAGAAAGAGGACCTCAGCACTGTGACCTCGGCAATAGGACCTCAGCAATAGGACCTCAGTCTTGTGACCTCAGCAATAGGACATCAGCAATAGGACCTCATCACTAGGACCTCAGCGTTGTGACCTCAGCATTGTGACCTCAGCATTAGGACCTCAGCAATAGGACCTCAGCAATAGGACCTCAGCAATAGGACCTCAGCAATAGGACCTCAGCATTGTGACCTCCGCAATAGGACCTCCGCAATAGGACCTCAGCAATAGGACCTCAGCAATAGGACCTCAGCAATAGGACCTCAGTAACAGGACCTCAGTAACAGGACCTCAGCATTGCGACCTCAGCACTGTGACCTCATCAATAGGACCTCAGCAATAGGACCTCAGCCTTGTGACCTCAGCAATAGTACCTCAGCAATAGGACCTCAGCATTGTGACCTCAGCTTTGTGACCACAGCAATAGGACCTCAGCATTGTGATCTCAGCAATAGGACCTCAGCAATAGGACCTCAGCATTGTGACCTCAGCAATAGGACCTCAGCCTTGTGACCTCAGCAATAGGACCTCAGCATTAGGACCTCAGCAGTGTGACCACAGCAATAGGACCTCAGCATTGTGACCCCAGCAATAGGACCTCAGCATTGTGACCTCAGCAATAGGACCTCAGAATTGTGACCTCAGAATTGTGACCTCAGCAATAGGACCTCAGCATTGTGACCTCAGCAATAAGACCTCATCAATAGGACCTCAGCAATAGGACCTCAGCAATAGTACCTCAGCATTGTGACCTCAGCATTGTGTCCTCAGCAATAGGACCTAAGCATTGTGACCTCAGCAATAGGACCTCAGCAATAGGACCTCAGCACTGTGACCTCAGCCTTGTGACCACAGCAATAGGACCTCAGCATTGTGACCTCAGCAATAGGACCTCAGCAATAGGACCTCAGCATTGTGATCTCAGCATTGCGACCTCAGCAACAGGACCTCAGCAATAGGACATCAGCAATAGGACCTCAGCAATAGGACCTCAGCATTGTTACCTCAGCAATGTGACCTCAGCAATAGGACCTCAGCAATAGGACCTCAGCATTTAGACCTCAGAAATAGGACCTCAGCATTAGGACCGAAGCAATAGGACCTCAGCAATAGGACATCAGCAATAGAACCTCAGCAATAGGACCTCAGTCTTGTGACCTCAGCAATAGGACATCAGCAATAGGACCTCATCACTAGGACCTCAGCGTTGTGACCTCAGCATTGTGACCTCAGCATTAGGACCTCAGCAATAGGACCTCAGCAATAGGACCTCAGCAATAGGACCTCAGCAATAGGACCTCAGCATTGTGACCTCCGCAATAGGACCTCCGCAATAGGACCTCAGCAATAGGACCTCAGCAATAGGACCTCAGCAATAGGACCTCAGTAACAGGACCTCAGTAACAGGACCTCAGCATTGCGACCTCAGCACTGTGACCTCATCAATAGGACCTCAGCAATAGGACCTCAGCCTTGTGACCTCAGCAATAGTACCTCAGCAATAGGACCTCAGCATTGTGACCTCAGCTTTGTGACCACAGCAATAGGACCTCAGCATTGTGATCTCAGCAATAGGACCTCAGCAATAGGACCTCAGCATTGTGACCTCAGCAATAGGACCTCAGCCTTGTGACCTCAGCAATAGGACCTCAGCATTAGGACCTCAGCAGTGTGACCACAGCAATAGGACCTCAGCATTGTGACCCCAGCAATAGGACCTCAGCATTGTGACCTCAGCAATAGGACCTCAGAATTGTGACCTCAGAATTGTGACCTCAGCAATAGGACCTCAGCATTGTGACCTCAGCAATAAGACCTCATCAATAGGACCTCAGCAATAGGACCTCAGCAATAGGACCTCAGCATTGTGACCTCAGCATTGTGTCCTCAGCAATAGGACCTAAGCATTGTGACCTCAGCAATAGGACCTCAGCAATAGGACCTCAGCACTGTGACCTCAGCCTTGTGACCACAGCAATAGGACCTCAGCATTGTGACCTCAGCAATAGGACCTCAGCAATAGGACCTCAGCATTGTGATCTCAGCATTGCGACCTCAGCAACAGGACCTCAGCAATAGGACATCAGCAATAGGACCTCAGCAATAGGACCTCAGCATTGTTACCTCAGCAATGTGACCTCAGCAATAGGACCTCAGCAATAGGACCTCAGCATTTAGACCTCAGAAATAGGACCTCAGCATTAGGACCGAAGCAATAGGACCTCAGCAATAGGACATCAGCAATAGAACCTCAGCAATAGGACCTCAGCAGTGTGACCTCAGCAATAGGACCTCAGCAATAGGACCTCAGCAATAGGACCTCAGCATTGTGACCTCAGCAATAGGACCTCAGCAGTGTGACCTCAGCAATAGGACCTCAGTAATAGGACCTCAGCATTGTGACCTCAGCAATAGGACCTCAGCATTGTGGCCTCAGCAATGGGACCTCAGCAATAGGACCTCAGCAATAGGACCTCAGCATTGTGACCTCAGAAATAGGACCTCAGCCTTAGGACCTAAGCAATAGGACCTCAGCAATAGCACCTCAGCATTAGGACCTCAGCATTGTGACCTCAGCAATAGGACCTCAGTCTTGTGACCTCAGCAATAGGACCTCAGCAATAGGACCTCAGCAATAGGACCTCAGCGTTGTGACCTCAGCAATAAGACATCAGCAATAGGACCTCAGCAATAGGACCTCAGCATTGTGACCTCAGCAATAGGACCTCAGATATAGGACCTCACCATTGTAACCTCAGCTATAGGACCTCATCAATAGGACCTTAGAAATAGGACCTCAGCAATAGGACCTCAGCATTGTGACCTCAGCAATGGGACCTCTGCAATAGGACCTCAGCATTGTGACCTCAGCATTGTTACCTATGAAATAGGACCTCAACAATAGTACCTTAGAAATAGGACCTCAGCAATAGGACCTCAGCATTGTGACCTCAGCAATAGGACCTCAGCATTGTGACCTCAGCAATAGGACCTCAGAAATAGGACCTCAGCAATAGGAGATCAGCAATAGGACCTCAGAATTGTGACATCAGAAATAGGGCCTCAGCAATAGGACCTCATCATTGTGAACTCAGCAATAGGACCTCAGCAATAGGACCTCAGCAATAAGACCTCAGCAGCAGGACCTCAGCAATACGACCTCAGCATTGTGACCTCAGCAATAGGACCTCAGCAGTAGGACCTCAGGAATTGGACCTCAGCATTGTGACCTCAGCAATAGGACCTCAGCATTGTGACCTCAGCAACAGGACCTCAGCATTGTGACCTCACCAATAGGACCACAGCAATAAGACCTCAGCAATAGGACCTCAGCATTGTGAACTCAGCAATAAGACCTCAGCAATTGGACCTCAGCAATAGGACCTCAGCATTGTGACCTCAGCAATAGGACCTCATCATTGTGACCTCAGCAATAGGACCTCAGCAATAGGACCTCAGCAATAGGACCTCAGCATTGTGACCTCAGCAGTAGGACTTCAGCAATAGGACCTCAGCACAGTGACCTCAGCAGTAGGACCTCAGCAATAGGACCTCAGCAATAGGACCTCAGAATTGTGACCTCAGCAATAGGACCTCAACAATAGGACCTCAGCAATAGGACCTCAGCATTGTCACCTAAGCAATAGGACCTCAGCAATGTGACCTCAGCATTGTGATCTCAGCAGTAGGACCTCAGCAATAGGACCTCAGCAATAGGACCTCAGCAATAGGACCTCAGCAATAGGACCTCAGCATTGTGACCTCAGCAATAGCACCTCAGCAATAGGACCTTAGCAATGTGACCTCAGCAATAAGACCTCAGCATTGTGACCTCTGCATTGTGACCTCAGCATTGTTACCTCATCAATAGGACCTCAGTATTGTGACCTCAGCATTGTGACCTCAGCTATAGGACCTCAGCAATAGGACCTTAGCACTGTGACCTCAGCAATAGGACCTAAGCATTGTGACCTCAGCAATAGCACCTCAGCAATAGGACCCCAGCAATAGGACGTGAGCAATAAGACCTCAGCATTGTGACCTCAGCAATAGGACCTCAGCATTGTGACCTCAGCAATAGGACCTCAGTAATAGGACCTCAGAAATAGGACCTCAGCATCGTGACCTCAGCAATAGGACCTCAGCACTAGGACCTCAGCACTAGGACCTCACCATTGTGACCTCAGCAATAGGACCACAGCAATAGGACCTCAGCAGTAGGACCTGAGAATTGTGACCTCAGCAATAGGACCTCAGCAATAGGACCTCAGCAATAGGACCTCAGCAATAGGACCTCAGCAATAGGACCTCAGCATTGTTACCTCAGCAAGAGGACCTCAGCATCGTGACCTCAGCAATAGGACCTCAGCATTGTGACCTCAGCAATAGGACCTCAGCATTAAGACCTCTGCATTGTGACCTCAGCAATAGGACGTCAGCAATAGGACCTCAGCAATAGGACCTCAGCATTGTGATCTCAGCAATAGGACCTCAGCAATAGGACCTCAGCATTGTGACCTCAGCAATAGGACCTCAGCAATAGCACCTCAGCAATAGGACCTCAGCATTCTCACCTAATCAATAGGACCTCAGCAATGAGAATTCAGTATTGTGACCTCAGCAATAGGACCTCAACAATAGGACCTAAGCAATAGGACCTCAGCAAGAGGACATCAGCATTGTAACCTCACCATTGTGACCTCAGCAATAGGACGTCAGCATTGTGACCTCAGCAATAGGACCTCAACAATAGGACCTCAGCAATAGGACCTCAGCATTGTCACCTCTGCATTGTGACCTCAGCATTGTGACCTCAACAGTAGGACCTCAGCAATATGACATGAGCAATATGACCTCAGCAGTAGGACCTCAGCATTGTGACCTCAGCATTGTGACCTCAGCAATAGGACCTCAGCAATAGGACCTCAGCATTGTGACCTCTGCATTGTGACCTCAGCAATAGGACCTAAACAATACGACCTCAGCAATAAGACCTCAGCATTGTGACCTCTGCATTGTTACCTCATCAATAGGACCTCAGCATTGTGACCTCAGCAATAGGACCTCAGCAATAGGACCTCAGCATTGTCACCTAAGCAATAGGACCTTAGCACTGTGACCTCAGCAATAGGACCTCAGCAATAGGACCTCAGCATTGTGACCTCAGCAATAGGACCTCAGCAATAGGACCTCAGCATTGTGACCTCAGCAATAGGACCTCAGCATTGTGACCTCAGCAATAGGACCACAGCAATAAGACCTCAGCAATAGGATCTCAGCATTGTGAACTCAGCAATAGGACCTCAGCAATAGGACCTCAGAATTGTGACCTCAGCAATAGGACCTCAGCCTTGTGACCTCAGGAATAGGATTTCAGCTATAGGACCTCAGCACAGTGACCTCAGCAATAGGACCTCAGCAATAGGACCTCAGCAATAGGACCTCAGCATTGTGACCTCAGCAATAGGACCTCAGCATTGTGACCTCAGCAATAGGACCTCAGCAATAGGACGTCATCATTGTGACCTCAGCAATAGTACCTCAGGAATAGGACCTCAGCAATAGGATCTCAGCAATAGGACCTCAGCAATAAGACCTCAGCATTGTGACCTCAGCAATAGGACCTCAGCATTGTGACCTCAGAAATAGGACCTCAGCATTGTGACCTCAGCAATAGGACCTCATCATTGTGACATCAGCAATAGGATCTCAGCATTGTGACCTCAGAAATAGGACCTCAGAAATAGGACCTCAGCAGTAGGACCTCAGCATTGTGACCTCAGCAATAGGACCTCAGCACTAGGACCTAAGCAACAGGACCTCAGCAATAGGACCTCAGCATTGTGACCTCAGCATTGTGACCTCAGCAATAGGACCTCAGCAATAGGACCTCAGCATTGTGACCTCAGCAATAGGACCTCAGCAATAGGACCACAGCAATAGGACCTCAGCAATAGGACCTCAGCATTGTGACCTCAGCAATAGGACCTCAGCAATAATACCTCAGCACTAGGACCTCTGCATTGTGACCTCAGCAATAGGACCTCAGCAATAGGACCTCAGCAATAGGACCTCAGCATTGTGATCTCAGAAATAGGACCTCAGCAAAAGGACCTCAGCATTGTGACCTCAGCAATAGGACCTCAGCATTGTCACCTCTGCATTGTGACCTCTGCACTGTGACCTCAACAGTAGGACCTCAGCAATATGACATGAGCAATAGGACCTCAGCAGTAGGACATCAGCATTGTGACCTCAGCATTGTGACCTCAGCAATAGGACCTCAGCAATAGGACCTCAGCAATAGGACCTTAGCAATAGGACCTCAGCAGTGTGACCTCAGCATTGTGACCTCAGAAATAGGACCTCAGCATTGTGACCTCAGCAATAAGACCTTAGCAATAGGACCTCAGCATTGTGACCTCAGCAATAGGACCTCAGCAATAGGACCTTAGCACTGTGACCTCAGCAATAGGACCACAGCAATAAGATCTCAGCAATAGGACCTCAGCATTGTGAACTCAGCAATAGGACCTCAGCAATAGGACCTCAGCAATCGGACCTCAGCATTGTGACCTCAGCAATAGGACCACAGCAATAAGATCTCAGCAATAGGACCTCAGCATTGTGAACTCAGCAATAGGACCTCAGCAATAGGACCTCAGCAATAGGACCTCAGCATTGTGACCTCAGCAATAGGACCTCAGCAATAGGACCTCAACAATAGGACCTCAGCATTTTGTCCTCAGCAATAGGACCTCAGCCTTGTGACCTCAGCAATAGGACCTCAGCATTGTGACCTCAGCAATAGGATTTCAGCTATAGGACCTCAGCACAGTGACCTCAGCAATAGGACCTCAGCATTGTGACCTCAGCAATAGGACGTCAGCATTGTGACCTCAGCATTGTGACCTCAGCAGTAGGACCTCAGCAATAGGACGTCATCATTGTGACCTCAGCAATAGCAACTCAGCAATAGGACCTGAGCAATAAGACCTCAGCATTGTGACCTCAGCAATAAGACCTCAGCATTGTGACCTCAGAAATAGGACCTCAGCATGGTGACCTCAGCATTGTGACCTCAGCAATAGGACCTCAGCATTGTGACCTCAGCAATAGGACCTCAGCAATAGGACCTCAGCAATAGGACCTCATCATTGTGACCTCAGCAATAGCACCTCAGCAATAGGACCCCAGCAATAGGACCTCAGCAATAAGACCTCAGCATTGTGACCTCAGCAATAGGACCACATCATTGTGACCTCAGAAATAGGACCTCAGAAATAGGACCTCAGAAATAGGACCTCAGCAGTAGGACCTCAGCATTGTGACCTCAGCATTGTGACCTCAGCAATAGGACCTCAGCACTAGGACCTAAGGAATAGGACCTCAGCAATAGGACCTCAGCATTGTGACCTGAGCAATAGGACCTCAGCAATAGGACCTCAGCATTGTGATCTCAGAAATAGGACCTCAGCAATAGGACCTCAGCAATAGGACCTCAGCAATAGGACCTCAGCAATAGGACCTCAGCAATAGGACCTCAGCAATAGGACCTCAGCAATAGGACCTCAGCATTGTTACCTCAGCAATAGGACCACAGCAATAGGACCACAGCAATAGGACCTCAGCAATAGGACCTCAGCATTGTGATCTCAGAAATAGGACCTCAGCAAAAGGACCTCAGCATTGTGACCTCAGCAATAGGACCTCAGCATTGTGACCTCAGCAATAGGACCTCAGCAATGAGAATTCAGCATTGTGACCTCAGCAATAGCACCTCAACAATAGGACCTAAGCAATAGGACCTCAGCAATAGGACATCAGCATTGTAACCTCACCATTGTGACCTCAGCAATAGGACGTCAGCATTGTGACCTCAGCAATAGGACCTCAACAATAGGACCTCAGCAATAGGACCTCAGCATTGTCACCTCTGCATTGTGACCTCAGAAATGTGACCTCAGCAGTAGGACCTCAGCAATATGACATGGGCAATAGGACCTCAGCAGTAGGACCTCAGCATTGTGACCTCAGCATTGTGACCTTAGCAATAGGACCTCAGCATTGTGACCTCAGCAATAAGACCTTAGCAATAGGACCTCAGAATTGTGACCTCAGGAATAGGACCTCAGGATTGTGACCTCAGCAATAGGACCTCATCATTGTGACCTCAGCAATGGGACCTCATAATTGTGACCTCAGCAATAGCACCTCAGCAATAGGACCTCATAAATAAGACCTCAGCATTGTGACCTCAGGAATAGGACCTCAGCATTGTGACCTCAGCAATACGACCACAGCATTGTGACATCTGCATTGTGACCTCAGAAATAGGACCTCATAATTGTGACCTCAGCAATAGCACCTCAGCAATAGGACCTCATAAATAAGACCTCAGCATTGTGACCTCAGGAATAGGACCTCAGCATTGTGACCTCAGCAATACGACCACAGCATTGTGACCTCTGCATTGTGACCTCAGAAATAGGACCTCAGCATTGTGACCTCAGCAATAGGACCATAGCAATAGGACCTCAGCAATAGGATCTCAGCATTGTGACCTCAGCAATAGGACCTTAGAAATAGGACCTCAGAATTGTGACCTCAGAAATAGGACCTCAGCAATAGGACCACAGCAATAGGACCTCAGCAATAGGACCTCAGCATTGTGACCTCAGCAATAGGACCTCAGCATTGTGTCCTCAGCAATAGGACCTCAGCAATAGGACCTCAGCATTCTGACCTCAGCAATAGGATCTCAGCATTGTGACCTCAGCATTGTGACCTCTGCATTGTGACCTCAGCAATAGGACCTCAGCATTGTGACCTCAGAAGTAGGACATCAGCATTGTGACCTCAGCAATAGGACCTCAGCAAAAGGACCTCAGCATTGTGACCTCAGCAATAGGACCTCAGCAATAGGACCTCAGCAATAGGACCTACGCAATAGGACCTACGCAATAGGACCTCAGCATTGTGACCTCAGCAATGAGAATTCAGCATTGTACCTCAGCAATAGGACCTCAACAATAGGACCTAAGCAATAGGACCTCAGCAATAGGACCTCAGCATTGTGACCTCAGCATTGTGACCTCAGCATTGTGACCTCAGCAATAGGACCTCAGCATTGTGTCCTCTGCATTGTGACCTCAGCAATAGGACCTCAGAAATAGGACCTCAGCATTGTGACCTCAGAAATAGGACCTCAGCAATAGGACCTCAGCATTGAGACCTCTGCATTGTGACCTCTGCATTGTGACCTCGGCATTATGACCTCAGGAATATGACCTCAGCAATAGGACCTCAGCAAGAGGACCTCAGCATTGTGACCTCAGCAATAGGACCTCAGCATTAAGACCTCTGCATTGTGACCTCAGCAATAGGATCTCAGGAAAAGGACCTCAGCATTGTGACCTCAGCAATAGGACCTCAGCAATAGCACCTCAGCAATAGGGCCTCAGCAATAGGGCCTCAGCATTATGACCTCAGCAATAGGACCTCAGCAATAGGACCTCAGCAATAGGACCTCAGCAATAGGACCTCAGCAATAGGACCTCAGCAATAGGACCTCAGCATTGTCTCCTAAGCAATAGGACCTCAGCAATGAGAATTCAGCATTGTGACCTCAGCAATAGCACCTCAACAATAGGACCTAAGCAATAAGACCTCAGCAATAGGACATCAGCATTGTAACCTCACCATTGTGACCTCAGCAATAGGACGTCAGCATTGTGACCTCAGCAATAGGATCTCAACAATAGGACCTCAGCAATAGGACCTCAGCATTGTCACCTCTGCATTGTGACCTCAGGAGTAGGACCTCAGCAATATGACATGAGCAGTAGGACCTCAGCAGTAGGACCTCAGCAATAGGACCTCAGCAATAGGACCTCAGCAATAGGACCTCAGCAATAGGACCTCAGCAATAGGACCTCAGCAATAGGACCTCAGCAATAGGACCTCAGGAATAGGACCTCAGCAATAGGACCTCAGCAATAAGACCTTAGAAATAGGACCTCAGCATTGTGACCTCAGCAATAGGACCTCAGCATTGTGACCTCAGCAATAGGATCTCAGCAATAGGACCTCAGCATTGTGACCTCAGCAATAGGACCTCAGCATTGTGACCTCAGCAATCGGACCATAGCAATAGGACCTCAGCAATAGCACCTCAGCAATAGGACCTCAGCATTGTGAACTCAGCAATAGGACTTCAGCAATAGGACCTCAGCACAGTGACCTCAGCAACAGGACCTCAGCATTGTGACCTCAGCCTTGTGACCTCAGCAATAGGACCTTAGCATTGTAACCTCAGCAATAGGACCTCAGCAATAGGACCTCAGCAATAGGACCTCAGCAATAGGACCTCAGCAATGGGACCTCAGCAATGGGACCTAAGCAATAGGACCTCAGAAACAGGACCTCATCATTGTGACCTCAGCAATAGCACCTCAGCAATAGGACATCAGCAATAGGACCTCATAAATAAGACCTCAGCATTGTGACCTCAGCAATAGGACCTCAGCATTGTGACCTCAGCAATACGACCTCAGCATTGTGACCTCAGCAATAGGACCTCAGCAAAAGGACCTCAGCAATAGGACCTCAGCAATAGGACCTCAGCAATAGGACCATAGCAATAGCACCTCAGCAATAGGACCTCAGCAAAAGGACCTCAGCATTGTGACCTCAGCAATAGGACCTCAGCAATAGGACCTCAGCATTGTGACCTCAGCAATAGGACCTCAGCATTGTGACCTCAGCAATAGGACCTCAGCAAAAGGACCTCAGCATTGTGACCTCAGCAATAGGACCTCAGCAATAGGACCTCAGCAATAGCACCTCAGCAATAGGACCTCAGCATTGTGACCTCAGCAATAGGACCTCAGCAATAGGACCTCAGCAATAGGACCTCAGCAATACGACCTCATCAATGAGAATTCAGCATTGTACCTCAGCAATAGGACCTCAACAATAGGACCTCAGAAATAGGACCTCAGAAATAGGACCTCAGCATTGTGACCTCAGCAATAGGACCTCAGCATTGTGACATCAGCAAGAGGACCTCAGCATTGTGACCTCAGCAATAGGACCTCAGCATTGTGTCCTCAGCAATAGGACCTCAGCAATGTGACCTCAGCAATAAGACCTCAGCAATAGGACCTCAGCATTGTGACCTCAGCAATAGGACCTCAGCAATAGGACCTCAGCAATAGGACCTCAGCAATAGGACCTCAGCATTGTGAATTCAGCATTGTGACCTCAGCAATAGGACCTCAGCAATAGGACCTCTGCAATAGGACCTCAGCATTGTTACCTCAGAAACAGGACCTCAGCATTGTGACCTCAGCAATAAGACCTTAGCAATAGGACCTCAGCATTGTGACCTCAGCAATAGGACCTCAGCATTGTGACCTCAGCATTGTGACCTAAGCAATAGGACCTCAGCAATAGGACATCAGCAATAGGACCTCAGCAATAGGACCTCAGCAATAGGATCTCAGCATTGTGACCTCAGCAATAGGACCTCAGAAATAGGACCTCAGCATTGTGACCTCAGAAATAGGACCTCAGCAATAGGACATCAGCAATAGGACCTCAGCATTGTGACCTCAGCATTGTGACCTCAGCATTGTGACCTCAGCATTGTGACCTCAGCATTGTGACCTCAGCATTGTGACCTCAGCAATAGGACCTCAGCAATAGGACCTCAGCAATAGGACCTCAGCAATAGGACCTCAGCAATAGGACCTCAGAATTGTGACCTCAGAAATAGGGCCACAGCAATAGGACCTCATCATTGTGACCTCAGTAATAAGACCTCAGCAATAGGACCTCAGCAATAGGACCTCAGCAATAAGACCTTAGCACTTTGACGTCAGCAATAGGACCTCAGCATTGTGACCTCAGCAATCGGACCTCAGCAATCGGACCTCAGCAATAGGACCTCAGCAATAGGACCTCAGCAATAGGACCTCAGCATTGTGACCTCAGCAATAGGACCACAGCAATAGGACCTCAGCATTTTGTCCTCAGCAATAGGACCTCAGCCTTCTGACCTCAGCAATAGCACCTCAGCATTGTGAACTCAGCAATAGGACTTCAGCAATAGGACCTCAGCACAGTGACCTCAGCAACAGGACCTCAGCAATAGGACCTCAGCAATAGGACCTCAGCATTGTGACCTCAGCCTTGTGACCTCAACCTTGTGACCTCAGCAATAGGACCTCAGCAATAGGACCTCAGCAATGGGACCTCAGCAATGGGACCTCAGCAATGGGACCTCATCATTGTGACCTCAGCAATAGCACCTCAGCAATAGGACCTCAGCAATAGGACCTCATAAATAAGACCTCAGCATTGTGACCTCAGCAATAGGACCTCAGCATTGTGACCTCAGCAATACGACCTCAGCATTGTGACCTCAGCAATAGGACCTCAGCAATAGGACCTCAGCAGTAGGACCTCAGCAGTAGGACCTCAGCATTGTGACCTCAGCAATACGACCTCAGCAATAGGACCTCAGCAAAAGGACCTCAGCATTGTGACCTCAGCAATAGGACCTCAGCAATAGGACCTCAGCAATAGGACCTCAGCAATAGGACCTCAGCATTGTGACCTCAGCAATAGGACCTCAGCATTGTGACCTCAGCAATAGGACCTCAGCATTGTGACCTCAGAAGTAGGACCTCAGCATTGTGACCTCAGCAATAGGACCACAGCAATAGGACCTCTGCAATAGGACCTCAGCATTGTGACCTCAGCATTGTGACCTCAGAAACAGGACCTCAGCATTGTGACCTCAGCAATAAGACCTTAGAAATAGGACCTCAGCATTGTGACCTCAGCAATAGGACCTCAGCATTGTGACCTCAGCATTGTGACCTAAGCAATAGGACCTCAGCAACAGGACCTCAGCAATAGGACATCAGCAATAGGACCTCAGCAATAGGATCTCAGCATTGTGACCTCAGCAATAGGACCTCAGAAATAGGACCTCAGAAATAGGACCTCAGAAATAGGACCTCAGCATTGTGACCTCAGAAATAGGACCTCAGCAATAGGACATCAGCAATAGGACCTCAGTATTGTGACCTCAGCAATAGGACCTCAGCATTGTGATCTCAGCAATAGGACCTCAGCAATAGGACCTCAGAATTGTGACCTCAGAAATAGGGCCACAGCAATAGGACCTCATCATTGTGACCTCAGCCATAAGACCTCAGCAATAGGACCTCAGCAATAGGACCTCAGCAATAAGACCTTAGCACTGTGACGTCAGCAATAGGACCTCAGCATTGTGACCTCAGCAATCGGACCTCAGCAATAGGACCTCAACAATAGGACCTCAGCAATAGGACCTCAGCATTGTGACCTCAGCAATAGGACCACAGCAATAGGACCTCAGCATTTTGTCCTCAGCAATAAGACCTCAGCCTTCTGACCTCAGCAATAGGACCTCAGCATTGTGAACTCAGCCTTGTGACCTCAGCAATAGGACCTCAGCATTGTGACCTCAGCAATAGGACCTCAGCAATGGGACCTCAGCAATAGGACCTAAACAATAGGACCTCAGCAACAGGACCTCATCATTGTGACCTCAGCAATAGCACCTCAGCAGTAGGACCTCAGCAATAGGACCTCATAAATAAGACCTCAGCATTGTGACCTCAGCAATAGGACCTCAGCATTGTGACCTCAGCAATAGGACCTCAGCAATAGGACCTCAGCATTGTGACCTCAGCAATAGGACCATAGCAATAGGACCTCAGCAATAGGACCTCAGCAAAAGGACCTCAGCATTGTGACCTCAGCAATAGGACCTCAGCAATAGGACCTCAGCAATAGGACCTCAGCAATAGGACCTCAGCAATAGGACCTCAGCATTGTGACCTCAGAAGTAGGACCTCAGCATTGTGACCTCAGCAATAGGACCTCAGCAAAAGGACCTCAGCATTGTGACCTCAGCATTGTGACCTCAGCAATAGCACCTCAGCAATAGGACCTCAGCAGTAGGACCTCAGCAGTAGGACCTCAGCAGTAGGACCTCAGCAATGAGAATTCAGCATTGTACCTCAGCAATAGGACCTCAACAATAGGACCTCAGCATTGTGACCTCAGCATTGTGACCTCAGCAAGAGGACCTCAGCATTGTGACCTCAGCAATAGGACCTCAGCATTGTGTCCTCTGCATTGTGTCCTCTGCATTAGGAGCTCAGCAATAGGACCTCAGCATTGTGACCTCAGAAATAGGACCTCAGCATTGTGACCTCAGAAATAGGACCTCAGCAATAGGACCTCAGCAATAGGACCTCAGCAATAGGACCTCAGCATTGTGACCTCAGCAATACGACCTCAGCAATGAGTATTCAGCATTGTACCTCAGCAATAGGACCTCAGCATTGTGACCTCAACAATAGGACCTCAGCAATAGGACCTCAGCAATAGGACCTCAGCATTGTGACCTCAGAAATAGGACCTCAGCAATAGGACCTCAGCAATAGGACCTCAACAATAGGACCTCAACAATAAGACCTCAGCATTGTGACCTCTGCATTGTGACCTCAGCAATAGGACCTCAGCAATAGGACCTCAGCAATAGGACCTCAGCAATAGGACCTCAGCAATAGGACCTCTGCATTGTGACCTCAGCAATAGGACCTCAGCAATAGGACCTCAGCAATAGGACCTCAGCATTGTGATCTCATCAATAGGACCTCAGCAGAAGGACCTCAGCATTGTAACCGCAGCAATAGGACCTCAGCAATAGCACCTCAGCAATAGGGCCTCAGCATTATGACCTCAGCAATAGGACCTCAGCAATAGGACCTCAGCAATAGGACCTCAGCAATAGGACCTCAGCATTAAGACCTCTGCATTGTGACCTCAGCAATAGCACCTCAAAAATAGGACCTAAGCAATAGGACCTCAGCAATAGGACATCAGCATTGTAACCTCACCATTGTGACCTCAGCAATAGGACGTCAGCATTGTGACCTCAGCAATAGGATCTCAACAATAGGACCTCAGCAATAGGACCTCAGCATTGTCACCTCTGCATTGTGACCTCAGGAGTAGGACCTCAGGAGTAGGACCTCAGGAGTAGGGCCTCAGGAGTAGGACCTCAGGAGTAGGACCTCAGCAATAGGACCTCAGCAATAGGACCTCAGCAATAGGACCTCAGCAATAAGACCTTAGAAATAGGACCTCAGCATTGTGACCTCAGCAATAGGACCTCAGCAATAGGACCTCAGCAATAGGACCTCAGCATTGTGACCTCAGCAATAGGACCTCAGCATTGTGACCTCAGCAATAGGACCTCAGCATTGTGACCTCAGCAATCGGACCATAGCAATAGGACCTCAGCAATAGGGCCTCAGCATTGTGACCTCACCATTGTGACCTCAGCAATAGGACCTCAGCATTGTGACCTCAGCAATAGGACCTCAGCATTAGGACCTCAGAAATAGGACCTCAGCATTGTGACCTCAGCAATAGGACCTCAGCAATAGGACCTCAGCAATAGGACCTCCGAAATAGGACCTCAGCATTGTGACCTCAGCAATAGGAGCTCAGCAATAGGAGCTCAGCAATAGGACCTCTGCAATAGGACCTCTGCAATAGGACCTCTGCAATAGGACCTCAGCATTGTGACCTCAGAAACAGGACCTCAGCATTGTGACCTCAGCATTAAGACCTTAGCAATAGGACTTCAGCATTGTGACCTCAGCAACAGGACCTCAGCAATAGGACATCAGCAATAGGACCTCAGCAATAGGATCTCAGCATTGTGACCTCAGCAATAGGACCTCAGAAATAGGACCTCAGCATTGTGACCTCAGAAATAGGACCTCAGCAATAGGACATCAGCAATAGGACCTCAGCATTGTGACCTCAGCAATAGGACCTCAGCTTTGTGACCTCAGCAATAGGACCTCAGCAATAGGACCTCAGCAATAGGACCTCAGCAATAGGACCTCAGAATTGTGACCTCAGAAATAGGGCCACAGCAATAGGACGTCATCATTGTGACCTCAGCAATAGGACCTCAGCAATAGGACCTCAGCAATAAGACCTTAGCACTGTGACGTCAGCAATAGGACCTCAGCATTGTGACATCATCATTGTGACCTCAGCAATCGGACCTCAGCAATAGGACCTCAGCATTGTGAACTCAGCAATAGGACCTCAGCAATAGGACCTCAGCAATAGGACCTCAGCAATAGGACCTCAGCAATAGGACCTCAGCAATAGGACCTCAGCAATAGGACCTCAGCAATAGGACCTCAGCATTTTGTCCTCAGCAATAGGACCTCAGCCTTCTGACCTCAGCAATAGGACCTCAGCATTGTGAACTCAGCAATAGGACCTAAGCACAGTGACCTCAGCAATAGGACCTCAGCAATAGGACCTCAGCCTTGTGACCTCAGCAATAGGACCTCAGCATTGTGACCTCAGCAATAGGACCTCAGCAATAGGACCTCAGCAATAGGACCTCAGCAATAGGACCTCAGCACTGTGACATCAGCAATAGGACCTCAGCAATAGGACCTCAGCATTGTGACCTCAGCAATAGGACATGAGAAATAGGACCTTAGCAATAGGACCTCAGCATTTTGACCTCAGCAATAGGACCTCAGCCTTGTGACCTCAGCATTGTGACCTTAGCAATAGGACCTCAGCAGTAGGACCTCAGCATTGTGACCTCAGCATTGTGACCTCAGCAATAGGACCTCAGCATTGTGACCTCAGGAATAGGACCTCAGCAACAGGACCTCAGCATTGTGACCTCAGCAATAGGACCTCAGCAATAGGACCTCAGCATTGTGACCTCAGCATTGTGACCTTAGCAATAGGACCTTAGCAATAGGACCTCAGCATTGTGATCTCAGCATTGTGACCTTAGCAATAGGACCTCAGCATTGTGACCTTAGCAATAGGACCTCAGCATTGTGACATCTGCATTGTGACCTCAGCAATAAGACCTCAGCAATAGGACCTCAGCAATATGACATGAGCAATAGGACCTCAGCAGTAGGACCTCAGCATTGTGACCTCAGCATTGTGACCTCAGAAATAAGACCTCAGCAATAGGACCTCAGCAATATGACATGAGCAATAGGACCTCAGCAGTAGGACCTAAGCATTGTGACCTCAGCATTGCGACCTCAGCAATAGGACCTCAGCAATAGGACCTCAGCATTGTCACCTAAGCAATAGGACGTCAGCAATGAGAATTCAGGATTGTGACCTCAGAAATAGGATCTCAACAATAGGATCTAAGCAATAGGACCTCAGCAATAGGACCTCCGCATTGTGACCGCAGCAATAGGACCTCAGCAATAGGACCTCAGCAATAGGACCTCGGCAATAGGACCTCAGCATTGTCACCTAATCAATAGGACATCAGCAATGTGACCTCAGCATTATGACCTCAGCAATAGGACGTCAGCATTGTGACCTCAGCAATAGGACCTCAACAATAGGACCTAAGCAATAGGACCTCAGCATTGTGACCTCAGCAATAGGACCTCAGCAATAGGACCTCAGCAATAGGACCTCAGCAATAGGACCTCAGCAATAGGACCTCAGCAATAGGACCTCAGCAATAGGACCACGGCAATAGGACCACGGCAATAGGACCACGGCATTGTAACCTAATCAATAGGACCTAAGCATTGTGACCTCAGCATTGTGACCTCAGCATTGTGACCTCAGCAATAGGACCTCAGCAATAGGACCTCAGCAATAGGACCTCAGCAAAAGGACCTCAGCAAAAGGACCTCAGGAATAGGACCTCGGCAATAGGACCTCGGCAATAGGACCTCAGCATTGTCACCTAATCAATAGGACATCAGCAATGTGACCTCAGCATTGTGTCCTCAGCAATAGGACCACAGCAATAGGACCTCAGCAATAGGACCTCAGCAATAAGACCTCAGCATTGTGACCTCAGCAATAGGACCTCAGCATTTTGACCACCGCAATAGTGCCTCAGCAATAGGACCTCAGCAATAGGACCTCAGCAATAGGACCTCAGCAATAGGACCTCAGCATTGTGACCTCAGCATTGTGACCTCAGCAAAAGGACCTCAGCAATAGGACCTCAGCAATAGGACCTCAGCAATAGGACCTCAGTATTGTGACCTCAGCAATAGGGCCTCAGCAATAGGACCTCAGCATTGTGACCTCAGCAATAGGACCACAGCAATAGGACCTCAGCAATAGGACCTCAGCAATAAGACCTCAGCATTGTGACCTCAGCAATAGGACCTCAGAATTTTGACCTCCGCAATAGTGCCTCAGCAATAGGACCTCAGCAATAGGACCTCAGCATTGTGACCTCAGCATTGTGACCTCAGCATTGTGACCTCAGCAATAGGACCTCAGCAGTAGGACCTTAGCATTGTGACCTCAGCATTGTGACCTCAGCAATAGGACCTCAGCAAGAGGACCTCAGCAATATAGCCTCAGCATTGTGACCTCAGCATTGTGACCTCAGCAATAGGACCTCAGCATTGTGACCTCAGCAATAGGACCTCAGCAATAGGACCTCAGCATTGTGACATCAACAATAGGATATCAACAATAGGACCTAAGCAATAGGACCTCAGCATTGTGACCTCAGCATTGTGACCTCAGCAATAGGACGTCAGCATTGTGACCTCAGCAATAGGACCTCAGCAATAGGACCTCAGCAATAGGACCTCAGCATTGTGACCTCAGCATTGTGACCTCAGCATTGTGACCTCAGCAATAGGACCTCAGCATTGTCACCTAAGCAATAGGACGTCAGCAATGAGAATTCAGCATTGTGACCTCAGAAATAGGACCTCAGCAATAGGATCTAAGCAATAGGACCTCAGCAATAGGACCTCAGCATTGTGACCGCAGCAATAGGACGTCAGCAATAGGACCTCAGCATTGTGACCGCAGCAATAGGACCTCAGCAATAGGACCTCAGAAATAGGACCTCAGCAATAGGACCTCAGCAATAGGACCTCAGCATTGTCACCTAATCAATAGGACATCAGCAATGTGACCTCAGCATTGTGACCTCAGCAATAGGACGTCAGCATTGTGACCTCAGCAATAGGACCTCAACAATAGGACCTCAGCAATAGGACCTCAGCATTGTGACCTCAGCAATAGGACCTCAGCAATAGGACCTCAGCAATAGGACTTCAGCAATAGGACCTCAGCAATTGGACCACGGCAATAGGACCACGGCATTGTCACCTAATCAATAGGACCTAAGCATTGTGACCTCAGCATTGTGACCTCAGCAATAGGACCTCAACAATAGGACCTCAGCAATAGGACCTCAGCAATAGGACCTCAGCAATAGGACCTCAGCAATAGGACCTCAGCATTGTGACCTCAGCAAAAGGACCTCAGCAATAGGACCTCGGCAATCGGACCTCAGCATTGTCACCTAATCAATAGGACATCAGCAATGTGACCTCAGCATTGTGACCTCAGCAATAGGACCTCAGCAATAGGACCTCAGCAATAGGACCTCAGCAATAGGACCTCAGCAATAGGACCTCAGCATTGTGACCTCAGCAATAGGACCTCAGCAATAGGACCTCAGCAATAGGACCTCAGCAATAGGACCTCAGCAATAGGACCTCAGCATTGTGACCTCAGCATTGTGACCTCAGCATTGTGACCTCAGCATTGTGACCTCAGCAATAGGACCTCAGCAATAGGACCTCAGCAATAGGACCTCAGCAATAGGACCTCAGCAATAGGACCTCAGCATTGTGACCTCAGCATTGTGACCTCAGCAATAGGACCTCAGCAATAGGACCTCGGCAATAGGACCTCAGTATTGTGACCTCAGCAATAGGGCCTCAGCAATAGGACCTCAGCATTGTGACCTCAGCAATAGGACCACAGCAATAGGACCTCAGCAATAGGACCTCAGCAATAGGACCTCAGCATTGTGACCTCAGAAATAGGACCTCAGAATTTTGACCTCCGCAATAGTGCCTCAGCAATAGGACCTCAGCAATAGGACCTCAGCATTGTGACCTCAGCATTGTGACCTCAGCATTGTGACCTCAGCAATAGGACCTCAGCAGTAGGACCTTAGCATTGTGACCTCAGCATTGTGACCTCAGCAATAGGACCTCAGCAAGAGGACCTCAGCAATATAGCCTCAGAATTGTGACCTCAGCATTGTGACCTCAGCAATAGGACCTCAGCATTGTGACCTCAGCAATAGGACCTCAGCAATAGGACCTCAGCATTGTGACATCAACAATAGGATATCAACAATAGGACCTAAGCAATAGGACCTCAGCATTGTGACCTCAGCATTGTGACCTCAGCAATAGGACGTCAGCATTGTGACCTCAGCAATAGGACCTCAGCAATAGGACCTCAGCAATAGGACCTCAGCAATAGGACCTCAGCATTGTGACCTCAGCAATAGGACCTCAGCATTGTCACCTAAGCAATAGGACGTCAGCAATGAGAATTCAGCATTGTGACCTCAGAAATAGGACCTCAGCAATAGGATCTAAGCAATAGGACCTCAGCAATAGGACCTCAGCATTGTGACCGCAGCAATAGGACGTCAGCAATAGGACCTCAGCATTGTGACCGCAGCAATAGGACCTCAGCAATAGGACCTCAGAAATAGGACCTCAGCAATAGGACCTCAGCAATAGGACCTCAGCATTGTCACCTAATCAATAGGACATCAGCAATGTGACCTCAGCATTGTGACCTCAGCAATAGGACGTCAGCATTGTGACCTCAGCAATAGGACCTCAACAATAGGACCTCAGCAATAGGACCTCAGCATTGTGACCTCAGCAATAGGACCTCAGCAATAGGACCTCAGCAATAGGACTTCAGCAATAGGACCTCAGCAATTGGACCACGGCAATAGGACCACGGCATTGTCACCTAATCAATAGGACCTAAGCATTGTGACCTCAGCATTGTGACCTCAGCAATAGGACCTCAGCAACAGGACCTCAGCAATAGGACCTCAGCAATAGGACCTCAGCAATAGGACCTCAGCAATAGGACCTCAGCATTGTGACCTCAGCAAAAGGACCTCAGCAATAGGACCTCAGCAATAGGACCTCGGCAATCGGACCTCAGCATTGTCACCTAATCAATAGGACATCAGCAATGTGACCTCAGCATTGTGACCTCAGCAATAGGACCTCAGCAATAGGACCTCAGCAATAGGACCTCAGCAATAGGACCTCAGCATTGTGACCTCAGCATTGTGACCTCAGCAATAGGACCTCAGCAATAGGACCTCAGCAATAGGACCTTAGCAATAGGACCTCAGCATTGTGACCTCAGCATTGTGACCTCAGCATTGTGACCTGAGCATTGTGACCTCAGAAAAAGGACCTCAGCATTGTGACCTCAGCAAAAGGACCTCAGCAATAGGACCTCAGCAATAGGACCTCGGCAACAGGACCTCAGTATTGTGACCTCAGCAATAGGGCCTCAGCAATAGGACCTCAGCATTGTGACCTCAGCAATAGGACCACAGCAATAGGACCTCAGCAATAGGACCTCAGCAATAAGACCTCAGTATTGTGACCTCAGCAATAGGACCTCAGAATTTTGACCTCCGCAATAGTGCCTCAGCAATAGGACCTCAGCAATAGGACCTCAGCATTGTGACCTCAGCATTGTGACCTCAGCATTGTGACCTCAGCAATAGGACCTCAGCAGTAGGACCTTAGCATTGTGACCTCAGCATTGTGACCTCAGCAATAGGACCTCAGCAAGAGGACCTCAGCAATATAGCCTCAGCATTGTGACCTCAGCATTGTGACCTCAGCAATAGGACCTCAGCATTGTGACCTCAGCAATAGGACCTCAGCAATAGGACCTCAGCATTGTGACATCAACAATAGGATATCAACAATAGGACCTAAGCAATAGGACCTCAGCATTGTGACCTCAGCATTGTGACCTCAGCAATAGGACGTCAGCATTGTGACCTCAGCAATAGGACCTCAGCAATAGGACCTCAGCAATAGGACCTCAGCATTGTGACCTCAGCATTGTGACCTCAGCATTGTGACCTCAGCAATAGGACCTCAGCATTGTCACCTAAGCAATAGGACGTCAGCAATGAGAATTCAGCATTGTGACCTCAGAAATAGGACCTCAGCAATAGGATCTAAGCAATAGGACGTCAGCAATAGGACCTCAGCATTGTGACCGCAGCAATAGGACGTCAGCAATAGGACCTCAGCATTGTGACCGCAGCAATAGGACCTCAGCAATAGGACCTCAGAAATAGGACCTCAGCAATAGGACCTCAGCAATAGGACCTCAGCATTGTCACCTAATCAATAGGACATCAGCAATGTGACCTCAGCATTGTGACCTCAGCAATAGGACGTCAGCATTGTGACCTCAGCAATAGGACCTCAACAATAGGACCTCAGCAATAGGACCTCAGCATTGTGACCTCAGCAATAGGACCTCAGCAATAGGACCTCAGCAATAGGACTTCAGCAATAGGACCTCAGCAATTGGACCACGGCAATAGGACCACGGCATTGTCACCTAATCAATAGGACCTAAGCATTGTGACCTCAGCATTGTGACCTCAGCAATAGGACCTCAACAATAGGACCTCAGCAATAGGACCTCAGCAATAGGACCTCAGCAATAGGACCTCAGCAATAGGACCTCAGCAATAGGACCTCAGCAAAAGGACCTCGGCAATCGGACCTCAGCATTGTCACCTAATCAATAGGATATCAGCAATGTGACCTCAGCATTGTGACCTCAGCAATAGGACCTCAGCAATAGGACCTCAGCAATAGGACCTCAGCATTGTGACCTCAGCATTGTGACCTCAGCATTGTGACCTCAGCAATAGGACCTCAGCAATAGGACCTCAGCAATAGGACCTCAGCAATAGGACCTCAGCATTGTGACCTCAGCATTGTGACCTCAGCATTGTGACCTCAGCAATAGGACCTCAGCAATAGGACCTCAGCAATAGGACCTCAGCAATAGGACCTCAGCATTGTGACCTCAGCATTGTGACCTCAGCATTGTGACCTCAGCAAAAGGACCTCAGCAATAGGACCTCAGCAATAGGACCTCGGCAATAGGACCTCGGCAATAGGACCTCAGTATTGTGACCTCAGCAATAGGGCCTCAGCAATAGGACCTCAGCATTGTGACCTCAGCAATAGGACCACAGCAATAGGACCTCAGCAATAGGACCTCAGCAATAAGACCTCAGCATTGTGACCTCAGCAATAGGACCTCAGAATTTTGACCTCCGCAATAGTGCCTCAGCAATAGGACCTCAGCAATAGGACCTCAGCATTGTGACCTCAGCATTGTGACCTCAGCAGTAGGACCTTAGCATTGTGACCTCAGCATTGTGACCTCAGCAATAGGACCTCAGCAAGAGGACCTCAGCAATATAGCCTCAGCATTGTGACCTCAGCATTGTGACCTCAGCAATAGGACCTCAGCATTGTGACCTCAGCAATAGGACCTCAGCAATAGGACCTCAGCATTGTGACATCAACAATAGGATATCAACAATAGGACCTAAGCAATAGGACCTCAGCATTGTGACCTCAGCATTGTGACCTCAGCAATAGGACGTCAGCATTGTGACCTCAGCAATAGGACCTCAGCAATAGGACCTCAGCATTGTGACCTCAGCATTGTGACCTCAGCATTGTGACCTCAGCAATAGGACCTCAGCATTGTCACCTAAGCAATAGGACGTCAGCAATGAGAAGTCAGCATTGTGACCTCAGAAATAGGACCTCGGCAATAGGATCTAAGCAATAGGACCTCAGCAATAGGACCTCGGCAATAGGACCTCAGCAATAGCACCTCAGCAATAGGACCTCAGCATTGTGACCTCAGCAATAGGACCTCAGCAATAGGACCTCAGCAATAGGACCTCAGCAATACGACCTCATCAATGAGAATTCAGCATTGTACCTCAGCAATAGGACCTCAACAATAGGACCTCAGAAATAGGACCTCAGAAATAGGACCTCAGCATTGTGACCTCAGCAATAGGACCTCAGCATTGTGACATCAGCAAGAGGACCTCAGCATTGTGACCTCAGCAATAGGACCTCAGCATTGTGTCCTCAGCAATAGGACCTCAGCAATGTGACCTCAGCAATAAGACCTCAGCAATAGGACCTCAGCATTGTGACCTCAGCAATAGGACCTCAGCAATAGGACCTCAGCAATAGGACCTCAGCAATAGGACCTCAGCAATAGGACCTCAGCATTGTGAATTCAGCATTGTGACCTCAGCAATAGGACCTCAGCAATAGGACCTCTGCAATAGGACCTCAGCATTGTTACCTCAGAAACAGGACCTCAGCATTGTGACCTCAGCAATAAGACCTTAGCAATAGGACCTCAGCATTGTGACCGCAGCAATAGGACGTCAGCAATAGGACCTCAGCATTGTGACCGCAGCAATAGGACCTCAGCAATAGGACCTCAGAAATAGGACCTCAGCAATAGGACCTCAGCAATAGGACCTCAGCATTGTCACCTAATCAATAGGACATCAGCAATGTGACCTCAGCATTGTGACCTCAGCAATAGGACGTCAGCATTGTGACCTCAGCAATAGGACCTCAACAATAGGACCTCAGCAATAGGACCAAAGCATTGTGACCTCAGCAATAGGACCTCAGCAATAGGACCTCAGCAATAGGACCTCAGCAATAGGACTTCAGCAATAGGACCTCAGCAATTGGACCACGGCAATAGGACCACGGCATTGTCACCTAATCAATAGGACCTAAGCATTGTGACCTCAGCATTGTGACCTCAGCAATAGGACCTCAGCAACAGGACCTCAGCAACAGGACCTCAGCAATAGGACCTCAGCAATAGGACCTCAGCAATAGGACCTCAGCATTGTGACCTCAGCAAAAGGACCTCAGCAATAGGACCTCAGCAATAGGACCTCGGCAATCGGACCTCAGCATTGTCACCTAATCAATAGGACATCAGCAATGTGACCTCAGCATTGTGACCTCAGCAATAGGACCTCAGCAATAGGACCTCAGCAATAGGACCTCAGCAATAGGACCTCAGCAATAGGACCTCAGCAATAGGACCTCAGCAATAGGACCTCAGCATTGTGACCTCAGCAATAGGACCTCAGCAATAGGACCTCAGCAATAGGACCTTAGCAATAGGACCTCAGCATTGTGACCTCAGCATTGTGACCTCAGCATTGTGACCTGAGCATTGTGACCTCAGAAAAAGGACCTCAGCATTGTGACCTCAGCAAAAGGACCTCAGCAATAGGACCTCAGCAATAGGACCTCGGCAACAGGACCTCAGTATTGTGACCTCAGCAATAGGGCCTCAGCAATAGGACCTCAGCATTGTGACCTCAGCAATAGGACCATAGCAATACGACCTCAGCAATAGGACCTCAACATTGTGACCTCAGCATTGTGACCTCAGCAATAGGACCTCAGCATTTTGACCTCCGCAATAGTGCCTCAGCAATAGGACCTCAGCAATAGGACCTCAGCATTGTGACCTCAGCATTGTGACCTCAGCAATAGGACCTCAGCAATAGGGCCTTAGCATTCTGATCTCAGCATTGTGACCTCAGCAATAGGACCTCAGCAAGAGGACCTCAGCAAGAGGACCTCAGCATTGTGACCTCTGCATTGTGACCTCTGCATTGTGACCTCAGCAATAGGACCTCAGAAATAGGACCTCAGCACTAGGACCTCAGCACTTTGACCTCAGCAATAGGACCTCAACTTTGTGACCTCAGCATTGTGACCTCAGAAACAGGACCTCAGCATTGTGACCTCAGCAATAGGACCTCAGCAATAGGACCTCAGCAATAGGACCTCAGCATTGTGACCTCAGCAATAGGACCTCAACAATAGGACCTCAGCATTGTAACCTCAGCAATAGCACCTCAGCAATAGGACCTCTGCAATAGGACCTCAGCATTGTGACCTCAGCATTGTGACCTCAGCAATAGTACCTCAGCAATAGGACCACAGCAATAGGACCACAGCAATAGGACCACAGCAATAGGACCTCAGCAATAGGACCTCAGCATTGTGACCTCAGCAATAGGACCTCAGCATTTTGACCTCCGCAATAGAGCCTCAGCAATAGGACCTCAGCAAGAGGACCTCAGCATTGTGACCTCAGCATTGTGACCTCAGCAATAGGACCTCAGCAAGAGGACCTCAGAAATATAGCCTCAGCATTGTGACCTCAGCATTGTGACCTCAGCAATAGGACCTCAGCATTGTGACCTCAGCAATAAGACCTCAGCATTGTGTCCTCAGCATTGTGACCTCAGCATTGTGACCTCAGCAATAGGACGTCAGCATTGTGACCTCAGCAATAGGACCTCAACAATAGGACCTCAGCATTGTGACCTCTGCATTTTGACCTCAGCAATAGGACCTCAGCATTGTCACCTAAGCAATAGGACGTCAGCAATGAGAATTCAGCATTGTGACCTCAGAAATAGGATCTCAACAATAGGACCTCAGCAATAGGACCTCAGCATTGTGACCGCAGCAATAGGACCTCAGCAATAGGACCTCAGCAATAGGACCTCAGCATTGTCACCTAATCAATAGGACATCAGCAATGTGACCTCAGCATTGTGACCTCAGCAATAGGACGTCAGCATTGTGACCTCAGCAATAGGACCTCAAAAATAGGTCCTCAGCAATAGGACCTCAGCATTGTGACCTCAGCATTGTGACCTCAGCAATAGGACCTCAGCAATAGGACCTCAGCAATAGGACCTCAGCAATAGGACCACGGCAATAGGACCACAGCATTGTCACCTAATCAATAGGACCTAAGCATTGTGACCTCAGCATTGTGACCTCAGCATTGTGACCTCAGCAAAAGGACCTCAGCAAAAGGACCTCAGCAAAAGGACCTCAGCAATAGGACCTCAGCAATAGGACCTTAGCAATAGGACCTCAGCATTGTGACCTCAGCATTGTGACCTCAGCATTGTGACCTGAGCAATAGGACGTCAGCATTGTGACCTCAGCAATAGGACCTCAACAATAGGACCTCAGCATTGTGACCTCAGCAATAGGACCTCAGCAATAGGACCTCAGCAATAGGACTTCAGCAATAGGACCTCAGCAATTGGACCACGGAAATAGGACCACGGCATTGTCACCTAATCAATAGGACCTAAGCATTGTGACCTCAGCATTGTGACCTCAGCAATAGGACCTCAACAATAGGACCTCAGCAATAGGACCTCAGCAATAGGACCTCAGCAATAGGACCTCAGCATTGTGACCTCAGCAAAAGGACCTCAGCAATAGGACCTCAGCAATAGGACCTCGGCAATCGGACCTCAGCATTGTCACCTAATCAATAGGATATCAGCAATGTGACCTCAGCATTGTGACCTCAGCAATAGGACCTCAGCAATAGGACCTCAGCAATAGGACCTCAGCAATAGGACCTCAGCATTGTGACCTCAGCATTGTGACCTCAGCATTGTGACCTCAGCAATAGGACCTCAGCAATAGGACCTCAGCAATAGGACCTCAGCAATAGGACCTCAGCATTGTGACCTCAGCATTGTGACCTCAGCATTGTGACCTCAGCATTGTGACCTCAGCAATAGGACCTCAGCAATAGGACCTCAGCAATAGGACCTCAGCAATAGGACCTCAGCAATAGGACCTCAGCATTGTGACCTCAGCAAAAGGACCTCAGCAATAGGACCTCAGCAATAGGACCTCGGCAATAGGACCTCAGTATTGTGACCTCAGCAATAGGGCCTCAGCAATAGGACCTCAGCATTGTGACCTCAGCAATAGGACCACAGCAATAGGACCTCAGCAATAGGACCTCAGCAATAAGACCTCAGCATTGTGACCTCAGCAATAGGACCTCAGAATTTTGACCTCCGCAATAGTGCCTCAGCAATAGGACCTCAGCAATAGGACCTCAGCATTGTGACCTCAGCATTGTGACCTCAGCATTGTGACCTCAGCATTGTGACCTCAGCAGTAGGACCTTAGCATTGTGACCTCAGCATTGTGACCTCAGCAATAGGACCTCAGCAAGAGGACCTCAGCAATATAGCCTCAGCATTGTGACCTCAGCATTGTGACCTCAGCAATAGGACCTCAGCATTGTGACCTCAGCAATAGGACCTCAGCAATAGGACCTCAGCATTGTGACATCAACAATAGGATATCAACAATAGGACCTAAGCAATAGGACCTCAGCATTGTGACCTCAGCATTGTGACCTCAGCAATAGGACGTCAGCATTGTGACCTCAGCAATAGGACCTCAGCAATAGGACCTCAGCAATAGGACCTCAGCATTGTGACCTCAGCATTGTGACCTCAGCATTGTGACCTCAGCAATAGGACCTCAGCATTGTCACCTAAGCAATAGGACGTCAGCAATGAGAATTCAGCATTGTGACCTCAGAAATAGGACCTCAGCAATAGGATCTAAGCAATAGGACCTCAGCAATAGGACCTCAGCATTGTGACCGCAGCAATAGGACGTCAGCAATAGGACCTCAGCATTGTGACCGCAGCAATAGGACCTCAGCAATAGGACCTCAGAAATAGGACCTCAGCAATAGGACCTCAGCAATAGGACCTCAGCATTGTCACCTAATCAATAGGACATCAGCAATGTGACCTCAGCATTGTGACCTCAGCAATAGGACGTCAGCATTGTGACCTCAGCAATAGGACCTCAACAATAGGACCTCAGCAATAGGACCTCAGCATTGTGACCTCAGCAATAGGACCTCAGCAATAGGACCTCAGCAATAGGACTTCAGCAATAGGACCTCAGCAATTGGACCACGGCAATAGGACCACGGCATTGTCACCTAATCAATAGGACCTAAGCATTGTGACCTCAGCATTGTGACCTCAGCAATAGGACCTCAGCAACAGGACCTCAGCAATAGGACCTCAGCAATAGGACCTCAGCAATAGGACCTCAGCAATAGGACCTCAGCAATAGGACCTCAGCATTGTGACCTCAGCAAAAGGACCTCAGCAATAGGACCTCAGCAATAGGACCTCGGCAATCGGACCTCAGCATTGTCACCTAATCAATAGGACATCAGCAATGTGACCTCAGCATTGTGACCTCAGCAATAGGACCTCAGCAATAGGACCTCAGCAATAGGACCTCAGCAATAGGACCTCAGCATTGTGACCTCAGCATTGTGACCTCAGCAATAGGACCTCAGCAATAGGACCTCAGCAATAGGACCTTAGCAATAGGACCTCAGCATTGTGACCTCAGCATTGTGACCTCAGCATTGTGACCTGAGCATTGTGACCTCAGAAAAAGGACCTCAGCATTGTGACCTCAGCAAAAGGACCTCAGCAATAGGACCTCAGCAATAGGACCTCGGCAACAGGACCTCAGTATTGTGACCTCAGCAATAGGGCCTCAGCAATAGGACCTCAGCATTGTGACCTCAGCAATAGGACCATAGCAATACGACCTCAGCAATAGGACCTCAGCAATAGGACCTCAGCATTGTGACCTCAGCAATAGGACCTCAGCATTTTGACCTCCGCAATAGTGCCTCAGCAATAGGACCTCAGCAATAGGACCTCAGCATTGTGACCTCAGCATTGTGACCTCAGCAATAGGACCTCAGCAATAGGGCCTTAGCATTCTGATCTCAGCATTGTGACCTCAGCAATAGGACCTCAGCAAGAGGACCTCAGCAAGAGGACCTCAGCAAGAGGACCTCAGCATTGTGACCTCTGCATTGTGACCTCTGCATTGTGACCTCAGCAATAGGACCTCAGAAATAGGACCTCAGCACTAGGACCTCAGCACTTTGACCTCAGCAATAGGACCTCAACTTTGTGACCTCAGCATTGTGACCTCAGAAACAGGATCTCAGCATTGTGACCTCAGCAATAGGACCTCAGCAATAGGACCTCAGCACTAGGACCTCAGCATTGTGACCTCAGCAATAGGACCTCAACAATAGGACCTCAGCATTGTAACCTCAGCAATAGCACCTCAGCAATAGGACCTCTGCAATAGGACCTCAGCATTGTGACCTCAGCATTGTGACCTCAGCAATAGTACCTCAGCAATAGGACCACAGCAATAGGACCACACCAATAGGACCTCAGCAATAGGACCTCAGCATTGTGACCTCAGCAATAGGACCTCAGCATTTTGACCTCCGCAATAGAGCCTCAGCAATAGGACCTCAGCAAGAGGACCTCAGCATTGTGACCTCAGCATTGTGACCTCAGCAATAGGACCTCAGCAAGAGGACCTCAGAAATATAGCCTCAGCATTGTGACCTCAGCATTGTGACCTCAGCAATAGGACCTCAGCATTGTGACCTCAGCAATAAGACCTCAGCATTGTGTCCTCAGCATTGTGACCTCAGCATTGTGACCTCAGCAATAGGACGTCAGCATTGTGACCTCAGCAATAGGACCTCAACAATAGGACCTCAGCATTGTGACCTCTGCATTTTGACCTCAGCAATAGGACCTCAGCATTGTCACCTAAGCAATAGGACGTCAGCAATGAGAATTCAGCATTGTGACCTCAGAAATAGGATCTCAACAATAGGACCTCAGCAATAGGACCTCAGCATTGTCACCTAATCAATAGGACATCAGCAATGTGACCTCAGCATTGTGACCTCTGCAATAGGACCTCAGCAATAGGACCTCAGCATTGTGACCGCAGCAATAGGACCTCAGCAATAGGACCTCAGCAATAGGACCTCAGCATTGTCACCTAATCAATAGGACATCAGCAATGTGACCTCAGCATTGTGACCTCAGCAATAGGACGTCAGCATTGTGACCTCAGCAATAGGACCTCAAAAATAGGACCTCAGCAATAGGACCTCAGCATTGTGACCTCAGCATTGTGACCTCAGCAATAGGACCTCAGCAATAGGACCTCAGCAATAGGACCTCAGCAATAGGACCTCAGCAATAGGACCACGGCAATAGGACCACAGCATTGTCACCTAATCAATAGGACCTAAGCATTGTGACCTCAGCATTGTGACCTCAGCATTGTGACCTCAGCAAAAGGACCTCAGCAAAAGGACCTCAGCAATAGGACCTCAGCAATAGGACCTCAGCATTGTGACCTCAGCAATAGGACCTCAGCAATAGGACCTCAGCAATAGGACCTTAGCAATAGGACCTCAGCATTGTGACCTCAGCATTGTGACCTCAGCATTGTGACCTCAGCATTGTGACCTCAGAAAAAGGACCTCAGCATTGTGACCTCAGCAAAAGGACCTCAGCAATAGGACCTCAGCAATAGGACCTCGGCAACAGGACCTCAGTATAGTGACCTCAGCAATAGGGCCTCAGCAATAGGACCTCAGCATTGTGACCTCAGCAATAGGACCATAGCAATACGACCTCAGCAATAGGACCTCAGCAATAGGACCTCAGCATTGTGACCTCAGCAATAGGACCTCAGCATTTTGACCTCCGCAATAGTGCCTCAGCAATAGGACCTCAGCAATAGGACCTCAGCATTGTGACCTCAGCATTGTGACCTCAGCAATAGGACCTCAGCAATAGGACCTCAGCAATAGGGCCTTAGCATTCTGATCTCAGCATTTTGACCTCAGCAATAGGACCTCAGCAAGAGGACCTCAGCAAGAGGACCTCAGCATTGTGACCTCTGCATTGTGACCTCTGCATTGTGACCTCAGCAATAGGACCTCAGAAATAGGACCTCAGCACTAGGACCTCAGCACTTTGACCTCAGCAATAGGACCACAACTTTGTGACCTCAGCATTGTGACCTCAGAAACAGGACCTCAGCATTGTGACCTCAGCAATAGGACCTCAGCAATAGGACCTCAGCAATAGGACCTCAGCATTGTGACCTCAGCAATAGGACCTCAACAATAGGACCTCAGCATTGTAACCTCAGCAATAGCACCTCAGCAATAGGACCTCTGCAATAGGACCTCAGCATTGTGACCTCAGCATTGTGACCTCAGCAATAGTACCTCAGCAATAGGACCACAGCAATAGGACCACACCAATAGGACCTCAGCATTGTGACCTCAGCAATAGGACCTCAGCATTTTGACCTCCGCAATAGAGCCTCAGCAATAGGACCTCAGCAAGAGGACCTCAGCATTGTGACCTCAGCATTGTGACCTCAGCAATAGGACCTCAGCAAGAGGACCTCAGAAATATAGCCTCAGCATTGTGACCTCAGCATTGTGACCTCAGCAATAGGACCTCAGCATTGTGACCTCAGCAATAAGACCTCAGCATTGTGTCCTCAGCATTGTGACCTCAGCATTGTGACCTCAGCAATAGGACGTCAGCATTGTGACCTCAGCAATAGGACCTCAACAATAGGACGTCAACAATAGGACCTCAGCATTGTGACCTCTGCATTTTGACCTCAGCAATAGGACCTCAGCATTGTCACCTAAGCAATAGGACGTCAGCAATGAGAATTCAGCATTGTGACCTCAGAAATAGGATCTCAACAATAGGACCTCAGCAATAGGACCTCAGCATTGTCACCTAATCAATAGGACATCAGCAATGTGACCTCAGCATTGTGACCTCTGCAATAGGACCTCAGCAATAGGACCTCAGCATTGTGACCGCAGCAATAGGACCTCAGCAATAGGACCTCAGCAATAGGACCTCAGCATTGTCACCTAATCAATAGGACATCAGCAATGTGACCTCAGCATTGTGACCTCAGCAATAGGACGTCAGCATTGTGACCTCAGCAATAGGACCTCAAAAATAGGACCTCAGCAATAGGACCTCAGCATTGTGACCTCAGCATTGTGACCTCAGCAATAGGACCTCAGCAATAGGACCTCAGCAATAGGACCTCAGCAATAGGACCTCAGCAATAGGACCTCAGCAATAGGACCACGGCAATAGGACCACGGCATTGTCACCTAATCAATAGGACCTAAGCATTGTGACCTCAGCATTGTGACCTCAGCATTGTGACCTCAGCAAAAGGACCTCAGCAAAAGGACCTCAGCAATAGGACCTCAGCAATAGGACCTCAGCATTGTGACCTCAGCATTGTGACCTCAGCATTGTGACCTCAGCAATAGGACCTCAGCAATAGGACCTCAGCAATAGGACCTCAGCAATAGGACCTCAGCAATAGGACCTCAGCAATAGGACCTCAGCAATAGGACCTCAGCAAAAGGACCTCAGCAATAGGACCTCAGCAATAGGACCTCAGCAATAGGACCTCAGCAATAGGACCTCAGCAATAGGACCTCAGCAATAAGACCTCAGCATTTTGACCTCAGCAATAGGACCTCAGCATTTTGACCTCCGCAATAGTGCCTCAGCAATAGGACCTCAGCAATAGGACCTCAGCATTGTGACCTCAGCATTGTGACCTCAGCAATAGGACCTCAGCAATAGGACCTCATCATTCTGATCTCAGCATTGTGACCTCAGCAATAGGACCTCAGCAAGAGGACTTCAGCAATAGGACCTCAGCATTGTGACCTCTGCATTGTGACCTCAGCAATAGGACCTCAGCACTAGGACCTCAGCACTAGGACCTCAGCACTAGGACCTCAGCACTAGGACCTCAGCACTAGGACCTCAGCACTAGGACCTCAGCAATAGGACCTCAGCAATAGGACCTCAGCAATAGGACCTCAGCAATAGCACCTCAGCAATAGCACCTCAGCAATAGCACCTCAGCATTGTGACCTCAGCAATAGGACCTCAACAATAGGACCTCAGCATTGTAACCTCAGCAATAGCACCTCAGCAATAGGACCTCTGCAATAGGACCTCAGCATTGTGACCTCAGCATTGTGACCTCAGCCTTGTAACCTCAGCAATAGGACCTCAGCAATAGGACCACAGCAATAGGACCTCAGCAATAGGACCTCAGCATTGTGACCTCAGCAATAGGGCCTAGCAATAAGACCTCAGCATTGTGACCTCAGCAATAGGACCACAGCAATAGGACCTCAGCAAAAGGACCTCAGCCTTGTGACCTCAGCATTGTGACCTCCGCAATAGTGCATCAGCAATAGGACCTCAGCAGTAAGACCTCAGCATTCTGACCTCAGCATTGTGACCTCAGCAATAGGACCTCAGCAATAGGACCTCAGCAATAGGACCTCAGCAATAGGACCTCAGCAATAGGGCCTCAGCAATAGGGCCTCAGCAATAGGGCCTCAGCAATAGGGCCTCAGCATTGTGACCTCAGAATTGTGACCTCAGCAATAGGACCTCAGCATTGTGACCTCAGCAATAGGACCTCAGCATTGTGACCTCAGCAATAAGACCTTAGCAATAGGACCTCAGCATTGTGACCTCAGCAATAGGACCTCAGCATTGTGACATCAGCAATAGGACCTCAGCAATAGGACCTCAGCATTGTCACCTCAGCATTGTGACCTGAGCAATAGCACCTCAGCATTGTGACCTCAGCAATAGGACCTCAGCAATAGGACCTCAGCATTGTGATCTCAGCATTGTGACCTCAGCATTGTGACCTCAGCATTGTGACCTCAGCATTGTGACCTCAGCAATAGGACCTCAGCAATAGGACCTCTGCAATAGGGCCTCAACCTTGTGATCTCAGCATTGTGACCTCAGCAATAGGACCTCAGCATTGTGACCTCAGCAATAAGACCTTAGCAATAGGACCACAGCATTGTGACCTCAGCAATAGGACATCAGCATTGTGACCTCAGCAATAGGACCTCAGCATTGTGACCTCAGCAATACGACCTCAGCATTGTGACCTCAGCAATAGGACCTCAGCAATAGGACCTCAGCATTGTGACCTCAGCAATAGGACCTCAGCAATAGGACCTCAGCAATAGGACCTCAGCAATAGGACCTCAGCAATAGGACCTCAGCAATAGGACCTCAGCAATAGGACCTCAGCAATAGGACCTAATCAACAGGACCTCAGCAATAGGACCTCAGTTTTGTGACCTCAGCCTTGTGATCTCAGCAATAGGACCTCAGTAATAGGACCTCAGCAATAGGACCTCAGCAATAGGACCTCAGCATTGTGACCTCAGCAATAGGACCTCAGCAATAGGACCTCAGCAATAGGACCTCAGCAATAGGACCTCAGCATTGTGACCTCAGCAATAGGACCTCAACAATAGGACCTCAGCAATAGGACCTCAGCAATGTGACCTCAGCAATATGACCTCAGCAATAGGACCTCAGCATTGTGACCTCTGCATTGTGACCTCAGCAATAGCACCTCAGCATTGTGACCTCTGCAATAGGACCTCAGCATTGTGACCTCAGCAATAGGACCTCAGCAGTAGGACCTCAGAAATAGGACCTCAGCAGTAAGACCTCAACATTGTGACCTCAGCATTGTGACCTCAGCATTGTGACCTCAGCATTGTGACCTCAGCATTGTGACCTCAGCAATAGGACCTCAGCATTGCGACCTCAGAAATAAGACCTTAGCAATAGGACCTCAGCATTGTGACCTCCGCAATAGGACCTCAGCAATAGGACCTCAACATTGTGACCTCAGCATTGTGACCTGAGCAATAGGACCTCAGAATTGTGACCTCAGCAATAGGACCTCAGCAATAGGACCTCAGCATTGTGACCTCAGCATTGTGACCTCAGCAATAGGACCACAGCAATAGGACCTCAGCATTGTGACCTCAGCATTGTGACCTCAGCAATAGGACCTCAGCAATAGGACCTCAGCAATAGGACCTAAGCAATAGGACCTCAGCAATAGGACCTCAGCATTGTGACCTCAGCAATAAGATCTCAGCATTGTGACCTCAGCAATAGGACCACAGCAATAGGACCTCAGCAAAAGGACCTCAGCCTTGTGAACTCAGCTTTGTGACCTCCACAATAGTGCCTCAGCAATAGGACCTCAGCAATAGGACCTCAGCATTGTGACCTCAGCAATAGGACCTCAACAATAGGACCTCAGCAATAGGACCTCAGCAATGTGACCTCAGCAATAAGACCTCAGCAATAGGACCTCAGCAATAGGACCTCAGCAATAGGACCTCAGCAATAGGACCTCAGCAGTAAGACCTCAACATTGTGACCTCAGCATTGTGACCTCAGCATTGTGACCTCAGCAATAGGACCTCAGCAATAGGACCTCAGCCTTGTGACCTCAGCATTGTGACCTCAGCAATAGGACCTCAGCATTGCGACCTCAGCAATAAGACCTTAGCAATAGGACCTCAGCATTGTGACCTCCGCAATAGGACCTCAGCAATAGGACCTCAACATTGTGACCTCAGCATTGTGACCTGAGCAATAGGACCTCAGCATTGTGACCTCAGCAATAGGACCTCAGCAATAGGACCTCAGCATTGTGACCTCAGCAATAGGACCTCAGCAATAGGACCTCAGCAATAGGACCTCAGCAATAGGACCTCAGCAATAGGACCTCAGCAATAGGACCTCAGCAATAGGACCTCAGCAATAGGACCTCAGCAATAGGACCTAATCAACAGGACCTCAGCAATAGGACCTCAGTTTTGTGACCTCAGCCTTGTGATCTCAGCAATAGGACCTCAGTAATAGGACCTCAGCAATAGGACCTCAGCAATAGGACCTCAGCATTGTGACCTCAGCAATAGGACCTCAGCAATAGGACCTCAGCAATAGGACCTCAGCAATAGGACCTCAGCAATAGGACCTCAGCATTGTGACCTCAGCAATAGGACCTCAACAATAGGACCTCAGCAATAGGACCTCAGCAATGTGACCTCAGCAATATGACCTCAGCAATAGGACCTCAGCATTGTGACCTCTGCATTGTGACCTCAGCAATAGCACCTCAGCATTGTGACCTCTGCAATAGGACCTCAGCATTGTGACCTCAGCAATAGGACCTCAGCAGTAGGACCTCAGAAATAGGACCTCAGCAGTAAGACCTCAACATTGTGACCTCAGCATTGTGACCTCAGCATTGTGACCTCAGCATTGTGACCTCAGCAATAGGACCTCAGCATTGCGACCTCAGAAATAAGACCTTAGCAATAGGACCTCAGCATTGTGACCTCCGCAATAGGACCTCAGCAATAGGACCTCAACATTGTGACCTCAGCATTGTGACCTGAGCAATAGGACCTCAGAATTGTGACCTCAGCAATAGGACCTCAGCAATAGGACCTCAGCATTGTGACCTCAGCATTGTGACCTCAGCAATAGGACCACAGCAATAGGACCTCAGCATTGTGACCTCAGCATTGTGACCTCAGCAATAGGACCTCAGCAATAGGACCTCAGCAATAGGACCTCAGCAATAGGACCTCAGCAATAGGACCTCAGCATTGTGACCTCAGCAATAAGATCTCAGCATTTTGACCTCAGCAATAGGACCACAGCAATAGGACCTCAGCCTTGTGAACTCAGCTTTGTGACCTCCACAATAGTGCCTCAGCAATAGGACCTCAGCAATAGGACCTCAACATTGTGACCTCAGCAATAGGACCTCAACAATAGGACCTCAGCAATAGGACCTCAGCAATGTGACCTCAGCAATAAGACCTCAGCAATAGGACCTCAGCATTGTGACCTCAGCAATAGGACCTCAGCAGTAGGACCTCAGCAATAGGACCTCAGCAGTAAGACCTCAACATTGTGACCTCAGCATTGTGACCTCAGCATTGTGACCTCAGCAATAGGACCTCAGCAATAGGACCTCAGCCTTGTGACCTCAGCATTGTGACCTCAGCAATAGGACCTCAGCATTGCGACCTCAGCAATAAGACCTTAGCAATAGGACCTCAGCATTGTGACCTCCGCAATAGGACCTCAGCAATAGGACCTCAACATTGTGACCTCAGCATTGTGACCTGAGCAATAGGACCTCAGCATTGTGACCTCAGCAATAGGACCTCAGCAATAGGACCTCAGCATTGTGACCTCAGCAATAGGACCTCAGCAATAGGACCTCAGCAATAGGACCTCAGCAATAGGACCTCAGCAATAGGACCTCAGCAATAGGACCTCAGCAATAGGACCTCAGCAATAGGACCTCAGCAATAGGACCTCAGCAATAGGACCTAATCAACAGGACCTCAGCAATAGGACCTCAGTTTTGTGACCTCAGCCTTGTGATCTCAGCAATAGGACCTCAGTAATAGGACCTCAGCAATAGGACCTCAGCAATAGGACCTCAGCATTGTGACCTCAGCAATAGGACCTCAGCAATAGGACCTCAGCAATAGGACCTCAGCAATAGGACCTCAGCATTGTGACCTCAGCAATAGGACCTCAACAATAGGACCTCAGCAATAGGACCTCAGCAATGTGACCTCAGCAATATGACCTCAGCAATAGGACCTCAGCATTGTGACCTCTGCATTGTGACCTCAGCAATAGCACCTCAGCATTGTGACCTCTGCAATAGGACCTCAGCATTGTGACCTCAGCAATAGGACCTCAGCAGTAGGACCTCAGAAATAGGACCTCAACATTGTGACCTCAGCATTGTGACCTCAGCATTGTGACCTCAGCATTGTGACCTCAGCATTGTGACCTCAGCAATAGGACCTCAGCATTGCGACCTCAGCAATAAGACCTTAGCAATAGGACCTCAGCATTGTGACCTCCGCAATAGGACCTCAGCAATAGGACCTCAACATTGTGACATCAGCATTGTGACCTGAGCAATAGGACCTCAGAATTGTGACCTAAGCAATAGGACCTCAGCAATAGGACCTCAGCATTGTGACCTCAGCATTGTGACCTCAGCAATAGGACCACAGCAATAGGACCTCAGCATTGTGACCTCAGCATTGTGACCTCAGCAATAGGACCTCAGCAATAGGACCTAAGCAATAGGACCTCAGCAATAGGACCTCAGCCTTGTGACCTCAGCAATAGGACCTCAGCATTGTGACCTCAGAAATAGGACCACAGCAATAGGACCTCAGCAAAAGGACCTCAGCCTTGTGAACTCAGCTTTGTGACCTCCACAATAGTGCCTCAGCAATAGGACCTCAGCAATAGGACCTCAGCATTGTGACCTCAGCAATAGGACCTCAACAATAGGACCTCAGCAATAGGACCTCAGCATTGTGACCTCAGCATTGTGACCTCAGCAATAGGACCACAGCAATAGGACCTCAGCATTGTGACCTCAGCAATAGGACCTCAGCAATAGGACCTCAGCATTGTGACCTCAGCATTGTGACCTCAGCAATAGGACCTCAGCAATACGACCTCAGCAATAGGACCTCAGCAATACGACCTCAGCATTGTGACCTCAGCAATAGGATCTCAGCATTGTGACCTCAGCAATAGGACCACAGCAATAGGACCTAAGCAAAAGGACCTCAGCCTTGTGAACTCAGCTTTGTGACCTCCACAATAGTGCCTCAGCAGTAGGACCTCAGCAATAGGACCTCAGCAATAGGACCTCAGCAATAGGACCTCAGCAATAGGGCCTCAGCAATAGGGCCTCAGCAATAGGGCCTCAGCCTTGTGATCTCAGCATTGTGACCTCAGCAATAGGACCTCAGCAATAGGACCTCAGCATTGTGACCTCAGCAATAAGACCTTAGCAATAGGACCTCAGCATTGTGATTTCAGCAATAGGACCTCAGCATTGTGACCTCAGCAATAGGACCTCAGCAATACGACCTCAGCATTGTGACCTCAGCAATAGGACCTCAGCAATAGTACCTCAGCATTGTGACCTCAGCATTGTGACCTCAGCAATAGGACCTCAGCAATAGGACCTCAGCAATAGGACCTCAGCAATAGGACCTCAGCAATAGGACCTCAGCAATAGGACCTCAGCAATAGGACCTCAGCAATAGGACCTCAGCATTCTGATCTCAGCATTGTGACCTCAGCAATAGGACCTCATCAACAGGACCTCAGCAATAGGACCTCAGCAATAGGACCTCAGCAATAGGACCTCAGCAATAGGACCTCAGCAATAGGACCTCAGCAATAGGACCTCAGCATTGTGACCTCAGCATTGTGACCTCAGCAATAGGACCTCAGCAATAGGACCTCAGCAATAGGACCTCAGCAATAGGACCTCAGCAATAAGACCTCAGCAATAAGACCTCAGCAATAGGACCTCAGCATTGTGACCTCAGCAATAGGACCTCAGCAATAGGACCTCAGCATTGTGACCTCAGCAATAGGACCTCATCATTGTGACCTCAGCATTGTGACCTCAGCAATAGGACCTCAGCAATAGGACCTCAGCAATAGGACCTCAGCAATAGGACCTCAGCATTCTGATCTCAGCATTGTGACCTCAGCAATAGGACCTCATCAACAGGACCTCAGCAATAGGACCTCAGAATTGTGACGTCTGCATTGTGACCTCTGCATTTTGACCTCAGCAATAGGACCTCAGCAATAGGACCTCAGTTTTGTGACCTCAGCCTTGTGATCTCAGCAATAGGACCTCAGCAATAGGACCTCACCAATAGGAACTCAGCAATAGGGCCTCAGCATTGTGACCTCAGCATTGTGACCTCAGAAATAGGACCTCAGCATTGTGACCTCAGCAATAGGACCTCAGCATTGTGACCTCAGCAATAGGACCTCAGCAATAGGACCTCAGCAATAGGACCTCAGCAATAGGACCTCAGCATTGTGACCTCAGCATTGTGACCTCAGCAATAGGACCTCAGCAATAGGACCTCAGCAATAGGACCTCAGCAATACGACCTCAGCAATACGACCTCAGCAATAGGACCTCAGCATTGTGACCTCAGCAATAGGACCTCAGTTTTGTGACCTCAGCCTTGTGATCTCAGCAATAGGACCTCAGTAATAGGACCTCAGCAATAGGACCTCAGCATTGTGACCTCAGCAATAGGACCTCAGCAATAGGACCTCAGCAATAGGACCTCAGCAATAGGACCTCAGCATTGTGACCTCAGCAATAGGACCTCAACAATAGGACCTCAGCAATAGGACCTCAGCAATGTGACCTCAGCAATATGACCTCAGCAATAGGACCTCAGCATTGTGACCTCTGCATTGTGACCTCAGCAATAGCACCTCAGCATTGTGACCTCTGCAATAGGACCTCAGCATTGTGACCTCAGCAATAGGACCTCAGCAGTAGGACCTCAGAAATAGGACCTCAGCAGTAAGACCTCAACATTGTGACCTCAGCATTGTGACCTCAGCATTGTGACCTCAGCATTGTGACCTCAGCAATAGGACCTCAGCATTGCGACCTCAGCAATAAGACCTTAGCAATAGGACCTCAGCATTGTGACCTCCGCAATAGGACCTCAGCAATAGGACCTCAACATTGTGACATCAGCATTGTGACCTGAGCAATAGGACCTCAGAATTGTGACCTAAGCAATAGGACCTCAGCAATAGGACCTCAGCATTGTGACCTCAGCATTGTGACCTCAGCAATAGGACTACAGCAATAGGACCTCAGCATTGTGACCTCAGCATTGTGACCTCAGCAATAGGACCTCAGCAATAGGACCTAAGCAATAGGACCTCAGCAATAGGACCTCAGCATTGTGACCTCAGCAATAAGATCTCAGCATTGTGACCTCAGAAATAGGACCACAGCAATAGGACCTCAGCAAAAGGACCTCAGCCTTGTGAACTCAGCTTTGTGACCTCCACAATAGTGCCTCAGCAATAGGACCTCAGCAATAGGACCTCAGCATTGTGACCTCAGCAATAGGACCTCAACAATAGGACCTCAGCAATAGGACCTCAGCATTGTGACCTCAGCATTGTGACCTCAGCAATAGGACCACAGCAATAGGACCTCAGCATTGTGACCTCAGCAATAGGACCTCAGCAATAGGACCTCAGCATTGTGACCTCAGCATTGTGACCTCAGCAATAGGACCTCAGCAATACGACCTCAGCAATAGGACCTCAGCAATACGACCTCAGCATTGTGACCTCAGCAATAGGATCTCAGCATTGTGACCTCAGCAATAGGACCACAGCAATAGGACCTAAGCAAAAGGACCTCAGCCTTGTGAACTCAGCTTTGTGACCTCCACAATAGTGCCTCAGCAGTAGGACCTCAGCAATAGGACCTCAGCAATAGGACCTCAGCAATAGGACCTCAGCAATAGGGCCTCAGCAATAGGGCCTCAGCAATAGGGCCTCAGCCTTGTGATCTCAGCATTGTGACCTCAGCAATAGGACCTCAGCAATAGGACCTCAGCATTGTGACCTCAGCAATAAGACCTTAGCAATAGGACCTCAGCATTGTGATTTCAGCAATAGGACCTCAGCATTGTGACCTCAGCAATAGGACCTCAGCAATACGACCTCAGCATTGTGACCTCAGCAATAGGACCTCAGCAATAGTACCTCAGCATTGTGACCTCAGCATTGTGACCTCAGCAATAGGACCTCAGCAATAGGACCTCAGCAATAGGACCTCAGCAATAGGACCTCAGCAATAGGACCTCAGCAATAGGACCTCAGCATTCTGATCTCAGCATTGTGACCTCAGCAATAGGACCTCATCAACAGGACCTCAGCAATAGGACCTCAGCAATAGGACCTCAGCAATAGGACCTCAGCAATAGGACCTCAGCAATAGGACCTCAGCAATAGGACCTCAGCATTGTGACCTCAGCATTGTGACCTCAGCAATAGGACCTCAGCAATAGGACCTCAGCAATAGGACCTCAGCAATAAGACCTCAGCAATAAGACCTCAGCAATAGGACCTCAGCATTGTGACCTCAGCAATAGGACCTCAGCAATAGGACCTCAGCATTGTGACCTCAGCAATAGGACCTCATCATTGTGACCTCAGCATTGTGACCTCAGCAATAGGACCTCAGCAATAGGACCTCAGCAATAGGACCTCAGCAATAGGACCTCAGCATTCTGATCTCAGCATTGTGACCTCAGCAATAGGACCTCATCAACAGGACCTCAGCAATAGGACCTCAGAATTGTGACGTCTGCATTGTGACCTCTGCATTTTGACCTCAGCAATAGGACCTCAGCAATAGGACCTCAGTTTTGTGACCTCAGCCTTGTGATCTCAGCAATAGGACCTCAGCAATAGGACCTCACCAATAGGAACTCAGCAATAGGGCCTCAGCATTGTGACCTCAGCATTGTGACCTCAGAAATAGGACCTCAGCATTGTGACCTCAGCAATAGGACCTCAGCATTGTGACCTCAGCATTGTGACCTCAGCAATAGGACCTCAGCAATAGGACCTCAGCAATAGGACCTCAGCATTGTGACCTCAGCAATAGGACCTCAGCAATAGGACCTCAGCAATAGGACCTCAGCAAGAGGACCTCAGCAATACGACCTCAGCAATAAGACCTCAGCAATAGGACCTCAGCATTGTGACCTCAGCAATAGGACTTCAGCATTGTGACCTCTGCATTGTGACCTCAGCAATAGCACCTCAGCATTGTGACCTATGCAATAGGACCTCAGCATTGTGACCTCAGCAATAGGACCTCAGCAGTAGGACCTCAGCAGTAGGACCTCAGCAGTAGGACCTCAGCAGTAGGACCTCAGCAGTAGGACCTCAGCTGTAGGACCTCATCATTGTGACCTCAGCAATAGGACCTCAGCAATAGGACCTCAGCAATAGGACCTCAGCAATAGGGCCTCAGCCTTGTGACCTCAGCATTGTGACCTCAGCAATAGGACCTCAGCATTGCGACCTCAGCAATAAGACCTTAGCAATAGGACCTCAGCATTGTGACCTCAGCAATAGGACATCAGCATTGTGACCTCCGCAATAGGACCTCAGCAATAGGACCTCAGCATTGTGACCTCAGCATTGTGACCTGAGCAATAGGACCTCAGCATTGTGACCTCAGCAATAGGACCTCAGAAATAGGACCTCAGCAATAGGACCTCAGCATTTTGACCTCAGCATTGTGACCTCAGCAATAGGACCTCAGCAATAGGACCTCAGCATTGTGACCTCAGAATTGTGACCTCAGCAATAGGACCTCAGCATTGTGACCTCAGCAATAGGACCTCAGCATTGTGACCTCAGCATTGTGACCTCAGCATTGTGACCTCAGCAATAGGACCTCAGCATTGTGACCTCAGCATTGTGACCTCAGCAATAGGACCTCAGCAATAGGACCTCAGCAATAGGACCTCAGCATTGTGACCTCAGCAATAGGACCTCAGCATTGTGACCTCAGCAATAGGACCTAAGCATTGTGACCTCAGCATTGTGACCTCAGCATTGTGACCTCAGCAATAGGACCTCAGCAATAGGACCTCAGCAATAGGACCTCAGCAATAGGACCTCAGCAATAGGACCTCAGCAATAGGACCTCAGCATTGTGACCTCAGCATTGTGACCTCAGCATTGTGACCTCAGCATTGTGACCACAGCATTGTGACCTCAGCAATAGAACCTCAGCAATAGGACATCAGCAATAGGACCTCAGCATTGTGACCTCAGCATTGCGACCTCAGCAATAGGACCTAAGCATTGAGACCTCAGCAATAGGACCTCAGCATTGTGACCTCAGCAATAGGACCTCATCATTGTGACCACAGCATTGTGACCTCAGCAATAGAACCTCAGCAATAAGACCTCAGCAATAGGACCTCAGCATTGTGACCTCAGCAATAGGACCTCATCATTGTGACCACAGCATTGTGACCTCAGCAATAGAACCTCAGCATTGTGACCTCAGCAATAGGACCTCAGCAATAGGACCTCAGCATTGTGACCTCAGCATTGCGACCTCAGCATTGCGACCTCAGCAATAGGTTCTCAGCAATAGGACCTCAGCATTGTGACCTCAGCAATAGGACCACAGCATTGTGACCTCCGCAATAGTGCCTCAGCAATAGGACCTCAGCAATAGGACCTCAGCATTGTAACCTCAGCATTGTGACCTCAGCAATAGGACCTCAGCAATAGGACCTCAGCATTGTGACCTCAGCAATAAGACCTTAGCAATAGGACCTCAGCATTGTGACCTCAGCAATAGGACCTCAGCATTGTGACCTCAGCAATAGGACCTGAGCAATACGACCTCAGCATTGTGACCTCAGCAATAGGACCTCAGCAATAGTACCTCAGCATTGTGACCTCAGCATTGTGACCTCAGCAATAGGACCTCAGCAATAGGACCTCAGCATTCTGATCTCAGCATTGTGACCTCAGCAATAGGACCTCATCAACAGGACCTCAGCAATAGGACCTCAGCAATAGGACCTCAGCAATAGGACCTCAGCAATAGGACCTCAGCAATAGGACCTCAGCAATAAGACCTCAGCAATAGGACCTCAGCATTGTGACCTCAGCAATAGGACCTCAGCAATAGGACCACAGCAATAGGACCTCAGCATTGTGACCTCAGCAATAGGACCTCATCATTGTGACCTCAGCATTGTGACCTCAGCAATAGGACCTCAGCAATAGGACCTCAGCAATAGGACCTCAGCAATAGGACCTCAGCATTCTGATCTCAGCATTGTGACCTCAGCAATAGGACCTCATCAACAGGACCTCAGAATTGTGACGTCTGCATTGTGACCTCTGCATTTTGACCTCAGCAATAGGACCTCAGTTTTGTGACCTCAGCCTTGTGATCTCAGCAATAGGACCTCAGCAATAGGACCTCACCAATAGGACCTCAGCAATAGGGCCTCAGCATTGTGACCTCAGCATTGTGACCTCAGAAATAGGACCTCAGCATTGTGACCTCAGCAATAGGACCTCAGCATTGTGACCTCAGCATTGTGACCTCAGAAATAGGACCTCAGCATTGTGACCTCAGCAATAGGACCTCAGCATTGTGACCTCAGCAATAGGACCTCAGCATTGTGACCTCAGCAATAAGACCTTAGCAATAGGACCTCAGCATTGTGATTTCAGCAATAGGACCTCAGCATTGTGACCTCAGCAATAGGACCTCAGCAATACGACCTCAGCATTGTGACCTCAGCAATAGGACCTCAGCAATAGGACCTCAGCAATAGGACCTCAGCATTCTGATCTCAGCATTGTGACCTCATCAACAGGACCTCAGCAATAGGACCTCAGCAATAGGACCTCAGCAATAGGACCTCAGCAATAGGACCTCAGCAATAGGACCTCAGCAATAGGACCTCAGCATTCTGATCTCAGCATTGTGACCTCAGCAATAGGACCTCATCAACAGGACCTCAGCAATAGGACCTCAGCAATAGGACCTCAGCAATAGGACCTCAGCAATAGGACCTCAGCAATAGGGCCTCAGCCTTGTGATCTCAGCATTGTGACCTCAGCATTGTGACCTCAGCAATAGGACCTCAGCATTGTGACCTCAGCAATAAGACCTTAGCAATAGGACCTCAGCATTGTGATTTCAGCAATAGGACCTCAGCATTGTGACCTCAGCAATAGGACCTCAGCAATACGACCTCAGCATTGTGACCTCAGCAATAGGACCTCAGCAATAGTACCTCAGCATTGTGACCTCAGCAATAGGACCTCAGCAATAGGACCTCAGCAATAGGACCTCAGCAATAGGACCTCAGCAATAGGACCTCAGCATTCTGATCTCAGCATTGTGACCTCAGCAATAGGACCTCATCAACAGGACCTCAGCAATAGGACCTCAGCAATAGGACCTCAGCAATAGGACCTCAGCAATAGGACCTCAGCAATAGGACCTCATCATTGTGACCTCAGCATTGTGACCTCAGCAATAGGACCTCAGCAATAGGACCTCAGCAATAGGACCTCAGCAATAGGACCTCAGCAATAGGACCTCAGCAATAGGACCTCAGCAATAGGACCTCAGCAATAGGACCTCAGCAATAGGACCTCAGCAATAGGACCTCAGCAATAGGACCTCGGCAATAGGACCTCGGCAATAGGACCTCAGCAATAGGACCTCAGCAATAGGACCTCATCATTGTGACCTCAGCATTGTGACCTCAGCAATAGGAACTCAGCAATAGGACCTCAGCAATAGGACCTCAGCAATAGGACCTCAGCAATAGGACCTCAGCATTCTGATCTCAGCATTGTGACCTCAGCAATAGGACCTCATCAACAGGACCTCATCAACAGGACCTCAGCAATAGGACCTCAGAATTGTGACGTCTGCATTGTGACCTCTGCATTTTGACCTCAGCAATAGGACCTCAGCAATAGGACCTCAGTTTTGTGACCTCAGCCTTGTGATCTCAGCAATAGGACCTCAGCAATAGGACCTCACCAATAGGAACTCAGCAATAGGGCCTCAGCATTGTGACCTCAGCATTGTGACCTCAGAAATAGGACCTCAGCATTGTGACCTCAGCAATAGGACCTCAGCATTGTGACCTCAGCATTGTGACCTCAGCATTGTGACCTCAGCAATAGGACCTCAGCAATAGGACCTCAGCAATAGGACCTCAGTATTGTGACCTCAGCAATAGGACCTCAACAATAGGACCTCAGCAATAGGACCTCAGCAATACGACCTCAGCAATACGACCTCAGCAATAAGACCTCAGCAATAGGACCTCAGCATTGTGACCTCAGCAATAGGACTTCAGCATTGTGACCTCTGCATTGTGACCTCAGCAATAGCACCTCAGCATTGTGACCTGTGCAATAGGACCTCAGCATTGTGACCTCAGCAATAGGACCTCAGCAGTAGGACCTCAGCAGTAGGACCTCAGCAGTAGGACCTCAGCAGTAGGACCTCAGCAGTAGGACCTCAGCAGTAGGACCTCAGCAGTAGGACCTCAGCATTGTGACCTCAGCAATAGGACCTCAGCAATAGGACCTCAGCAATAGGGCCTCAGCAATAGGGCCTCAGCCTTGTGACCTCAGCATTGTGACCTCAGCAATAGGACCTCAGCATTGCGACCTCAGCAATAAGACCTTAGCAATAGGACCTCAGCATTGTGACCTCAGCAATAGGACATCAGCATTGTGACCTCCGCAATAGGACCTCAGCAATAGGACCTCAGCATTGTGACCTCAGCATTGTGACCTGAGCAATAGGACCTCAGCATTGTGACCTCAGCAATAGGACCTCAGCAATAGGACCTCAGCATTGTGACCTCAGAATTGTGACCTCAGCAATAGGACCTCAGAAATAGGACCTCAGCAATAGGACCTCAGCATTGTGACCTCAGCATTGTGACCTCAGCAATAGGACCTCAGCAATAGGACCTCAGCATTGTGACCTCAGAATTGTGACCTCAGCAATAGGACCTCAGCATTGTGACCTCAGCAATAGGACCTCAGCATTGTGACCTCAGCATTGTGACCTCAGCATTGTGACCTCAGCAATAGGACCTCAGCATTGTGACCTCAGCATTGTGACCTCAGCAATAGGACCTCAGCAATAGGACCTCAGCAATAGGACCTCAGCATTGAGACCTTAGCAATAGGACCTCAGGATTGTGACCTCAGCAATAGGACCTCAGCAATAGGACCTCAGCATTGTGACCTCAGCAATAGGACCTCAGCAATAGGACCTCAGCATTGTGACCTCAGCAATAGGACCTAAGCATTGTGACCTCAGCATTGTGACCTCAGCAATAGGACCTCAGCAATAGGACCTCAGCAATAGGACCTCAGCAATAGGACCTCAGCAATAGGACCTCAGCAATAGGACCTCAGCATTGTGACCTCAGCATTGTGACCTCAGCAATAGGACCTCATCATTGTGACCACAGCATTGTGACCTCAGCAATAGAACCTCAGCAATAGGACATCAGCAATAGGACCTCAGCATTGTGTCCTCAGCATTGCGACCTCAGCAATAGGACCTAAGCATTGAGACCTCAGCAATAGGACCTCAGCATTGTGACCTCAGCAATAGGACCTCATCATTGTGACCACAGCATTGTGACCTCAGCAATAGAACCTCAGCAATAAGACCTCAGCAATAGGACCTCAGCATTGTGACCTCAGCAATAGGACCTCATCATTGTGACCACAGCATTGTGACCTCAGCAATAGAACCTCAGCATTGTGACCTCAGCAATAGGACCTCAGCAATAGGACCTCAGCATTGTGACCTCAGCATTGCGACCTCAGCATTGCGACCTCAGCAATAGGCCCTCAGCAATAGGACCTCAGCATTGTGACCTCAGCAATAGGACCACAGCATTGTGACCTCCGCAATAGTGCCTCAGCAATAGGACCTCAGCAATAGGACCTCAGCATTGTAACCTCAGCATTGTGACCTCAGCAATAGGACCTCAGCAATAGGACCTCAGCATTGTGACCTCAGCAATAAGACCTTAGCAATAGGACCTCAGCATTGTGACCTCAGCAATAGGACCTCAGCATTGTGACCTCAGCAATAGGACCTCAGCAATACGACCTCAGCATTGTGACCTCAGCAATAGGACCTCAGCAATAGTACCTCAGCATTGTGACCTCAGCATTGTGACCTCAGCAATAGGACCTCAGCAATAGGACCTCAGCATTCTGATCTCAGCATTGTGACCTCAGCAATAGGACCTCATCAACAGGACCTCAGCAATAGGACCTCAGCAATAGGACCTCAGCAATAGGACCTCAGCAATAGGACCTCAGCAATAGGACCTCAGCAATAGGACCTCAGCAATAGGACCTCAGCATTGTGACCTCAGCAATAGGACCTCAGCAATAGGACCTCAGCAATAGGACCTCAGCATTGTGACCTCAGCAATAGGACCTCATCATTGTGACCTCAGCATTGTGACCTCAGCAATAGGACCTCAGCAATAGGACCTCAGCAATAGGACCTCAGCAATAGGACCTCAGCATTCTGATCTCAGCATTGTGACCTCAGCAATAGGACCTCATCAACAGGACCTCAGCAATAGGACCTCAGAATTGTGACGTCTGCATTGTGACCTCTGCATTTTGACCTCAGTTTTGTGACCTCAGCCTTGTGATCTCAGCAATAGGACCTCAGCAATAGGACCTCACCAATAGGACCTCAGCAATAGGGCCTCAGCATTGTGACCTCAGCATTGTGACCTCAGAAATAGGACCTCAGCATTGTGACCTCAGCAATAGGACCTCAGCATTGTGACCTCAGCATTGTGACCTCAGCAATAGGACCTCAACAATAGGACCTCAGCAATAGGACCTCAGCAATACGACCTCAGCAATAAGACCTCAGCAATAAGACCTCAGCAATAGGACCTCAGCATTGTGACCTCAGCAATAGGACTTCAGCATTGTGACCTCTGCATTGTGACCTCAGCAATAGCACCTCAGCATTGTGACCTGTGCAATAGGACCTCAGCATTGTGACCTCAGCAATAGGACCTCAGCAGTAGGACCTCAGCAGTAGGACCTCAGCAGTAGGACCTCAACATTGTGACCTCAGCATTGTGACCTCAGCATTGTGACCTCAGCATTGTGACCTCAGCAATAGGACCTCAGCAATAGGGCCTCAGCCTTGTGACCTCAGCATTGTGACCTCAGCAATAGGACCTCAGCATTGCGACCTCAGCAATAAGACCTTAGCAATAGGACCTCAGCATTGTGACCTCAGCAATAGGACATCAGCATTGTGACCTCCGCAATAGGACCTCAGCAATAGGACCTCAGCATTGTGACCTCAGCATTGTGACCTGAGCAATAGGACCTCAGCATTGTGACCTCAGCAATAGGACCTCAGCATTGTGACCTCAGAATTGTGACCTCAGCAATAGGACCTCAGCAATAGGACCTCAGCAATAGGACCTCAGCATTTTGACCTCAGCAATAAGACCTCAGCAATAGGACCTCAGCAATAGGACCTCAGCATTGTGACCTCAGCAATAGGACCTCAGCAATAGGACCTCAGCAATAGGACCTCAGCATTGAGACCTTAGCAATAGGACCTCAGGATTGTGACCTCAGCAATAGGACCTCAGCAATAGGACCTCAGCATTGTGACCTCAGCAATAGGACCTCAGCATTGTGACCTCAGCAATAGGACCTAAGCATTGTGACCTCAGCATTGTGACCTCAGCAATAGAACCTCAGCAATAGGACCTCAGCAATAGGACCTCAGCAATAGGACCTCAGCAATAGGACCTCAGCAATAGGACCTCAGCATTGTGACCTCAGCATTGTGACCTCAGCATTGTGACCTCAGCAATAGGACCTCATCATTGTGACCACAGCATTGTGACCTCAGCAATAGAACCTCAGCAATAGGACCTGAGCAATAGGACCTCAGCATTGTGACCTCAGCATTGCGACCTCAGCAATAGAACCTCAGCATTGAGACCTCAGCAATAGGACCTCAGCATTGTGACCTCAGCAATAGGACCTCATCATTGTGACCACAGCATTGTGACCTCAGCAATAGAACCTCAGCATTGTGACCTCAGCAATAGGACCTAAGCATTGTGACCTCAGCATTGCGACCTCAGCATTGCGACCTCAGCATTGCGACCTCAGCAATAGGACCTCAGCATTGTGACCTCAGCAATAGGACCACAGCATTGTGACCTCCGCAATAGTGCCTCAGCAATAGGACCTCAGCAATAGGACCTCAGCAATAGGACATCAGCATTGTGATCTGAGCATTGTGACCTCGGCAATAGGACCTCAGCAATAGGACCTCAGCAACAGGACCTCAGAATTGTGACCTCTGCATTGTGACCTCTGCATTGTGACCTCAGCAATAGGACCTAAGCATTGTGACCTCAGCATTGTGACCTCAGCAATAGGACCTCATCATTGTGACAACAGCATTGTGACCTCAGCAATAGAACCTCAGCAATAGGACCTCAGCAATAGGACCTCAGCATTGTGACCTCAGCATTGCGACCTCAGCAATAGGACCTCAGCAATAGGACCTCAGCAATAGGACCTCAGATTTGTGACCTCAGCAATAGGACCACAGCAATAGGACCTCAGCATTGTAACCTCAACATTGTGACCTCAGCAATAGGACCTCAGCATTGTGACCTCCGCAATAGTGCCTCAGCAATAGGACCTCAGCAATACGACCTCAGCATTGTAACCTCAGCATTGTGACCTCAGCAATAGGACCTCAGCAATAGGACCTCATCAATAGGACCTCAGCATTGTGATCTCAGCATTGTGACCTCGGCAATAGGACCTCAGCAATAGGACCTCAGCAACAGGACCTCAGAATTGTGACCTCTGCATTGTGACCTCTGCATTGTGACCTCAGAAATAGGACCTCAGCATTGTGACCTCAGCAATAGGACCTCAGCATTGTGACCTCAGCAATAAGACCTCAGCAATAGGACCTCAGCATTGTGACCTCAGCAATAGGACCTAAGCATTGTGACCTCAGCATTGTGACCTCAGCATTGTGACCTCAGCATTGTGACCTCAGCATTGTGACCTCAGCATTGTGACCTCAGCAATAGAACCTCAGCAATAGGACCTCAGCATTGTGACCTCAGCATTGTGACCTCAGCAATAGGACCACAGCAATAGGACCTCAGCAATAAGACCTCAGCATTGTGACCTCAGCAATAGGACCTCAGCATTGTGACCTCCGCAATAGGACCTCAGCAATAGGACCTCAGCAATAGGACCTCAGCAATAAGGCCTCAGCATTGTGACCTCTGCATTGTGACCTCAGCAATAGGACCTCAGCATTGTGACCTCAGCAATAAGACCTTAGCAATAGGACCTCAGCATTGTGACCTCAGCAATAGTACCTCAGCATTGTGACCTCAGCATTGTGACCTCAGCAATAGGACCTCAGCATTGTGACCTCAGCATTGTGACCTCAGCAATAGGACCTCATCATTGTGACCACAGCATTGTGACCTCAGCAATAGGACATCAGCAATAGGACCTCAGCATTGTGACCTCAGCATTGCGACCTCAGCAATAGGACCTAAGCATTGAGACCTCAGCAATAGGACCTCAGCATTGTGACCTCAGCAATAGGACCTCATCATTGTGACCACAGCATTGTGACCTCAGCAATAGAACCTCAGCAATAAGACCTCAGCAATAGGACCTCAGCATTGTGACCTCAGCAATAGGACCTCATCATTGTGACCACAGCATTGTGACCTCAGCAATAGAACCTCAGCATTGTGATCTCAGCAATAGGACCTCAGCAATAGGACCTCAGCATTGTGACCTTAGCATTGCGACCTCAGCATTGCGACCTCAGCAATAGGCCCTCAGCAATAGGACCTCAGCATTGTGACCTCAGCAATAGGACCACAGCATTGTGACCTCCGCAATAGTGCCTCAGCAATAGGACATCAGCAATAGGACCTCAGCATTGTAACCTCAGCATTGTGACCTCAGCAATAGGACCTCAGCAATAGGACCTCAGCATTGTGACCTCAGCATTGTGACCTCAGCAATAGGACCTCAGCATTGTGACCTCAGCAATAGGACCTCAGCAATAGGACCTCAGCAATACGACCTCAGCATTGTGACCTCAGCAATAGGACCTCAGCAATAGGACCTCAGCATTGTGACCTCAGCATTGTGACCTCAGCATTGTGACCTCAGCAATAGGACCTCAGCAATAGGACCTCAGCATTCTGATCTCAGCATTGTGACCTCAGCAATAGGACCTCATCAACAGGACCTCAGCAATAGGACCGCAGCAATAGGACCTCAGCAATAGGACCTCAGCAATAGGACCTCAGCAATAGGACCTCAGCAATAAGACCTCAGCAATAGGACCTCAGCATTGTGACCTCAGCAATAGGACCTCAGCTATAGGACCTCAGCAATAGGACCTCAGCATTGTGACCTCAGCAATAGGACCTCATCATTGTGACCTCAGCATTGTGACCTCAGCAATAGGACCTCAGCAATAGGACCTCAGCAATAGGACCTCAGCATTCTGATCTCAGCATTGTGACCTCAGCAATAGGACCTCATCAACAGGACCTCAGCAATAGGACCTCAGAATTGTGACGTCTGCATTGTGACCTCTGCATTTTGACCTCAGCAATAGGACCTCAGTTTTGTGACCTCAGCCTTGTGATCTCAGCAATAGGACCTCAGCAATAGGACCTCACCAATAGGACCTCAGCAATAGGGCCTCAGCATTGTGACCTCAGCATTGTGACCTCAGCATTGTGACCTCAGCAATAGGACCTCAACAATAGGACCTCAGCAATAGGACCTCAGCAATACGACCTCAGCAATAAGACCTCAGCAATAAGACCTCAGCAATAGGACCTCAGCAATAGGACCTCAGCATTGTGACCTCAGCAATAGGACTTCAGCATTGTGACCTCTGCATTGTGACCTCAGCAATAGCACCTCAGCATTGTGACCTGTGCAATAGGACCTCAGCATTGTGACCTCAGCAATAGGACCTCAGCAGTAGGACCTCAGCAGTAGGACCTCAGCAGTAGGACCTCAACATTGTGACCTCAGCATTGTGACCTCAGCATTGTGACCTCAGCAATAGGACCTCAGCAATAGGGCCTCAGCAATAGGGCCTCAGCCTTGTGACCTCAGCATTGTGACCTCAGCAATAGGACCTCAGCATTGTGACCTCAGCAATAAGACCTTAGCAATAGGACCTCAGCATTGTGACCTCAGCAATAGGACATCAGCATTGTGACCTCCGCAATAGGACCTCAGCAATAGGACCTCAGCATTGTGACCTCAGCATTGTGACCTGAGCAATAGGACCTCAGCATTGTGACCTCAGCAATAGGACCTCAGCAATAGGACCTCAGCATTGTGACCTCAGAATTGTGACCTCAGCAATAGGACCTCAGAAATAGGACCTCAGAAATAGGACCTCAGCATTTTGACCTCAGCAATAAGACCTCAGCAATAGGACCTCAGCATTGTGACCTCAGCAATAGGACCTCAGCATTGTGACCTCAGCAATAGGACCTCAGCAATAGGACCTCAGCAATAGGACCTCAGCAATAGGACCTCAGCATTGAGACCTTAGCAATAGGACCTCAGGATTGTGACCTCAGCAATAGGACCTCAGAAATAGGACCTCAGCATTGTGACCTCAGCAATAGGACCTCAGCAATAGGACCTCAGCATTGTGACCTCAGCAATAGGACCTAAGCATTGTGACCTCAGGATTGTGACCTCAGCATTGAGACCTTAGCAATAGGACCTCAGGATTGTGACCTCAGCAATAGGACCTCAGCAATAGGACCTCAGCAATAAGACCTCAGCAATAGGACCTCAGCAATAGGACCTCAGCAATAGGACCTCAGCAAAAGGACCTCAGCAAAAGGACCTCAGCAATAGGACCTCAGCATTGTGACCTCAGCATTGTGACCTCAGCATTGTGACCTCAGCAATAGGACCTCATCATTGTGACCACAGCATTGTGACCTCAGCAATAGAACCTCAGCAATAGGACCTGAGCAATAGGACCTCAGCATTGTGACCTCAGCATTGCGACCTCAGCAATAGAACCTCAGCATTGAGACCTCAGCAATAGGACCTCAGCATTGTGACCTCAGCAATAGGACCTCATCATTGTGACCACAGCATTGTGACCTCAGCAATAGAACCTCAGCAATAAGACCTCAGCAATAGGACCTCAGCATTGTGACCTCAGCAATAGGACCTCATCATTGTGACCACAGCATTGTGACCTCAGCAATAGAACCTCAGCATTGTGACCTCAGCAATAGGACCTAAGCATTGTGACCTCAGCATTGCGACCTCAGCATTGCGACCTCAGCATTGCGACCTCAGCATTGCGACCTCAGCAATAGGACCTCAGCATTGTGACCTCAGCAATAGGACCACAGCATTGTGACCTCCGCAATAGTGCCTCAGCAATAGGACCTCAGCAATAGGACCTCAGCAATAGGACATCAGCATTGTGATCTGAGCATTGTGACCTCGGCAATAGGACCTCAGCAATAGGACCTCAGCAACAGGACCTCAGAATTGTGACCTCTGCATTGTGACCTCTGCATTGTGACCTCAGCAATAGGACCTAAGCATTGTGACCTCAGCATTGTGACCTCAGCAATAGGACCTCATCATTGTGACAACAGCATTGTGACCTCAGCAATAGAACCTCAGCAATAGGACCTCAGCAATAGGACCTCAGCATTGTGACCTCAGCATTGCGACCTCAGCAATAGGACCTCAGCAATAGGACCTCAGATTTGTGACCTCAGCAATAGGACCACAGCAATAGGACCTCAGCAATAAGACCTCAGCATTGTGACCTCAGCAATAGGACCTCAGCATTGTGACCTCCGCAATAGTGCCTCAGCAATAGGACCTCAGCAATACGACCTCAGCATTGTAACCTCAGCATTGTGACCTCAGCAATAGGACCTCAGCAATAGGACCTCAGCAATAGGACCTCAGCAATAGGACCTCAGCAATAGGACCTCAGCAATAGGACCTCAGCATTGTGATCTCAGCATTGTGACCTCGGCAATAGGACCTCAGCAATAGGACCTCAGCAACAGGACCTCAGAATTGTGACCTCTGCATTGTGACCTCTGCATTGTGACCTCAGAAATAGGACCTCAGCATTGTGACCTCAGCAATAGGACCTCAGCATTGTGACCTCAGCAATAAGACCTCAGCAATAGGACCTCAGCATTGTGACCTCAGCAATAGGACCTAAGCATTGTGACCTCAGCATTGTGACCTCAGCATTGTGACCTCAGCATTGTGACCACAGCATTGTGACCTCAGCAATAGAACCTCAGCAATAGGACCTCAGCATTGTGACCTCAGCATTGTGACCTCAGCAATAGGACCACAGCAATAGGACCTCAGCAATAGGACCTCAGCATTGTGACCTCAGCAATAGGACCTCAGCATTGTGACCTCCGCAATAGGACCTCAGCAATAGGACCTCAGCAATAGGACCTCAGCAATAAGGCCTCAGCATTGTGACCTCTGCATTGTGACCTCAGCAATAGGACCTCAGCATTGTGACCTCAGCAATAAGACCTTAGCAATAGGACCTCAGCATTGTGACCTCAGCAATAGGACGTCAGCAATAGTACCTCAGCATTGTGACCTCAGCATTGTGACCTCAGCAATAGGACCTCAGCATTGTGACCTCAGCATTGTGACCTCAGGAATAGGACCTCAGTAACAGGACCTCAGCATTGCGACCTCAGCAATAGGACCTCAGCAATAGGACCTCAGCATTGTGACCTCAGCATTGTGACCTCAGCATTGTGACCTCAGGAATAGGACCTCAGCATTGTGACCTCAGCAATAGGACCTCAGCAATAGGACCTCAGCATTGTGACCTCAGCATTTTGACCTCAGCAAAAGGACCTCAGCAATAGGACCTCTGCAATAGGACCTCTGCAATAGGACCTCAGCATTGTGACCTCAGCAATAGGACCTCAGCATTGTGACCTCCGCAATAGTGCCTCAGCAATAGGACCTCAGCAATAGGACCTCAGCATTGTGATCTCAGCATTGTGACCTCGGCAATAGGACCTCAGCAATAGGACCTCAGCAACAGGACCTCAGAATTGTGACCTCTGCATTGTGACCTCTGCATTGTGACCTCAGCAATAGGACCTCAGCAATAGGACCTCTGCATTGTGACCTCTGCATTGTGACCTCAGCAATAGGACCTAAGCATTCTGACCTCATCATTGTGACCACAGCATTGTGACCTCAGCAATAGAACCTCAGCAATAGGACCTCAGCAATAGGACCTCAGCATTGCGACCTCAGCAATAGGACCTCAGCAATAGGACCTCCGCAATAGGACCTCAGCAATAGGACCACAGCAATAGGACCTCAGCAATAAGACCTCAGCATTGTGACCTCAGCAATAGGACCTCAGCATTGTGACCTCCGCAATAGTGCCTCAGCAATAGGACCTCAGCAATAGGACCTCTGCATTGTAACCTCAGCATTTTGACCTCAGCAATAGGACCTCAGCAATAGGACCTCAGCAATAGGACCTCAGCATTGTGATCTCAGCATTGTGACCTCGGCAACAGGACCTCAGCAACAGGACCTCAGAATTGTGACCTCTGCATTGTGACCTCTGCATTGTGACCTCAGAAATAGGACCTAAGCATTGTGACCTCAGCAATAGGACCTCAGCATTGTGACCTCAGCAATAAGACCTCAGCAATAGGACCTCAGCATTGTGACCTCAGCAATAGGACCTCATCATTGTGACCACAGCATTGTGACCTCAGCAATAGAACCTCAGCAATAGGACCTCAGCAATAGGACCTCAGCATTGTGACCTCAGCAATAGTACCTCAGCATTGTGACCTCAGAATTGTGACCTCAGCAATAGGACCTCAGCATTGTGACCTCAGCATTGTGACCTCAGGAATAGGACCTCAGCAATAGGACCTCAGCAATAGGACCTCAGCATTGTGACCTCAGCAATAAGACCTCAGCAATAGGACCTCAGCATTGTGACCTCAGCATTTTGACCTCAGCATTTTGACCTCAGCAAAAGGACCTCTGCAATAGGACCTCTGCAATAGGACCTCTGCAATAGGACCTCTGCAATAGGACCTCTGCATTGTGACCTCAGCAATAGGACCTCAGCATTGTGACCTCCGCAATAGTGCCTCAGCAATAGGACCTCAGCAATAGGACCTCAGCATTGTGATCTCAGCGTTGTGACCTCGGCAATAGGACCTCAGCAATAGGACCTCAGCAACAGGACCTCAGAATTGTGACCTCTGCATTGTGACCTCAGCAATAGGACCTCAGCAATAGGACCTCAGCATTGTGACCTCAGCATTGTGACCTCAGCATTGTGACCTCAGCATTGTGACCTCAGCAATAGGACCTCAGCAATAGGACCTCAGCAATAGGACCTCAGCAATAGGACCTCAGCACTTTGACCTCAGCAATAGGACGTCAGTTTTGTGACCTCAGCCTTGTGGTCTCAGGAATAGGACCTCTGCATTGTGACCTCTGCAATAGGACCTCAGTAATAGGACCTCAGAAATAGGACCTCAGCATTGTGACCTCAGCAATAGGGCCTCAGCATTGTGACCTCAGCAGTAAGACCTCAGAAATAGGACCTCAGCATTGTAACCTCAGCAATAGGACCTCAGCATTGTAACCTCAGCAATAGGACTTCAGCATTGTGACCTCTGCATTGTGACCTCAGCAATAGCACCTCAGCATTGTGACCTCTGCAATAGGACCTCAGCATTGTGACCTCAGCAATAGGACCTCAGCAGTAGGACCTCAGCAATAGGACCTCAGCAGTAAGACCTCAACATTGTGACCTCAGCATTGTGACCTCAGCATTGTGACCTCAGCATTGTGACCTCAGCAATAGGACCTCAGCCTTGTGACCTCAGCAATAGGACCTCAGCATTGCGACCTCAGCAATAGGACATCAGCATTGTGACCTCCGCAATAGGACCTCAGCAATAGGACCTCAGCATTGTGACCTCAGCATTGTGACCTGAGCAATAGGACCTCAGCATTGTGACCTCAGCAATAGGACCTCAGCAATAGGACCTCAGCATTGTGACCTCAGAATTGTGACCTCAGCATTGTGACCTCAGCAATAGGACATCAGCAATAGGACCTCAGCATTGTGACCTCAGCAATAGGACCTCAGCATTGTGACCTCAGCATTGTGACCTCAGCAATAGGACCTCAGCAATAGGACCTCAGCAATAGGACCTCAGCATTGTGACCTCAGCAATAGGACCTCATCATTGTGACCTCAGCATTGTGACCTCAGCAATAGGACCTCAGCAATAGGACCTCAGCAATAGGACCTCAGCAATAGGACCTCAGCAATAGGACCTCAGCAATAGGACCTCAGCATTGTGACCTCAGCAATAGGACCTAAGCATTGTGACCTCAGCATTGTGACCTCAGCAATAAGACCTCATCATTGTGACCACAGCATTGTGACCTCAGCAATAGAACCTCAGCAATAGGACCTCAGCATTGTGACCTCAGCATTGCGACCTCAGCAATAGGACCTCAGCAATAGGACCTCAGCAATAGGACCTCAGCAATAGGACCACAGCAATAGGACCTCAGCAATAGGACCTCAGCAATAGGACCTCAGCATTGTGACCTCAGCAATAGGACCTCAGCAATAGGACCTCAGCAATACGACCTCAGCATTGTGACCTCGGCAATAGGACCTCAGCAACAGGACCTTAGCATTGTGACCTCAGCATTGTGACCTCAGCAATAGGACCTCAGCATTGTGACCTCAGCATTGTGACCTCAGCAAAAGGACCTCAGCAATAGGACCTCTGCAATAGGACCTCTGCAATAGGACCTCAGCAATAGGACCTCAGCAATAGGACCTCTGCAATAGGACCTCTGCAATAGGACCTCTGCAATAGGACCTCTGCAGTAGGACCTCAGCAATAGGACCTCCGCAATAGTGCCTCAGCAATAGGACCTCAGCAATAGGACCTCAGCATTGTGATCTCAGCATTGTGACCTCGGCAATAGGACCTCAGCAATAGGACCTCAGCAACAGGACCTCGGAATTGTGACCTCTGCATTGTGACCTCAGCAATAGGACCTCAGCATTGTGACCTCAGCATTGTGACCTCAGCATTGTGACCTCAGCATTGTGACCTCAGCATTGTGACCTCAGCAATAGGACCTCAGCATTGTAACCTCAGCAATAGGACCTCAGCATTGTGACCTCTGCATTGTGACCTCAGCAATAGGACCTCAGCAATAGGACCTCTGCAATAGGACCTCAGCATTGTGACCTAAGCATTGTGACCTCAGCAATAGGACCTCAGCAATAGGACCTCAGCATTGTGACCTCAGCAATAGGACCTAAGCAATAGGACCTCAGCAATAGGACCTTAGCATTGTGACCTCAGCAATAGGGCCTCAGCAATAAGACCTCAGCAATGTGACCTCAGCAATAGGACCACAGGAATAGGACCTCAGCAATAGGACCTCAGCAATAAGACATCAGCATTGTGACCTCAGCAATAGGACCTCAGCATTGTGACCTCCGCAACAGTGCCTCAGCAATAGGACCTCAGCAATAGGACCTCAGCTGTAGGACCTCAGCATTGTGACCTCAGCATTGTGACCTCAGCAATATGACCTCAGCAATAGGACCTCAGCAATAAGGCCTCAGCATTGTGACCTCTGCATTGTGACCTCTGCATTGTGACCTCTGCATTGTGACCTCAGCAATAAGACCTTAGCAATAGGACCTCAGCATTGTGACCTCAGCAATACGACCTCAGCATTGTGACCTCAGCAATAGGACCTCAGCAATAGTACCTCAGCATTGTGACCTCAGCATTGTGACCTCAGCAAAAGGACCTCAGCAATAGGACGTCAGCATTGTGACCTCAGCAATAGGACGTCAGGAATAGAACCTCAGCAACAGGACCTCATAATTGTGACCTCAGCATTGTGACCTCAGCAATAGGACCTAAGCAATAGGACCTCAGCATTGTGACCTCAGCCTTGTTACCTCAGCAATAGGACCTCAGCATTGTGACCTCAGCAGTAGGACCACAGCAATAGGACCTCAGCAAGAGGACCTCAGCATTGTAATCTCAGCATTGTGACCTCAGCAAGAGGACCTCTGCAAAAGGACCTCAGAATTGTGACCTCAGTAATAGGACCTCAGCAATAGGACCTAAGGAATAGGACCTCAGCAATAGGACCTCAGCATTGTGACCTCAGCAATAGGGCCTCAGCAATAGGACCTCAGCAATAGGACCTCAGCAATAGGACCTCAGCAATAGGACCTCAGCAATAGGACCTCAGCAATAGGACCTCAGCAATAGGACCTCATCATTGTGACCTCAGCAACAGGACCTCAGCAATAGGACCTAAGCATTGTGACCTAAGCATTGTGACCTCAGCAAGAGGACCTCAGCAATAGGACCTCATCATTGTGACCACAGCATTGTGACCTCAGCAATAGGACCTCAGCAATAGGACCTCAGCCTTGTGACCTCAGCAATAGGACCTCAGCATTGTGACCTCTGCATTGTGACCTCTGCATTGTGACCTCTGCATTGTGACCTCAGCAATAGGACCTCAGCAATAGGACCTCAGCAATAGGACCTCAGCATTGTGACCTCAGCATTGTGGCCTGAGCAATAGGACCTCAGCATTGTGACCTCAGCAACAGGACCTCAGCAACAGGACCTCAGCAACAGGACCTCAGCAACAGGACCTCAGCAACAGGACCTCAGCAACAGGACCTCAGCAACAGGACCTCAGCAATAGGACCTCAGCAATAGGACCTCAGCATTGTGACCTCAGCATTGTGACCTCAGCATTGTGACCTCAGCAATAGGACGTCAGCAATAGGACCTCAGCAATAGGACCTCAGCAATAGGACCTCAGCATTGTGACCTCAGCAATAGGACATGAGCAATAGGACCTCAGCAGTTGGACCTCAGCATTGTGACCTCAGCAATAGGACCTCAGCAATAGGACCTCAGGAATAGGGCCTCAGCATTGTGACCTCAGCATTGTGACCTCAGCATTGTGACCTCAGCAATAAGACCTTAGAAATAGGGCCTCAGCATTGTGACCTCAGCAATAGGACCTCAGCATTGTGACCTCAGCATTGTGACCTCAGCATTGTGACCTCAGCAATAGGACCTCAGCATTGTGACCTCAGCATTGTGACCTCAGCAATAGGACCTCAGCAATAGGACCTCAGCATTGTGACCTCAGCAATAGGACCTAAGCAATAGGACCTCTGCAATAGGAATCAGCATTGTGACCTCAGCAATAGGACCTCAGCAATAGAACCTAATCAATAGGACCTCAGCATTGTAACCTCAGCATTGTGACCTCAGCAATAGGACCTCAGCAATAGGACCTCAGCAATAGGACCTCAGGAATAGGACCTCAGGAATAGGACCTCAGGAATAGGACCTCAGGAATAGGACCTCAGGAATAGGACCTCAGGAATAGGACCTCAGCATTGTGACCTCAGCAATAGGACCTCAGCAATAGGACCTCAGCAATAGGACCTCAGCAATATGACCTCATCATTGTGACCTCAGCAATAGGACCTCAGCATTTTGACCTCCGCAATAGTGCCTCAGCAACAGGACCTCAGCATTGTGACCTCCGCAATAGTGCCTCAGCATTGTGACCTCAGCATTGTGACCTCGGCAATAGGACCTCAGCAATAGGACCTCAGCAATAGGACCTCAGCAACAGGACCTCAGAATTGTGACCTCTGCATTGTGACCTCTGCATTGTGACCTCAGCAATAGGACCTCAGCACTGTGACCTCAGCAATAGGACCTCAGCAATAGGACCTCAGCATTGTGACCTCAGCAATAGGACCTCAGCAATAGGACCTCAGCAATAGGACCTCAGTTTTGTGACCTCAGCAATAGGACCTCTGCAATAGGACCTCAGCAATAGGACCTCAGAATTGTGATCTCAGCATTCTGACCTCAGCCTTGTGACCTCAGCAATAGGACCTCAGCAATAGGACCTCAGCATTGTGACCTCAGCATTGTGACCTCAGCATTGTGACCTCAGCAATAGGACCTCAGCAATAGGACCTCAACATTGTGACCTCAGCAATAGGACCTCAGTATTGTAACCTCTGCATTGTGACCTCAGCAATAGGACCTCAGCAATAGGACCTCAGCATTGTGACCTCAGCATTGTGACCTCAGTAATAGGACCTCAGAAATAGGACCTCAGCATTGTGACCTCAGCAATAGGACTTCAGCATTGTGACCTCAGCATTGTGACCTCAGCAATAGGACCTCAACATTGTGACCTCAGCAATAGGACCTCAGCATTGTGACCTCTGCATTGTGACCTCAGCAATAGGACCTCAGCAATAGGACCTCAGCAATAGGACCTCAGCAATAGGACCTCAGCAATAGGACCTCAGCAATAGGACCTCAGCAATAGGACCTCAGCAATAGGACCTCAGCAATAGGACCTCAGCAATAAGACCTCATCATTGTGACCTCAGCAATAGGACCACAGCAATAGGACCTCAGCAATAGGACCTCAGCAATAGGACCTCAGCAATAGGACCTCAGCAATAGGACCTCAGCAATAGGACCTCAGCAATAGGACCTCAGCTATAGGACCTCAGCTTTGTGACCTCAGCAATAGGACCTCAGCATTTTGTCCTCCGCAATAGTGCCTCAGCAATAGGACCTCACTAATAGGACCTCAGCATTGTGACCTCAGCAATAGGACATCAGCATTGTGACCTCAGCAATAGGACCTCAGCAATAGGACCTCAGCATTGTGACCTCAGCATTGTGACCTGAGCAATAGGACCTCAGAATTGTGACCTCAGCAATAGGACCTCATCAATAGGACCTCAGAAATAGGACCTCAGCATTGTGACCTCAGAATTGTGACCTCAGCAATAAGACCTCAGCATTGTGACCTTAGCAATAGGGCCTCAGCATTGTTACCTCAGCAATAGGACCTCTGCAATAGGACCTCAGCAATAGGAGAAAGCATTGTAACCTCAGCATTGTGACCTCAGCAATAGGAACTCAGAAATAGTACCTCAGGAATAGGACCTAGCATTGTGACCTCAGCAATAGGACCACAGCAATAGGACCTCAGCAATAGGACCTCAGCAATAGGACCTCAGCATTGTGACCTCAGCAATAAGACCTCAGAATTGTGACCTTAGCAATAGGGCCTCAGCATTGTTACCTCAGCAATAGGACCTCAGCAATAGAACCTCAGCAATAGGAGAAAGCATTGTAACCTCAGCATTGTGACCTCAGCAATAGGAAATCAGAAATAGGACCTCAGGAATAGGACCTAGCATTGTGACCTCAGCAATAGGACCACAGCAATAGGACCTCAGCAATAGGACCTCAGCAATAGGACCTCAGCAATAGGACCTCAGCAATAGGACCTCAGCAATAAGACCTCAGCAATAGGACCTCAGCATTGTGACCTCCGCAATAGTGCCTCAGCAATAGGACCTCAGCAATAGGACCTCAGCAATAGGACCTCAGCAATAGGACCTCAGCAATAGGACCTCAGCAATAGGACCTCAGCATTGTCACCTAAGCAATAGGACCTCTGCATTGTGACCTCGGCAATAGGACATGAGCAATAGGACCTCAGCATTGTGACCTCTGCATTGTGACCTCAGCATTGTGACCTCGGCAATAGGACATGAGCAATAGGACCTCAGCAGTTGGACCTCAGCATTGTGACCTCAGCATTGTGACCTCAGCAATAAGACCTTAGCAATAGGTCCTCAGCATTGTGACCTCAGCAATAGGACCTCAGCATTGTGACCTCAGCATTGTGACCTCAGCATTGTGACCTCAGCATTGTGACCTCAGCATTGTGACCTCAGCAATAGGACCTCAGCAATAGGACCTCAGCAATAGGACCTCAGCATTGTGACCTCAGCAATAGGACCTCAGCAATAGGACCTCAGAAATAGGACCTCAGAAATAGGACCTCAGAAATAGGACCTCAGAAATAGGACCTCAGAAATAGGACCTCAGCATTGTGACCTCAGCAATAAGACGTCAGCAATAGGACCTCAACATTGTGACCTCAGCAATAGGACCTCAGCATTGTGACCTCTGCATTGTGACCTCAGCAATAGGACCTCAGCAATAGGACCTCAGCAATAGGACCTCACCAATAGGACCTCACCAATAGGACCTCACCAATAGGACCACAGCAATAGGACCACAGCATTGTGACCTCAGCATTGTGACCTCAGCATTGTGACCTCAGCAATAGGACCTCAGCAAGAGGACCTCAGCAAGAGGACCTCAGCATTGTGACCTCAGCAATAGGGCCTCAGCAATAAGACCTCATCATTGTGACCTCAGCAATAGGACCACAGCAATAGGACCTCAGCAATAGGACCTCAGCATTGTGACCTCAGCAATAAGACCTTAGCAATAGGAACTCAGCATTGTGACCTCAGCAATAGGACATCAGCATTGTGACCTCAGCAATAGGACCTCAGCAATAGGACCTCAGCATTGTGACCTCAGCATTGTGACCTGAGCAATAGGACCTCAGCAATAGGACCTCAGCAATAGGACCTCAGCCTTGTGACCTCAGCAATAGGACATCAGAATTGTGACCTCAGCAATAGGGCCTCAGAAATAGGACCTCAGCATTGTGACCTCAGCAATAGGACCTCAGCAATAGGACCTCAGCAATAGGACCTCAGCAATATGACCTCATCATTGTGACCTCAGCAATAGGACCTCAGCATTTTGACCTCCGCAATAGTGCCTCAGCAACAGGACCTCAGCATTGTGACCTCCGCAATAGTGCCTCAGCATTGTGACCTCAGCATTGTGACCTCGGCAATAGGACCTCAGCAATAGGACCTCAGCAATAGGACCTCAGCAACAGGACCTCAGAATTGTGACCTCTGCATTGTGACCTCTGCATTGTGACCTCAGCAATAGGACCTCAGCACTGTGACCTCAGCAATAGGACCTCAGCAATAGGACCTCAGCATTGTGACCTCAGCAATAGGACCTCAGCAATAGGACCTCAGCAATAGGACCTCAGTTTTGTGACCTCAGCAATAGGACCTCTGCAATAGGACCTCAGCAATAGGACCTCAGAATTGTGATCTCAGCATTCTGACCTCAGCCTTGTGACCTCAGCAATAGGACCTCAGCAATAGGACCTCAGCATTGTGACCTCAGCATTGTGACCTCAGCATTGTGACCTCAGCAATAGGACCTCAGCATTGTGACCTCAGCAATAGGACCTCAGCAATAGGACCTCAACATTGTGACCTCAGCAATAGGACCTCAGTATTGTAACCTCTGCATTGTGACCTCAGCAATAGGACCTCAGCAATAGGACCTCAGCATTGTGACCTCAGCATTGTGACCTCAGTAATAGGACCTCAGAAATAGGACCTCAGCATTGTGACCTCAGCAATAGGACTTCAGCATTGTGACCTCAGCATTGTGACCTCAGCAATAGGACCTCAACATTGTGACCTCAGCAATAGGACCTCAGCATTGTGACCTCTGCATTGTGACCTCAGCAATAGGACCTCAGCAATAGGACCTCAGCAATAGGACCTCAGCAATAGGACCTCAGCAATAAGACCTCATCATTGTGACCTCAGCAATAGGACCACAGCAATAGGACCTCAGCAATAGGACCTCAGCAATAGGACCTCAGCAATAGGACCTCAGCAATAGGACCTCAGCATTGTGACCTCAGCAATAGGACCTCAGCTATAGGACCTCAGCTTTGTGACCTCAGCAATAGGACCTCAGCATTTTGTCCTCCGCAATAGTGCCTCAGCAATAGGACCTCACTAATAGGACCTCAGCATTGTGACCTCAGCAATAGGACATCAGCATTGTGACCTCAGCAATAGGACCTCAGCAATAGGACCTCAGCATTGTGACCTCAGCATTGTGACCTGAGCAATAGGACCTCAGAATTGTGACCTCAGCAATAGGACCTCATCAATAGGACCTCAGAAATAGGACCTCAGCATTGTGACCTCAGAATTGTGACCTCAGCAATAAGACCTCAGCATTGTGACCTTAGCAATAGGGCCTCAGCATTGTTACCTCAGCAATAGGACCTCTGCAATAGGACCTCAGCAATAGGAGAAAGCATTGTAACCTCAGCATTGTGACCTCAGCAATAGGAACTCAGAAATAGTACCTCAGGAATAGGACCTAGCATTGTGACCTCAGCAATAGGACCACAGCAATAGGACCTCAGCAATAGGACCTCAGCAATAGGACCTCAGCATTGTGACCTCAGCAATAAGACCTCAGCATTGTGACCTTAGCAATAGGGCCTCAGCATTGTTACCTCAGCAATAGGACCTCAGCAATAGAACCTCAGCAATAGGAGAAAGCATTGTAACCTCAGCATTGTGACCTCAGCAATAGGAACTCAGAAATAGGACCTCAGGAATAGGACCTAGCATTGTGACCTCAGCAATAGGACCACAGCAATAGGACCTCAGCAATAGGACCTCAGCAATAGGACCTCAGCAATAGGACCTCAGCAATAGGACCTCAGCAATAAGACCTCAGCAATAGGACCTCAGCATTGTGACCTCCGCAATAGTGCCTCAGCAATAGGACCTCAGCAATAGGACCTCAGCAATAGGACCTCAGCAATAGGACCTCAGCAATAGGACCTCAGCAATAGGACCTCAGCATTGTCACCTAAGCAATAGGACCTCTGCATTGTGACCTCGGCAATAGGACATGAGCAATAGGACCTCAGCATTGTGACCTCTGCATTGTGACCTCAGCATTGTGACCTCGGCAATAGGACATGAGCAATAGGACCTCAGCAGTTGGACCTCAGCATTGTGACCTCAGCATTGTGACCTCAGCAATAAGACCTTAGCAATAGGTCCTCAGCATTGTGACCTCAGCAATAGGACCTCAGCATTGTGACCTCAGCATTGTGACCTCAGCATTGTGACCTCAGCATTGTGACCTCAGCATTGTGACCTCAGCAATAGGACCTCAGCAATAGGACCTCAGCAATAGGACCTCAGCATTGTGACCTCAGCAATAGGACCTCAGCAATAGGACCTCAGCAATAGGACCTCAGAAATAGGACCTCAGAAATAGGACCTCAGAAATAGGACCTCAGAAATAGGACCTCAGCATTGTGACCTCAGCAATAAGACGTCAGCAATAGGACCTCAACATTGTGACCTCAGCAATAGGACCTCAGCATTGTGACCTCTGCATTGTGACCTCAGCAATAGGACCTCAGCAATAGGACCTCAGCAATAGGACCTCAGCAATAGGACCTCACCAATAGGACCTCACCAATAGGACCACAGCAATAGGACCACAGCATTGTGACCTCAGCATTGTGACCTCAGCATTGTGACCTCAGCAATAGGACCTCAGCAAGAGGACCTCAGCAAGAGGACCTCAGCATTGTGACCTCAGCAATAGGGCCTCAGCAATAAGACCTCATCATTGTGACCTCAGCAATAGGACCACAGCAATAGGACCTCAGCAATAGGACCTCAGCATTGTGACCTCAGCAATAAGACCTTAGCAATAGGAACTCAGCATTGTGACCTCAGCAATAGGACATCAGCATTGTGACCTCAGCAATAGGACCTCAGCAATAGGACCTCAGCATTGTGACCTCAGCATTGTGACCTGAGCAATAGGACCTCAGCAATAGGACCTCAGCAATAGGACCTCAGCAATAGGACCTCAGCCTTGTGACCTCAGCAATAGGACATCAGAATTGTGACCTCAGCAATAGGGCCTCAGAAATAGGACCTCAGCATTGTGACTTCAGCAATAGGACCTCAGCATTGTGACCTCAGCAATAAGACCTCAGTAATAGGACCTCAGCATTGTGACCTTAGCAATAGGACCTCAGCATTTTTACCTCAGCATTGTGACCTCAGCAATAGGACCTCAGCAATAGGACCTCTGCATTAGGACCTCAGCATTAGGACCTCAGTAATAGGACCTCAGCAATAGAACCTCAGCAATAGGACAAAGCACTGTAACCTCAGCATTGTGACCTCAGCATTGTGACCTCAGCATTGTGACCTCAGCAATAGGACCTCAGCAATAGGACCTCAGCAATAGGACCTCAGCAATAGGACCTCAGCAATAGGACCTCAGCAATAGGACCTCAGCAATAGGACCTCAGCAATAGGACCTCAGCAATAGGACCTCAGCATTGTGACTTCAGCAATAGCACCACAGCAAGAGGACCTCAGCAATAGGACCTCAGCAATAAGACCTCAGCTTTGTGACCTCAGCAATAGGACCTCAGCATTTTGTCCTCCGCAATAGTGCCTCAGCAATAGGACCTCAGCAATAGGACCTCAGCATTGTGACCTCAGCAATAGGACCTCAGCAATAGGACCTCCACAATAGTGCCTCAGCATTGTGACCTCAGCAATAGGACCTCAGCATTGTGACCTCAGCATTGTGACCTCAGCAATAGGACCTCAGAAATAGGACCTCAGCATTGTGATCTCAGCATTGTGACCTCAGCAATAGGACCTCAGCAATAGGTCCTCAGCAACAGGACCTCAGAATTGTGACCTCTGCATTGTGACCTCTGCATTGTGACCGCAGCAATAGGACCTCAGCACTGTGACCTCAGCAATAGGACCTCAGCAATAGGACCTCAGCATTGTGACCTCAGCATTGTGACCTCAGCATTGTGACCTCAGCAATAGGAACTCAGGAATAGGAACTCAGGAATAGGAACTCAGGAATAGGAACTCAGGAATAGGAACTCAGTACTTTGACCTCAGCAACAGGACCTCAGCAATAGGACCTCAGTTTTGTGACATCAGCCTTGTGACCTGTGTAATAGGACCTCAGCTTTGTGACCTCAGCAAAAGGACCTCAGCAATAGGACCTCAGCATTCTGACCTCAGCATTGTGACCTCAGCAATAGGACCTCAGCAATAGGACCTCAGCATTGTGACCACAGCAATAGGACCTAAGAATTCTGACCTCAGCATTAGGACCTCAGCAATAGGACCTCAGCAATAGGACCTCAGCCTTGTGACCTCAGGAATAGGACCTCAGCAATAGGACCTCAGCAATAGGACCTCAGCATTGTGACCTCACCAATAGGACCACAGCAATAGGACCTCAGGAATAGGACCTCAGCAATAGGACCTCAGCAATAGGACCTCAGCAATAGGACCTCAGCAATAGGACCTCAGCAATAGGACCTCAGCAATAGGACCTCAGCAATAGGACCTCAGCAATAGGACCTCAGCAATAGGACCTCAGCAATAGGACCTCAGCAATAGGACCTCAGCATTGTGACCTCAGCAATAAGACCTCAGCAATAAGACCTCAGCAATAGGACCTCAGCAATAAGACCTCAGCATTGTGACCTCAGCAATAGGACCTCACCATTGTGACCTCAGCATTAGGACCACAGCAATAGGACCTCAGCAACAGGACCTCAGCCTTGTGACCTCAGCAATAGGACCTCAGCATTGTGACCTCAGCAATAGGACCTCAGCAATAGGACCTCAGCAATAAGACCTCAGCAATAGGACCTAAGGAATAGGACCTCAGCATTGTGACCTCAGCATTGTGACCTCAGCATTGTGACCTCAGCAATAGGACCTCAGCAATAGGACCTCAGCAATAGGACCTCAGCAATAGGACCTCAGCAATAGGACCTCAGCATTGTGACCTCAGCAATAGGACCTCAGCATTGTGACCTCAGCAATAGGACCTCAGCATTGTGACCTCAGCAATAGGACCTCAGCAATAGGACCTCAGCATTGTGACCTCAGCATTGTGACCTCAGAAATAGGACCTCAGCAATAGGACCTCAGCATTGTGACCTCAGCAATAGGACGTCAGCAAAAGGACCTCATCATTGTGACCTCAGCAATAGTTCCTCAGCATTGTGATCTCAGCATTGTGACCTCAGCAATAGGACCTTAGCAATAGGACAACAGCAATAGGACCTCAGGATTCTGACCTCAGCATTATGATCTCAGCATTGTGACCTCAGCATTGTGTCCTCAGAAATAGGACAACAGAAATAGGACCTCAGCAATAGGACCTCAGCAATAAGACCTCAGCATGGTGACCTCAGCAATAGGACCTCAACATTGTGACCTCCGCAATTGTGACCTCAGCAATAGGACCTCAGCATTGTGACCTCTGCATTGTGACCTTAGCAAAAGGACCTCAGCATTGTGACCTCAGCAATAGGACATCAGCAATAGGACCTCAGCAATAGGACCTCAGCATTGTGACCTCAGAATTGTGATCTCAGCATTGTGACCTCAGCAATAAGACCTCAGCAATAGGACCTCAGCAATAGGACCTCAGCATTGTGACCTCAGAATTGTGATCTCAGCATTGTGACCTCAGCAATAAGACCTCAGCAATAGGACCTCAGCAATAGGACCTCAGCAATAGGACCTCAGCAATAGGACCTCAGCATTGTGACCTCAGCAATAGGACCTCAGCAATAGGACCTCAGCATTGTGACCTCAGCATTGTGACCTCAGTACTAGGACCTCAGCACTAGGACCTCAGCACTAGGACCTCAGCACTAGGACCTCAGCAATAGGACCTCAGCATTGTGACCTCAGCATTGTGACCTCAGCATTAGGACCTCAGCATTAGGACCTCAGCATTAGGACCTCAGCATTAGGACCTCAGTGTTTTAAATGTCTCAGGATTCAAATTAGGATTAAATAAAAAAATAGGATTTATTAAAATAATATTAAGGAATAGAGGTAAGCAAACAGCGCTTGGTGCACCGGGAGTCTCTGCTCCACCAGGACGCACACCAGTTACATCAAGCAGCTGATTTTTATGCACCTAGACTAATACATAGTCATTACTACTTCTAAAAAAAAATAGATTATTATAATTAGGTTCCAGGGTCCAGTCCCTCCTACTGGAGCATGCGCATCAGTCTCCTCTGGGGGTCTCTAGGGGTCTTTCATGCTGAAGGCTTGTACTCTTCCTCTCACCCTTTGTACTTACTCGGCACTATTCCAAGTTTATGGAACACTCTCTGTACACTCTCCACAGGTCTTTTCTCCCAACCGTCCTTCAGCTTCTTTTTTCTTCCTCTTAATCTCTTGGCCCCCCTGGCCAGATACCAAGGATCCTCATAGTATCCCATAACAGTCACTAGTTGTTATCAGTTGTTCTGAAACTCCCAGACATCAAACACAAACAGCTTTCTTATTTGACGCTTCACGAGTAATTAAAACTTTCTTCCCCAGCCATTCACAGACACATCTATAGCAGTGTTAAGTTAATCTCGAAGAAGACAGGAAAAAAGGCTGTAACTGTTAGAAATAGAAGTCCGGAATAACAAAAGCAAACAGGTTCATAAATTTAAGGAGTGTTTTCTGAAGACGTGATTAATTGACTGGAATGAGGGGGAGACTGGGATACACTGCATCTGTGGTTCAAGAATTAAATTGCCAGTGCAGAGCCCAGAGGCAGACATGATTCAAACAGAATTGTTCTTTATGGACACGAATTTATGGACACGAATTGGAATTGTTAAAACATTCCTCACAATCCCTTATCTTCTTTTTACTATCCCCAATTCGTGTCTCTTCTGTTATTAATAATTGGATTTCATCAGTTTGTTCTTGGAGGGTCCAATCCTTAAGCATCACAATTGACATATTCCCTTCCTTTTTTAATGAAGTTATTACCAATGTACTATTTATCACCCGGTGTATTGATAATGTAAAACAAGGTATCATACAAGGTACAAATAATAACGTCATTACACCACATAACAATAAAAATAACACTCTTTTAACCCATGGTCCACCAGGCAGCCATGAAAATAAATCCCATTCCATATCCTTCCAGGTTTGTGTTTGCTCGCTCACCTCCCCCCCTCTCCTTCTCTGGGATGGGAGAGAGAAATGGGAAAGTGAAGCCTGTGAGTTGAGATAACAAGAAAATAATAATAATAATAATAACAATAATAATGATGATAATATTACTACTAGTAATAATGTATACGAAACAAGTGTTGCACAATGCAATTGCTCACCACCTGCTGTCCGATGCCCAACCCAACCCCGAGCAGTCCGGCCCTCCTCCCAGCCTGCCTGCTGGCAGGACAGTGAGAAGCTGAATTTGGCTTGGTCCTTGGCTTGGTGTAAGCACTGCTCTGTAACAATTAAAAACAATTAAAACATCAGCATATTATTAACATTCTTCTCATCCTAAACCAGAACATAACATTCTATCAGCTACTAGGAAGAAACACCCTTTTTATCAATCTTTAAACAGCAATTACTAAAGCTAAATTTTCCACAGACTTCTCCTTCTTGTGCTAGTAAATAATCCAAAGCTAGGCAATTTTGATACAAAGCAGTTCTCATCATTTATAACTATTTCTATTACAGCTAATAACCTAATTATTCTATTAAGTATATATACTGGGGTCCTATAGTCCCAGGATCTGTCTTCTGCCCACGTATCTGGATCATAATAGGCAAACACCTTCAGGGTTGATTCAGGCTTGTGTTACCGTTCGGCCTGTCAGGGTGATCCAGCTCCTGGAAAACGAATCACAAATTTATATAGGTTAAAATAAAGGTTCTTATGTTATTTTCTCAGGACAACCTAACCTTAGTGTGGGAGAAGTCCAGTCGAGGCCCTCTCACTCGGCAGTCAATACCCATAGGGGTTGCCTCCCTCGGTAGACCATACACACCACAGTGGAGGGTCCTGCCCTGGTCTTGCCTTCTCCCTTTCCTCCCTTCAGGCTTGTCCCCTTTATTTGGCATCCTTAATTCATGCAGAGCCTCGTTGCCAGAATATTAGTTCTTCCTTAGCTTGAGTTTCAGTTTCCCAGGAGCAGACTCAACCCTCCAAGTTTCAGTAGTTACTGGTCCTTTTATTCTGGATGCATGGGTCCCTTTCTGCGGTTCTCACAGCTGTTTCAGTAGTCAGTAAAACAAGGTACAGTCCCTCACACCGAGGGTTCAGTGATTCTTCCCTCCCGTGGCTGCTTGTTGAAACACTTTCTTTTTTATCTTCTGACAAGTTAAATAACAGTTATCTAATTTGCTTTGCCGTATGGCCCTTTCCAGGTTCCTGTAGCAGGATTCATCTGATAGCCTTTCAGGTTGATACAGATTTGACTACAGATACCAGGGTTTTGGCATTCATCACTATCTCCACAGTTTCCCAGCTGGACAGTCACATTCATTTTTGTTGCATTCCTTCAGGGGCTCATCACCCCAGTCCTTGCAGTCTCTCTGCTGGTTACACACTTTATTGATATCTATGCATTCTCCACTTCTGCACTTGAATTTGCCAGGTCCAGAGCATTGAATAACATTGTTACAGTTTGCTTCATCAGTGCCATCCAGACAGTCTCTCACACCATTGCACTGCCTACTCCCATGGACACAGTTCCCATCTTCACATCTGAACTGGTCTGGTCCACAGGTCCAAGAAGGGCAGTTAATTTCATCACTTCCATCCTTGCAATCAGGATCTCTGTCACATCACCACTTCTTGTGGATACATTCACCTGAGCCGCACTGCACCTCACTCACAGAACACTTCACCGGAGGTGCAGGCTGGCGGCCACACTGCTCCAAAGATTCATCCGAGGGGTCGGAGCAGTCACCTTGACCATTGCAGACAAAATTTTTTTGTCTGCATTGCTTTTGGAAATACATTGTCCACTACTGCATGTGAACTCTGCTGCACTACAAGTCACATTGCCACAATTCTCTTCATCCTCTCCACTGTCACAGTCTCTTTCACCATCACATTTCCATGACACTGTTCTCATATGACACAGCTCAGCACTTTTGTCAGACCCATCTTCACAATCCGGATCCCCATCACACTGCCATCTGTTTAGCACACACTGACCAAAAAAAGCAAACAAAAACAAAAGCAAACAGGTTCATAAATTTAAGGAGTGTTTTCTGAAGACGTGATAAATTGACTGGAATGAGGGGGAGACTGGGACACACTGCATCTGTGGTTCAAGAACTAAATTGCCAGTGCAGGGCCCAGGCAGACAGGATTCAAACAGAATTGTTCTTTATGGACACGAATTTATGGACACGAATTGGAATTGTTAAAACATTCCTCACATCAAGAACTATGCTTTCTCTTGACTAAATGGTATTTACATGTAGTACAGTGGAAGATCAAGGAAAACCTGTAAAAAGATTTCCCCAGTGAGAACCAAGATTTCAGAAACAGGACGTGTACAGAAAATCCACAATAACATCGAGGCAAATACAGTAATGAACTACTACAAAACCAAGGATAAAAAAATTAAAGAATATTTCAAGGTTCATTTCTTAAGATTTATGGCACCACCTGTGAGGTTGTCTTTTAATTAAACAAATTAAAAAATCTGGATTTCTGAGTACACCTTTAGTTAATTTAAATCATATTATTCATCGGAAATAAGAGTATTTTACAGGAAGTTTTTTGTTGTTTTTTTTTTTTTTTTTTCCCCCAGAGTTCAATTTTGTTCCTAAGAAAAATCAAACAAAACCCTCAGTTTTGTAAATAACTAACTCTAATGTAAGCAACAGTTTAGTGTAAATACCTGCTTTTATAAATGAAACAATCCCATTAAATAATGCACATCAACGGAACTCAGCAGCATTCTACCACTGACATGTTGAAGCTCTTTGTTATAATAAATTAGTAACCAGTAAGCAACAGAAACCTATTCTGTAAAGGTTAACATTCCCCCAAAGTCTTAAATGGCTCAAGACTTTAAATCGTGTGTTGTTTTTTTGTTTGTTTTGTTTGTTTTGTTTGTTTGTTTTGTTTGTTTGTTTTGATAGAGATGAAAATTGACAAAACTGAAATTTAAGTCACATACAAAACAATTTTCAGAGGACATTTTTACCAAGTAACTCAGTAAAACCGAAGGTCAGGGGGAAGAAAAGAAGGGTTTTCTTCTAAGCATTCTCGTCATCTAAATAAATGAGGAATATATGTTCTTTAGGCTAGTTATTTTTTAGTTCATATTCTGAACTACACAGATATATAGGCAAATTGAGAGATTCATCTTACATATCTGTGACAAACATTTTAAACATAATTGCTAACAATGAAAGTCCAGCATTATTTGTATTGGAGCAAATGAACGTCAAAACAGAGATGAGCTTTTAAAAAAAGAGAAAGGTCCCCAAGTTCAGTGATCTAATGGCAATTAACAGAAAAACGGTAGTAAAGGATTACTTTATTTCGGAGAGTTTCTGTAATATAAAACAAATCCTTTCCAAAATCGAAATGTCTAGCTCGCGATTCTGAAGCAATGCAGCCAAAGTATGGAAAAAGCGTTCATTACTGCAGTCTTCCAGGAAAATCTTTAAGTAAACTGTAAAAGAAAATAGTTAAAAAGTTTAATCACAGCACTTGGCTCATGGAAAACTAAATCATTGATTTATAGCTTTTGAGGGTTTTATATGCGCCTCATGCTGTGCAACCATGAGAACAATGTACTAACTGGGTATATTCTAGGCATGTGATGCAAAAATCAGGTAAAACCGCAAACAAAACTCACCCAAGTTCCTAAGAATTCTGATATTACCAGCACTTGTGGTATTAAAACAAGGCCTATTCCCTTGAGAACAAAGGAAAACAGGACACTGAGCAATTTTAAACTCAGATAAAAAAATCCCATCTTCAACATGTTTATTCAATGCTCCTTTTCTTATGATGACATGAGGAGAACACTAAGCTATGCTAAAAAAACTGACAAGGAAATATTTTAAGCTGCTGCAAAATGACGTACGGAAATAGTACATGTAGACACTGATGACTAGACAGCTTTTCATTATCAAAACTGTCACCGTACCGTTTCAAGACAGGCAGAATCGTAATTGAGAGGTCAGAGTTGGATAAGAACACCTGAATATCAAAACAATTCCTGTAAAATGCTGGATAATTTTTAAACATGGCCATATAGTATAATCTTTTCTATTTATCCTGCTCCCCAAAACTTAGTCAATTCAGAATAAAGTAAAATCTGTTCCCTTGTGTTATTTCACTCTTGATTCTAATAGTACAGACTGATTTAGAGCAACACCATAAAGAACATAAGTACCGATTTAATAGGTCACAGAACTGAACACATTTGTTAGGAATCCAACAAAACAAGTCACTATTCACTGCACTCTGCCCTTAGCGTATAAACACACTTGGTATGCCCCAGGATATAGTTACTTCGAATATGCCATTAAATTAATAGTTATTGTAATATTATTCTACTTTTACTGTAGAAGAAGGAGGTCCTACAATTTATTCCTATAAATATCCTTAAATATCTAAAAATGCCTTAAATTCCTTTTTGTAGGTGTAAACAAATACCATATTCTGCTTACTTGGGCATTTCTTTGCTGGCTTGTTCTTACTGGTCTCAATAATACTGTATTATTTTATTATTAAAAATACCGGTCTTAAGGTATCATAAAAAAACTTTATTAATATATATACACACACATATACATACAGATACACTGTAAAATGTTTTAACTGTGAGGTTTATAAAACAATATAAAAAATACGCTGAGGGAATTTTACCATAAAGCAGAAGAGCCAAAGTGGAAATAATACCTCAAGTTTCACAAAGTTCAATCACATGAAAGCAAACTGATAAAGACATGCATTTAAAGAGATTTTTCCTACATTGTTTATCTATTCATTTTATATATTCATTTCAAATAAGCTTTTGCAGAATAGATTTTAAATCATCACAAATGTACAAAATAAGCATATAATTTAAATGCCTGTCTATCTGATGAACTAGAAGAATAAAAACTGTGTATTTTTACATATTTTTCTGCATCATCTCTGCACAGATTTTGTTTTTATTAACTACTGTAGAAAAACTAACTTGGAATCTATCCGGTCAGGATTTGACACAATTTTAAATAATCTGCAAAAGCCTCCCATAGGAGCCATAAAAAATTGCAGCATTTGGTAGTTACATTAACTTAACTTCATTGGTAGACTGTAATGAACAATGAGCAATTTATCACTGTTGACAGAACTCATCTGAAATTTACCCTCAAAGTGATCAGTCACTCACAGCATCAAGTCTCACCAGCTATTGTCATTCAGAAATTTCTGTTTTATAGCTAAAGCTCTGTCACCTCAGAAAATGAAGACTGTCAGGAACACCAGCTTGAAGTTCATGTTTTAACAAATTAACCATTACGGTTTTGCCTCGTTTCTAATTGCATGTGGATCTGCCAGGAGACCGGACCAACCCAACAGAGTGATGGAGAGTTAGCTCGTGGAAAAGTTACATAAGGACCACAGAAAAAGAACCAGTAACTACACTGAACAGCTTGCTGATGAGCTGCTGTCTCTTACACAGTCACTGGCAAGATTGGAACCATTTGCTGAGTTTAACTGATTCTCGTCGTCAACAGCTGGGCCTGCTAAGAGCCAGTGGTTATAGCACAACGGAGGGCAGGCGAGGTAACAGTCAGTGCAAGGCCCCTCGAGTGTGGATGCCTTCGTGGGTGACCCCGAGTTAAGAGAGCCCAAGGACAGGTCCAGCCCATCACCCAGTACATGTTGACCTCAGGATGGTATCAATTGTTCTTCAGCTTCCTAGATGTGCAAGACCTTCACGCAGCTATGACACAGGATGTACGGGAGGCCACCCTCATTCTTAAATGACCATCACAAACATACACACACAAAAAAAAGCAATAAAAAAGGTTAAAAACAGAACAGGATTCCTTATGTCACAGAAGTAAGTTGGACTGAACAGAAGTTTACAAAGATCAGAAAAGACCAGAACAAAAACCTACACCTTGGAGGCCAGGAACTACCTTTATAACAAGACAGACTGACAGGATTCTGGATGTGAAACACCTGAACCAAACAGGGATGGGGTACATGAAAAGCTGCGTGCCAGTAAAGATGAACAGCAATAAGACTATTAATTCTAATTTGTCATTAAGATACTACGTATAGATAGGAAACAGATGGTACCAATACCTGAACGGTTACATTTGACATGCAACAAGGTTACAAGCAACATGGCAAAATGTGAACTTGTCACAATTTATCTCCATTATTCTTCCAAATCTAGGCATCCAGCAGATCGAAATGACTACTACTAGATAACAGAACATGTACTGTTAGTGGAATTTTTCTTCAAAGTAATGTCAGATACCATCAACCCTGCTTAGGTTTTTCTTTCCCAGTTACTATACCGATCAAAATTATGATGATTAGAAATACTTTAGTGTAAAAAAAATAAATAGATAAACTAACCACACGGTCTGAAAGGATGAAAACAACATCAGGTAAATCTTTCTGCCACTTATCTCACTACAAAATGCCTTCTAACTCAACGTTGTTCCATCCCAAGTCAAACACGCTTTCTGTTTTTGCCCCTATAGTACATGGTAACAAAATACCCCAAGCCAACAATATACATTTCACAAATAGCAGCAGTCCCTTCTCCTTCCCTTTTCTGTTCCAAAAAACAATGAATACTTTTTATTTTAAGAAAATTAACAAGGATTGTTCCACATGACACTGGAATGGCTCACTACTTGTGTGTTCATCCAGATTGTTATCAACTGATTCTTTGCCTGTGTCACCTGGAAAACCACTGTGAAGGAGACTATTAACCCTTTTATAGGACCACACCACAGTACAACTCATTGAAACATAACCATCCCTTACAGATGTGCCATTTCCAATTACTTTAAAGTGAAAAATGGCTAGGGGTGAGCTGTTCACATTAGGGGGGTAAAAAAAGATAAAAGTTTATTTATTTATTTATTTATTTATTTTATCTCCACCTGCTAACAGGATTTCATGAAATGGCTGCCCTGGCACAGCCTTACTTCAAAAGAAAATTACTCATTGGCAAAACATCAGCAAGGTAAACCAGTGGAATAAACAGAAAAGCTAAACTAAACATCAAAAAAAAATCACACCACTAAGAAAGCAACCAGGACAAGATGTAAAGCTTGGATGCTGACAGTGAGAAGAGACGGACAATTCAGAAACATACTTTATATCTCTAATGAATTTAAATGACACAAATGAATGCTAATGCTAGATCAGGTTATTTATAGAGAAGCAGCACGTTATTTTTGATTTGGTATTTATGCTTACCTCACCTACTTTCATCATAACTTTGTATGTATTTTTTTCAATTACTCACTTTTATCGTTGTTCATGGCCATCTCAACTAATGCATTAAGTGCAATAAAAAGGAGACATTTTTTGGATATAGTTAAGTGGCTTAGTATGATAGGCACACATCGGTATTGCAAAAATAAGATCTTTCCTTCATCTGTCTTCAAGTCCACGCAAAGGGAACGAAATGCCTGAGTCAGGTAATTCACTGAAAGATAACAGAAAACAGGGAATAAAAATTATGTAATCACAGTTCCATTAGATGATCACAAATACATGAATATTTATCCTAAGAGTTACTGTTGCAGATATATACTAATTAAAAAAAAAAAATTAAATGGCTGAAAATATTAATTTACTTATTTGTTTAAATGCATCTTCTGCCTATTTTTATTCCTTACAAAAATTGTTGTGAGTGGAAAAAAAGACAAGTTACAACTCACAAATTGAGCAAAATATATTTGCAAATATAACACCTTTCTAATCGCTTCCTTAAGAGAGAAAAGAAATCACAAGCTGCATAGTTTGGGACTATATTGGTTTCAACATCTGGGAAGCCTCTAATAAAGGAGTAAAAGGCTCATTCATCTGAATAACTGCAATTACTGCCATGACAGCAACTATTCACATTCCTTTCCATAAAAAGCTGTAGTTTAAGTTATATATGCATCCACGTTATATATGCATCCATTTTGGAGAACACTAAATTATTCAGAGAATTTAGATTAAGTGAATCAATTCAGTTTTCTTAATTTCATGATGTCAAATCTTCCTCAATATCTTGGAATAGCATTGATCATCTGGAGCACAGAAAATTAAGAGTAAGGGAAAAATTTATCATATAGCAAAAGTTTAATTACAGTGCCATCTGCTGGATATTAGCATCTTGAAGGGAACAGGATATATATGTTTAAACTGAATGTGCTGCTTTGTCATCGCTAGATCATTAGACATGTGGTCAGTGATGAAAATTCATACACGGTAAGTTTCAACATAAATTTAACAGGTAATTTTTTTCCATGTTCTATAGGCTCGCAGTAAAAACCGACCATGAGAAGCTAAACTGATTCATTCTGATCAACAGCTTTCATCTGCTTATAGTTAATCTCTGCAATAAGTACTTTTTTTGTATTGTAATTCATTTGCATCATTTTCATCAAACATTTCTAGAAATGTGAGTTTCAATTTCAGGGTAATCATGCTTCACCAAAATATTCTGACTGAAACTATATGATACTGAAATTGAAAATACACTGATTCTTCCCTCCAACAGCTGAAATACTGTATTTGTTTATTAATGGTGACAGGGTGGTCTTCCAGAATGTTTAAATCCTACTTATTCTAAGTACTACCAGTATAAATACTGCACAGGTCAGTATTTTTGTCATCACTTCAAAGAAAACGTTTTTTGTCTTTTCAGGCCCTGTTTGTTTTTAAAGAAACTGCTGCTGAGAAGAGATACTACGGCATCCTGGAAATTGCACAAGTGGAGTAACTCTCATGAACTGAAGCAAAAGTCACTAAGAACTGCGATATCTCCAGACAAGTACGACCTCGTTTGCTTTTGCCTGTTAACAAAATACATTACTATACTGCATCAGCATATGGTAGCATTCTTCAATGCTGATAATGTTTATGGGTAGCCACTTGCAGTGACAGACTTGGTAGGAGAAAAGGGGAGACAGCAGAGAGGTAAGAGCTAGATAGAGTATGAGCTTTACATTAAACTTTGACAAAGCAATGAAATTCTAGAACTGTTCTGAATTTGCTACTGATTTCAGTTTACTGAGGAGCAATTAGCTGTACCATTATATGCAGTGCAGATCTTGACAAACAAATCACTGCTACGGTGATTGCTTGAGAGAATTACCAACATCTCTTTTCCCCTTTGTCACAAAATACGTTGATCTCACTGACATAAATAAAGCATATTAAAATGACCACACAAATTATGACATGAATAATAGCAAGGTTCATACTTGCTTCCCTATATTATGCTTCATCAGGTGGTAAAATTCAAATAAAACATCCTTTACTACTAAAGCATTACAGATGCTACAGTATCATTGAACTGCTGCATTTTGTACATTTGTTTTTTTGTCTGGGCACATACCTGAAAATAAGATTTAAAAAAAAAAAAAAAAGAAAAAGAAAAAGATAATTTAAAAAAGACATAATAAAAACCAGAACTTACTTCGTTTTGCTGTTCTAAGCACAACCAAAGTTGACAGAAACCTCAAAGGCATAGAGGAGCTTTTAAAGAAATGTGCAGCTTTTGGTTTACTCCGTGTAGACTTTTTAGTCCATTTTTGCATGCTTCCCTTTTGTACTGCGCCTTTGAGGATAACTTCTGCAAGTCTCTCCATTGTTGCTGTCATGCTTGCATCCTGTTTCAAACAACGTGCACATTTAGCGTAAACATTAAAATACATGAAAATCCTGTCTGCTAAGTACGTATGTTCCCCTAAGGATTAAATATTAAATAGCAGATGTCGTGACCGTGTATTGCAATATAGTCTGTACATGGGATACTACTTTGCGTTCCACAAGCAGTTGAACAACATTAGCACAGGGCCTAGTCAACACACACTTCACAAAGAAACAAGGTAGTCAGGGCCCCTGATATGCTGACATTATTTAATTTGCCTCTGGTTCCAGAATAAAGTCAGTTCAGACTCAGCTTTAATCAGTGCTGCCTACTACACTACCCTCTTTTGTGAAGATGCCTGAAGCTAGGTCCTACAAAAGCGTTTACAGAACTAAGGTCTAAACATGACCCTTAAGAATACTGTACAGGTAAGATGTATTGGACTTTTCAAAAACCGGTGCAGAAATATTACTTCAGAATCAAACTTAATAGCATGCTCATTTAAAATACGTTCTCATTAGCACTGGAACCACCAGCTTAGTTCTATTCAGTTAGACACTGAGTAGAGAACAAAGAAATCAAAATACCTTTGCTACTTTGCCACACGTTGCCATCAATTTCAACAAATCTCATGCATAAAGCGAACAAAAATATATTTCTTTTCCTAGTTCACACGTTTTGTAAGCACATATGGAAAATACCATTTCTGAGATGCTACACACTACTGCAACAAAGATCACATATGTGTGCAAAAATATGTTTACAGACACGGTGCAAAATATTACAACGAATGTGAGAAAGTTAATTTGGTGAGAATTAGTTTTTCATTTGCTATGTATCTGTGGTAGGCATTTATGCTTTGCAAAGACAGCAAAGTTTCTTTTATATATACTCCCTGAAAATATCTACTTTTCATACTCATTTATAATACAAAATATCTCTTGGGAATTTACCTGACTACCAGTGTCTATCTGCCTTAGAGACCAGTAGATAAATTGAATCACAGACATATGTAGTTTAGGATCCACAAATGGCATCCACTGGAGCTGTCCAGTGACCATAGGCAAAAGCTGTAAAAATACAGAATGGCAAAGTTACGTGCAGTATACGAACTTACAGTACAAGCTAACCACAAGTAAAAAGCAAACTAAGCAAAACTAAACCAAACTAAAATCAACGTATTCCCGGAGTTTAACAGACTACATGTACAAATACTCACTGGGCAGATCTGGTACAGGTAACAGAATTATATACTGAATTTACATTTTACACAGGTTTACACAAAAAGTGGAAAGACATTGTGTGAGCTCAAGCTCTGAAGTCTAATACCAAGGGCTACAAATTTTAGATAGAATAATAATTAAACAAACAAACAAACAAACAGAAAAAGCAGAAAAAGCAGATTTCCTGAACGCTTCACTGATTTCCAAGCCTCGGTATCCCAAAAAAGCGTTACAAGTATAGCACGGTATCATCTTTTATAAGACATAACTTGAACTTTTAATACCTAGTATCAGCACTAAAATACTTTAAATTAGACGTGTGTATCTCCTTAGGAAAAAGGAATTACATACAGTATTACAGATAAAACACGAGATAAATTATCAGCTGAGAAAGGTGACTTAAAATAGAAAGACAGGTGGAATCTCAAGGTCAGACTGCACACTACACATTTCCTTAAAAATGATCTGTATAAATATCTGTATGAAAAATTATCTATTACATCTCACTGTTGGAATTAATACTGATGGATTAACTGCTGTTTTCTTTTAATTCATGTATTCAAAGCGTGTGTAAAACAGGCAGACCTGTTACACTCAGAAATAATACAAAGAATCTTAACATTTCAACCTAAACAAATTCAAATGCCTTTACCTTCATACAATTTTCTAGAGTGTAGTTTTCTTTAGCACACTGAGGTTTCTCACTGCCCTCTCTCTCTTCTTGTATTTCTATTTTGCTAAGGTGTTGGTCTGAGATCCAGTCCATAAGAATAGTTAAGGGGTCGTAAACTTTTGAAATCCGTAGTAACTGTAACACATCCACAACATCAGTTATTTCAGTTTTCAAGTCTATGTTTTTCTAAACCACAATACCAATAGACTAAAATATACGAGTACATTAGTAATACGCACATGCTTTATTTTGTGCTTAAACAAATGTTTATGAAAGCCTTGGGAAGAGATTTTCACATACAAAATCACTCTATTTTATAATTCTAACTAAATGGATCATAGGAGAAAGAAAATATTTAATGATCTGTGCATGATCCTCATTTTAATACATTTAATACACTCCTTTGCTTTATTTCATACAATCTACTTAGGCTAAATTTTAACTGTGTAACTAGCATTGTTGGAAGAATAAAGATTTCGTGAAATTGTCATTATGTCCCTCTGCTACAACTGTACAGAAAAGCTCTGTGAAAGGTATCCAGACGTTCCTGAAGACAAACTACACAAACATCTCTCTAAAACCTTCACAAGTTTTCTTGTATCTACCTTCAGACAACTGTTCTTCTCTTCACTCAGAATTCTAACTACTGATACTGCTCATATATCACTTGCGACTGTGAGAAAAGAATATGGGGCAAACTATAACCACCATTTAAATATAAGTAGCATACTCTATGGATACAACAAGCATCCTGATCATCATGTAAGTCCTCTATGAATACTTCAGTTTGCACAAAAGAGAAAGAGAAAGAAAGATTTTACTGAGACTAGGAAGCAGATGATTTTAATCATACTCAAGAGCATCAGAACTGCAATTCACTGAAGGAGCAACGGTCAAAAGAGTTTAGGCAGCAATTTGCTTGTCAGCATTTAGGTCAGATTTAAGTCAAGTGAGAAGAAAACTTTAACGTTGTATTCTTGTGAACCACTGTCTCAGCCTGCCTTTAAGAACAGAGAAAATACTCCTTTAATTAACACTTTCAAAAATAACTAACTCTAAAGTCTTTAATGCTGCAAAAGCTCTGAGAGACTAAATTTCATGTACTAGAAAACGAAGCAGAAAGTATTTACAACCATTCACACAATTCTTGTCTTAAAGAAACAAAATCAGCAATTTTGCAAACAACTTGTTCAAACATTTAAAATTGTTGACTGTAACTTGCAAAGCTACTTATAAACTTGACTGTACTGCTTGACTACTTGACTGTAACTCGTAAAGCTAGTAACAGGAAATAATTAATCTTGCCTGGGTTTTTAGCAATTCGTTATTTTCCCTCAGAGAGTTAAGCGATGACCTCAGTTCGTTATTTTCATCAGTCATTTTTCTCAAGGTTTCTCTCAGTTGGCTCATTTTTGTCTCATGCTGCTAGAGAAATATCAAATTTTAAAACGTGATTAACAAGAGAGTCTTTTTAGAAATAATTCTCAACTAAGTTCCATTTCAGTGTTAAAAAACAGGACAAACTTTCAAAGATCAAATTTGTAATTCTTCATGGTCCAATCTGCACATACCACCAGTAGTGAAGAAAGCAACATCCACACCACATATTAAGAAGAAATATAAAGAAAATGGGAGCCATGGTGTACAGCCTATGGATCTTGTTTTTTTTTTTTCAGAAAATACCTAGATCTTCTCATTGATCCTCTTGTACATTCCTCAGTTAAGTCAGGTGTGGGAAAGAATTGTGAATGAAAACAAATGTCAAAGCTTTTGTTTACACTTAGCTCTTTTTTTTTTAACATCCATTTTAACCACAAATATGCCCAATTCTCCCTTTTTTTGAATCTTTCAAATATTCTAACTATTCACTGCTGATAGTTAAGACGCTTTAGTTCACCTGTACTTAAACACCTGTCCTGCAATGTCCAGCAATGTATCCAATACGTGCTACATTTCATCGAATTGGAAAAAAATAATTGTGAAACTCAAGATAGTAATCTTTTAATATTTGTTATTATTATTAGTCCACAATATAATTTAATACCAGTACATACCATTAAAATATAAGCAAAAACAGACAAAAGAAACTGCAACAAAGGAAAATTGAAGCGACAATTACTTGTAACAGTCAAAAACCTGCGTGCCTTGAAAAAGAAACCAAGGAATATGTCTTTTTTCCCCTTCATTGGAAATTTGAAATATAATTAAATATTTTCCAGCAGATTCTGGAAAAAAAAACAACAACACTGAGGCTTTGAAGCCGAGTATAAAACAAATGTTTTCAGAAAATAACATTCCATTTCTCAGAAACCGTGAGAATCTTCTATGTGAAAATAGCTTTTTGTTCAGAAGTGTTGTCTTCTGCACTAGGAATTCAACCATCCACTACATTTTCTTAAGCCTCACTCTCAGACTGTTATCATGCTGCAAAAAGGACTTAAGCAGTAAATATAGAAATGATCTCATCAACAAAGAAAATGCTACAGATAGGCTCCAAACGGAGTGCTCAATTACTTCCATTGAAAAGGCCAAACCTTTAGAGTTAACCAAGCCTAGGAAAAGCTTGCCCAGCTTGGGATGGAACAGGAGCAAGGTGGCTTGAAATTGACCATAAACTTTCAAAACAGTCAGGGACAGCAGAATTATAAGTGAAAGGTTTTGAGAGGAAAAAAAAAAGAATTAATATTCTCAATTTCTCCAAACCACATTACACAATGCTTTATAAGGCTTGCATATTTGGGGTTTTGACAATAATTTCACAGTTCTTCAGGGATTTGGCAATAATTTCACAGACCACAGGGCTGTTGTAGGTGGTGCCAGGATGTCTAAACCATCCAATTCCATTATCAAATCGGGTACCATCTGTATCATAATAAAGTGCATCACTTCATTCCTGCCAAATGTTTGTCTAGTCTGTTCCGAAGACCTGCAAATACTGGAAGCACCAGTCTTACTGACCTCTCTAACCCAGTGGTTAACTGCTTCATTTTAATCTAGTTTTCCCAAATTTCAACAGTAATCTGTACCTACACATCCCACAATTCATTGCACCATTCTGAACTGGAAACCACACCAAACTCACTAACAACAGTTTGGCACTTTTTATGCTAAATCTTTCATTTGGGGGTTTCAAACACTTTAAAGAAATAAGCATTATATCCAGCAAACATATGATGGCTTAAGAAAACTACAAGCAAGTTAAAATGTATGGGGAGCAATAAGAATCACTAAGTAAGTTATTGTACTTTTTTCATAGTTCCAAGTACTGCCTAAACGTCTTCATCAGCATCTTTTATTGCAGCGAAAGCTGCTTCACATCTGTGAAGCAATTCTTCTCGCTCAACTAGAGCACGTTCTCGTCTCTCAAGTTCCAGTGCATATTTCTCCTGTGCTGAACGCTCCCTCTATACCAAGGAAAAAAAATGTTGAAACGCCTTCGAAACACATGAAATTACCGATTTATAGTGAACTAGAATTCTTTCCTCTGCAGATATGCTTAGGTTTTGTTTTTAATTATAGTGTTACACAATAGCTGACTAATTAGAAGTATCCTAATGGCCATCTACATTCAATTGGATTTGCGGCAGGACTGCTTGGCCTTCCAAAATGCAGAATTCAGCTCTGCATGGCTGTTCAAGTAACAGCATAGACAATTAAAAGTAGGATTTTGTTTCCAGAAGTTTTGGATAATGCTATTATCTGTAAGACAAAAGAGTCCAGTGCCCTAAACACTAGATTGCTGTATTGTTTCTTCAGTTAGTGGAAAGCACCTCTAGGAAAGTGGTGAGAAAAAAGATACGCACAATTCTTTTCATCTTGGATGGTGCAAAAGACAGTCCCAGCAGGAAATCTAGCAGAAGCACAGAAGCTGTTACAGAATAAAACCAACGCAGGTTTGGGAGCTCTTTAGTTAGTGGCCCAAGCCTGCTGGTGGATAAACTATTGGGAGTCACCAGCAGCAGAAAAGTAAAGGCAGAAGGGATGGTCTTCACAGAAGATCAAGTCAAGAGGGCAAGTGCTCTTGAATGCCCAGAGTGAAGAGCATAGTTTCAGGTGCTGTCAGGAAAAGCAGTGCTTGCAGGTGTTTCTCTCCATGCCAACACCGCATCACAAGACACAACTCTTGGAATAATAGCACTGTGTTCAAACTCCCTTCAGCAGAGCAAATATCTGATCTAACCACTACCCATGTCATTACCAAGTCAGTGAACTAATTTAGGGGAAGAGGTGGATGATGACAGTGATATAGTTAGTAATTTCTGAATTCTCTGTCAAAAGTGAGAATCTTTGTAACATTACTGATCATTACAAAATGTCTGAGGCCATTACAGTTCCTACCTGGAGATTCTGACGGGCGACTTGCAGTTCGCTATTACTCTGACTTTTACCCAAATGGGATGGTAAGGTGTTATCTGTGGAGAAAAAGAACACACTTTACATTAAAAATATAGTCTTAAATAAATAAAGACTGCTTATCCAAACCAGCGAAAGTGTATTTTAAGCGTTTACAGCGACCAGCATAAAGCAAGACATATTGAAATGAAAAAGTAATCTCCTAAAGAATTACGGAGAAATGCTCAAAGTTTTGTTCCATGACTTGTTTGAATCAATCTATGCACGGACTGAAACATGAGGTAGCCAAAGTTTCCTTTTTGTTATGGCTTCAGGAAAGTGATTAACTGCTGAATAGACCCGGACCTCTCCTATTTCCCGTTGAGTGAAACACTTCAGAACTGCAATTTAACAAATTGCTACTGAGTAAATTAAGAGGAATTTAGTTGTATACAATGAGAATTGATGTACAATAGTCACAGTTTCTCTGTTAAGAATTTAGTTTAGAATAAAGAGAAGCCAGTCCACCATTTAGGGAACCTGAGCACTTTCATTTCTGATAAAGGCTGCCTCACACTCGACTCTAAAAATACTAATAGATACGCCTCCTGCTCGAATATTTAGTCCTACCTAACCGACTACATTAGCAATGAGCGTGAGCACCCATATAGCCCCAATGCAAATTCCTTTTTGTCATTCCTGGTCCTCCCTTGTTCTGTCTTGAAGACCCAAGTGTACATCTTTGGCACAAATGACGATAACACAAACATTACTGCCCATTGTTCCAAACCAGTATTAGTCCGACACTGCCATTATTACAGAGCTGAATTCATTCTTAGGTGGTTAGAAACATATTCGGAGCCTATATTCATAGGTCACATAGGAAGACAGACCTGCCTTCCCATTGACGCTTACCGATGTCCAAACACAAAGAGCTAAACAGGCAGCAGCAAATGAAAATGGATCAGAACAGACTAGAGAACACAGAAAGGATAGAAGTAGGGAAGTATGTGACAGATTCTTAAGAACCAAGCATAACAATACTGCTTCTCAGCAACATGTTACAGCATAAATTGAAACTCCTTACATATTCACTCCTCTTTTGGAGTGATTAGGGCCATACTAGCTGTTCAGTGTTGCTATCTGTCTCTTACTGCAATACGAAGTATTTCTAGAAGAACCTCTGGTACAGACAGTCATGTTTATGCTGAGTTTCAGAGAGTAACGCCTCTTACCAACATCATATTTATGAAGTTCCGCTAGCGATGGTGCTTTACAATCCAGCAACTGCTCCTATTGAACATGAAGGCAACACATTAATATTTCATCTTGCATGTGGGCCTTTTCAACAACTACATTAACAGACAACTCTTGCCTCCACCACACAAACTACATTACTTAAACTATTAAAGCTGAAAAGCTTCCAGTTATTACGAAGCTTAATGAAACACTCAAACATTTAAAATAGGGAAAAAAAATCAGAATTTGTCTCTTATGGATGGCATGTTCAGCTTGTGAAACCATTTGGTTCAAAGGCAGCATACCCTGCCACAGAATAGCCTGTCTAAAACAAACATCTTAAGACTAAGTGTCATTGCTGCTGTGTTACACAAAACTAATACCTGTGCAAAAGTCAGACTGTGCGACTGAAGGCTTTTACGCAGCAATCGAGAGTTAGAGCATTCCTTACTTTCTGCTCTATTTAATCCAAATTTAGAAAACAAACAAGCAGCATAGAGGGCAAGGAAGTCTGAGTTCTCAGGCCTGATACCTTCCTGCCAGTCACACAATAAATAGAGAACTGCCTACCTCGTCTTAACTTCTTGGATGTGACTACTAACATGATTTTCCTGCATTTTTGAAGACTGTCAACCCTGAAACCTTGACAAGTGTACGAAAGCCTGCAGTTGCAGTTTTCTTGAAAGCTAGACCGAAGTGTCAAATGGCAGAGAAATTAACATTTTTTTAAATAGAAGAATAGGAAATCTAGAAAAATAGAATACATTCTAGAAGAATTACATCTAAAGAATATTAATTCCATTAGATTTAATACTCAAGATTCTAAAATAATTTAGCCAGGAAGTTTTACAGAAGATGACACGGGAAAAGTGCTCCTCCAGTCAGACGCTAGAAGCTTCTGAACGTCACAGAACAGAGGTTGGAAATTGGCATTTACCTTCAACTTGTAAACAGCAGGGCTTCCAGGAAACAACTTAGCAGATTTTTCAACCCAGTATTTTGCTCTTTCATCAGTGACGGCATTATTGCACAGTAACTCCGCTATCTTCAGTACTAGATCTTTCTGCATTGGGTTCAACTCCACAGAACGCTAGTTTTCCCCATGCACGCACACTGGAAAAAAAGGCAGGAAAAAAAAGGTAACCTGATCTTGCAATCCACACAGAATGGGAAAGAAAATTATAACAGTCATTGAAAAGACACAGGTATTCAAATTAGACAGATCTATTAGTAAATACTTTTTGAATGAGTTAAGAAAGACCTCAGTTGCTAAATGCATCACTAGTCTACAGCACCCAGATACATCTGCTGCAACTCAAAAGAGCAAAAATTCAGAAAAGAAAGAATTTCCAAGGGAAAAAACGCAGAAGCCAGCTACTCTGCCCCCACCACCAGCTATACGCAGGCAGCTGGACTCTTACGTACCTTTAGTCTAACTCCATATAGACATTTTTGAAGAAATATATAATTAAGTCACACCCTACGACAAGCTGGGATGTATTGGCAGCAAAACTTTTGAGCACATCCTCTCCCTCCCCAAAACCTGAACAAAGGCATTCTGATGGTGAATTTTTCATTGGGCAATCATACAAATAAATGTCAATTATGTTCGCCCTGCCCCATCTCACACCCCCCCACACAAAACCCCCCAAAAAAGCAATAAATACGAACAACTAGAAAACACCCTAGGTCTAGTCTTCCAGTAGCAACTAGATTACTGCTGTCACCTGAGCCCTTGCTAAGAATCTGTCACTGCTGTCAAATTCCCTAATCCAAAGGGCAATGTAAGATATGGAAAGAATTTAGTAGCAGCTAGCACAAAGACCCAGTCTAGGTCACAAAAGAATCATCTTAAAAAAAAATACTGATGAAGCAAAACACATCAAATGAAGAATCCCCTCTGCAGTACGTCATATACACCTTTGGCAACAGAAAGCATACATATTACACTTTTTCCACAAACATGTTTTCTTCTATGCATTTAAGAAAAGTCCAGAACAGAATGATTTTAAAAGTCCCTTTACAATGGATTAAAGCAGGACATCGGAGGTCGGTGGAGTACTTACCCTGTAACATCCAAAAGCTTTTTCTATGTTGTCCTCAGCTTCATAAATTTGTCCAAGAAATCTGTGTGCTCTCCGATCTCTCTTTTGCACACTGAGGTATGTAGATATATACCTATGGAGCAGGAAAAAAAGGATCAATATTCCTCAATAATACGACTCCCTCTGTCCTCCCCCGCCCCCCCCCAGTGTCCACGGAAGCGGGGCAGGAATTTAACATGTGATACAGGAAATGCAGTCATGGTTGGTTCCAGATACCTGGTCTGGACCTTAAAGTACAGAACAACATTATTTTTACATGTACAGACGCTACTTATTTGCCACCAAGTATTGGTATTTACTAAAAAAAAAAAAAAAAAAAAAAAAAAAAAAAAGAGAGAAAGAAACTGTAACTGTAATTACTTCATAATACAATGGAATAAAAGCCATTTCAAACAGCAAGTTTTTCAGTATCACGCAACTAATTATCTAAGTTGCTGTTTTATAAAGATTTAAACAGCACTTGATACCCACATCTACTGCTACTGTAAAGCAGCATGATAGTGATCTTGATTTCTCCAGTCTACTTCATATTCACTTAGCTTTTCTAAAGTACTTTAGAGAACAGAATAGCAGAATACAGCAACGCGTATTACCTTTTAGCAAGTTCATACTCCTTTACTTCAAAATACAGCTTAGCGAACTGGAATCCTTTCAACGATTTCTGAACGGAAAACACACAACAAGCACATTTTAGATGTACAACACTTTCAAAGTAATTGCATAGGAAGACCCTTCTGATACTTTTTGAGAGACTGAATTTGATAACTAGTTATCAGCTCCAGTCCGCTCCTCATACCCAAAGTTTTGTTTCTGAAAGATGTGGGATTTGGAAAACAATGCTTTTCCAGTAACTGGCCAAGGCTACCAACGTGAAATCGAGGCGGCCGCTGCGCTGAGGGACCGGGGCGGGCGGAGGGGGTTAACGGGAACAACGGCGGGGCCTCGTCCCGTGCTGTGTGCTGTGGAGCTGAAACGGGGACGAGCAGGGGAGAGGCTCGCTGTTGGGTTACAGCTCCGTGTAACGCAGGCACGGGTCGAATCTGTGCGCTAGGGGCGTGCAGGGTAATGCTTGTGTAAGCAGCGTTCCCTGGAGAGGCTGAGGGAAGGGTTGCTCTCGCTAGCCTCAGAAGTAAAGCATGATATGAAGATATAGCGCGTGACAGAAACATGTGATGTCTATAGTCATCTCTAACTGCATATATGAACAGCAAGTCGGCTGTTCTGAAAAAAATACTGATAGTCCTGGCGCCGAGCTGTAAGAGAGAAGTTAAAAAGAACTTACCCATGCACGTTCCCCCTCTGCACCACAGCTTCCCAGATAACACTCCAGGAGATGGTTGTCACGAAAAGTTACCAGCCACTTTAACATACCATGTACAAAAACAACGTGGGTCTGGAAGGTAATCTCCCGAGCAAGTATGAACTAAATCCTGTGGCAGACTGCACATAAGAACTGCTCTTTACCTTTCAAAGTACTCAAGTGCCCAAGAGCCTGCAGACAGCACAAAACAGCATCCACCTGACCAGCACCTGCCCAGCTGCCTCAGCTTCCTCACTGCTCATCAGAGGAAGAATGACATTTCAAAGGCCTTCCGTCTACTGACCATCAACATCAATTAGCATGTTCAAAATAAGTACACAACGCGATGCAAATTGCTCTTCAGCAAGCCAAAGTGAAGACAATAGTTATTTTGACAAGACTAAGATTTAATTTGTAAAATTTGACATTCCATACAAATATGTCATAACACAAATACACCCAAAATATGCCAGTGTCTGAACTTATTTAACATGCAAACAAAATCAATTAGAACACATAAAAAACAACCATAAGCTGCAATTTTACATTTATACATCAGAAGTGTCCTTTTTAAGGAAGTGGAAATAATTAATCAATAACATCTAAATACTGATTTATACTGCTAGAACATCTGTATACTCAAAAGCCAGAATTCTCTATTTGCCCACAGTCTGTAATGACAACTCTTCCACTTACTAACCCGTTGGGAGAACCAAAGGATTCGAGCTTTTTCACAACATCCGTTCCATCTGTCACAAAACCAAACACCACGTGTTTAAAGTCCAAGGCTTCTACTGTTTTGAGTGTTGTGAAGAACTGAGAGTTATTCGTATCCCGACCCCTATTTGCCATCGACAGCAATCCAGGACCCGTGTGCTTCACTTCAAAGCTCTCTTCTTCAAATGCATCTCCATAAATTGACCTGTTCCATCATGGTTAGTTACATCACCTCCCTTAAAAAAAAAGCACAGCGTTTACTTTCAAGTCCCAAAGAACAAGATCATCACGAACATCGTGATGTTCAAGAACATCGACCAATAGCACAGTTACATTCTTTCCAAAATAAGAGGTTTTGTTCAAAAAACACAGGTAAAACCTCATTCTTAGTTATCACAAGTACTATAGTTACTTGGATATAAGGCTTTCCACCTTCAGCAGATTTGCTCGTGGTAACAAAGCATTACTGGAATGTTCCTCGTTTATCCTGAACACAGCATTTTATCTTTGTTCCACATGGCAACTACTCTAAGCGGGTCATTCCCACTTTCTGCTTCCTGCTTCACTCGGCCCTTACAACTGGCAACCACGATTATCTCTATTCTCACTTAGTCCCTGCAGGCACAAAACTGACCACCCAGAAAAAGTCATGGTACCACTGATCAGAACTTTCCTGCTTTTGTGCAGAAAGTTTAAAGAAAAGAACAAGGAGAGTCATACTTCAGATTCACTTAATACCCAGTCAAGACTGGAGAGTTTTTCACTCTGATGACAAGCCATTTGTATATTGCTATCCATTTCTGAATTTGGAAACGATTGTGCCCTGCCTTGAGGGATGTAGCATTATGCAAAAGCATTCTTGTAGCATGTAAGGAATTCAGTTTATTTTACCTGTTTTAAGTCATTATACCTCCTACTGAATATTTGGAAGACTTTTAGGAACGAAGGGAAGGTATACGTGAGCAGATACCGATCTCCTATGCCTTCAGAAATTATGGGTGATACTTTTTGAGAGACTGAATTTGATAACTAGTTATCAGCTCCAGTCCGCTCCTCATAACCAAAGTTTTGTTTTTGAAAGATGTGGGATTTGGAAAACAATGCTTTTCCTGTAACTGGCCAAGGCTACAAACGTGAAATTGAGGTTACTGGTGAAGCAAGCAACAAGCCTTAATACTTGTGACATTTCACAACCACTTCTTACTGAAGAGTGTAGAAGAAGTAGAAGAAGAGAGTCTGCTACATTTAAAGTACAGCCTGTTTTTTTCCCCCAATGTAACAATGTTGCAAAAAGAACCCCTAAAATCTGACAGAGTAAACAAAAAAGATGGTACTTAGTCCTGGTCTAGTACATATCACTCACAACTGTTTCAAGATAGGTAAAATGTTTTCTTCCCACCTAAGAAATCCCACCTACTCTCAGTTTAGAGCGTGGAAACACAGCAAAAACCATGGAGTTCGGGCCACAGGGTTACTGCGGAGCCTGCAGGAGGTGCAAACGAGGCTGCCACGTTCTGGGATATAACCACACAAGGCAGGCCATACCCCTTGGGGTCAGGGGCTGTTTCCACCCACAGTAGGGCTGCGCATACGGTCAGCGGAGCATGAAAAAACTAGAAGAACTGAATTACAATTTAAAGGAAGTATTGCTGAGAGTGGTCTCCCGAACCCATGGCACAGTCCGAAATCCCAACGGTGTTATCAGGCTAGTTATATAAACTTTTTTTTGGGGGGGAAGAGGGCTTCTCGTCATGAACACAGTAAGGACTGCATTCAGCTACTGAACTGCTACTGCACTGAATAACTACATACAATAATAACAAATAATAACAATCAAAAAGACCTTACCTAGCACTAAACTATAGGCTTGAGGTGAAAGCCGCATTACATTGAAAACAAGAGAGAAAGATGTGGTAGGAAGGTACGCATTTTAAACTCAGACAAGGTATTTTCTTTAGGAAAACCTCCTGACTGTGCCGATTCAGAAAACAGCCAGAAGAACCAAGTTGTTCATTACGAAGCAAACTGCAGTTTCTGTCTTAAACCTAATAACTAAAGTGCATACATAGGTTAGGTGTGTGTCTCCTTTAAATCAGGATAAGGAAGTATTTACATAGGCACAGGTAGAAGCATAGGGAAGAAAGGCTGCCTTGCTGCTTTTCCATCCATCTCAAACACTCATTGAAGAGAGCTGATACAAGTCTTAATAACATAGCCTTTATTGATGACACTGGAAAGATGTTTTGAAGCAACCAGTTTTCCATAAACAGGAAAGGAAATTTTGCTTGCTATGATGTAATTACATAAAATCTGTGTAAGTCACTAGTATAAAAAGGAAAAAACAAACACGTGTAGTTGGTAACACAGTACCATCAGGAATTCCTGAGCAACTGCATTTTCAATAGAAAAGGGAAAAATAAAACAGGTGTGCATGAACAGAACTCAACGGTATAAAACAATCAGGTGTATGTTATAAGGAATTCTGATGACTTGTGAACTCAGTTCTTGAGGATGACTAAAGAAATAGATCCTAGCAGGATCAAACCACATATATTTACACTCACAGTGTAAAAGTAATATTGCCAGTTAATTGAAATATGCATTTCCATTACTGTTCTAGACGTTAAAGAAGCTAAATTTAAACCTCAGGTGTTCACATTTGTAACAAAATTCCTCTTGCATCCTGAATAATTAAGGCAAAGTATGTTATCTTTTGAAAATACCTTGTATATAGTTTCTGCATAAAAATATGAAATAAAAATAAAACTATATATATATATTTAATGGAACACTGTTATGTATGGTCCAGCAGAACAAGGCACAAAAAGTGAATACAATGCAAAAGCATATATAAAAGTTAATGAGTTACTCTGAATGGAATATAGCAAAATTCAAGTAGTTCTGAGCATGCTCATTTCCTGCAGTAGGAATATAGACTTCATACAGATATTTCATGCTAAGTCCGATGTACAGATTCATCATGTAAGCACAAACGATCAGAAGCAGGTCATTTGTACAGTGACTGTATCTAGAAATAAGATACTTTTCAAACCATCTGAAACCAGGCTCCTTAATGAGACTATTTGACCTGAAATCTGGGCATGTTTGTTTTGTTTTGTTTTTCCATGAGGTGAGGTATGTTTGGTTTCTTGCCCTAGACACTTGAAGTTTTATATTCATGCTTAATCTGCACATCAATACTTTCATTAATATAAATGACACGCTGTGTCCGTAACATTGGACACATTTGCAAAGTGTGTCTTTGCCGGTATTCACAAGCATATTCTCCATCTAAAATTCCACAGAGATTACTGTGCACAGTGGCACACTTGTACCAATTCTACTGCATTATCAGGGTCTGAAACCTTTCAGGTGAGCTGATATTTAATTTAGTCTATAAGTGTGGTCTATTTATCAACAAATAAGTATACATGTACACGTACAGAGAATGGAAAATTTCAAAATATCTCAGTCTGATTGAAAGGCATGCATCATAATCTATTATCTCATTGCAGCCTCAAAGTCCCTCCCCACGAGTAAGATGTATAACATTTCCATAAAGAACAGGGAGAGCAGAAAAGTCTTCACTTCCTTCCCAAAGTTTCAGCTAGTTTCTTCAGTCTTTTCTTCAGCTCTAGAGGAAGCTTCTCATAGCAGGTTTTGCAGACAGGCTTCATATCAAATTCTCATATCAAACTAGAAGCTATTTTTAAATATGTATTTAAAATCCGAGCTCCCAACACCGGATCAAAAAGCAGGTTTTGTCTGTGAACTCCAAACTACTGGAGGTAGTTAGGCCCAACGATGCAAAACATGAATCAACGGTCTGCATTCGAAATACACTCAAATTGCTACTCCCCACCCCTCCCCCACCCCCAAGTGATCTATGTAAAACTTTAAGTGAATTTCAATGAAAACAGGCCTCCGCGTTTTCGGTCCATCTTTTCAGGTATCACTGACACGCCAGAGCGGACTCACGCTTGACGCCTTGCGGACAGGGATGAAAAGCAACCTCAAAAGAAACGCTTGCAGCCTTGGCAGACCCTTCCCTCCGAAATCAACACAACAAGGAAACCAGTAACTATTCCCTCGGTGGACTGTGCTACACAGTCAGCTGTAAGCATCGCTCGAAAGTCAAAACTAAACGCGTCCGGTGGCCTTGAGCACAAGAAGAGGAGAGGAAATATTTTGTGTCGAGGCCACCGGGGAGTATCAACACTGTGGGAACGTATCTGTGCACCTGGCGGCGATGCACTTGACGCTGTCTAGCCCAAACAGTGCCCAAGTCGAACCCACAAAGTCACAGGACAGCTTTGCTGCTGCTGCTGCTGCTGGGAAAGGCACCAACCAAAGGCACAGCCCCTGCACGCAGTCCCTACCGGATCACGCTTAGCTCGGGCACATTCACGCCGCTTCAAAGCAACTCCGAGCGGCAGGCCGGGATCTTTCAGGATTAGGGCCCGCTGAATCGCATCAGGCGGCTGAGCGTTTCCCAGCTAAAATGGGCACGGGTGGCGTTTGTCACCCCCGGGCCCGCTGGCTGACAGGGAGCGGAGCTGTGCGCCCCCAGCCCCCCTCGCTCGGCGCTGTCGCTTCAGCGAGCGGCCGGCCAGAAACCTCCACGGCGCCGCACGGAAAGGACACTGAAACTTGAAGGCGGCGCGGTGCTTCGTTTGTGAAGGAAAGTACCTCTCCCTCGCTCCGGCCCCGAGGAAAGCCCTGCTATAAAACCCCTCCTGTCCGTGAGGCGCCGCGGGGCAGGGGCAGGGGCAGGGGCAGCGGCAGCCCCAACCCTCCCCTCACGACGCCGGCCACCCCCCTAGCCCCCCACCCCACCCGGGACCCCACCGGGACCCCACCGGGACCCCACCGGGACCCCCTCCGCCTCCCCCCCCGCCGGCCAAGGGAAGCGGCGAGGCCTCGCTCACCTCTCTCCGAGAAGCCGCAGAGGCCTGCACGGAGGCGACACAGCGCTCCACCTCGGCCTTGCTGCGCCTCAACATGGCGACCGCAGCAGCGCCGAGCCCGGCCGGGCTCCGCTCCGCTCCGCTCCGCTCCCGTGCCGCGCCGCGCCGCCGCAGCGGCACAAACAAACAGCTCCAGGCGGGGCACCGGCCGCGCCCTAGGAACGCCGCGCACGCAGCGCGCTACGCACACTGCGCACACTGCGCACGCCCCCGCTGAATGCGCAGGAGCCGTTGCCACAGTGCGGGGAGGGGAGGGGCGAGGCTGTGACGCATGCGCGGGGCGGCCGCTGGGGCTCCCTGACAGGGCTTTAGGAACTGAGGTTGCAAAGGGTCCCTCAGAAAGTAGCTGGGAGCAGCCCTGAAGACGCGCAGGCTGCAGAGTTTGAGACACGAGCTGTAACTTATTCTTTTGGATTGATTGATTTAATTTTGTAAGCCGTAAGGCGGTTGCCCCGCGGCTTGCTGGAGGTGTGCCCCTCTCGCTTTTCTGCAAGTTCCAGGCACTTTGGTCAAATGGAGGCCACTGGGCTGTCCCCAAATGGTGTGATATCTCTGTGGACAGGCTGCGTTAAAAATTCATCCCCTCCTCAGTCTCTAGCGTCCCACTGACATGCACAAGTTTCCTGCTGGACCTAAGCACTACCCACATCTCCACAACTCCTCCCGCCTTTATAAAAAAAAAAATAATAATAAAGTATTGATTCAAAGATCGAAGCCAAAATTCCTTTAAGTGGTATAGTCTTTATTGCAGCGCTGGATGATGCACGGGGGATCTCTCCACCTATCGTGCATACCCAAAGCGGAAAGCAGTCTTGAATTTATACAATCAATCTCTCAATATTCTACAAGCGCCTATACATATGCATTACCTATCCCCGCCTTCCCTCGCTTCTCATGCTAATTAGCCTTTTGGCACCTTGCGCCTGCGTAGAGCCTCCCAAGAATTGTGGGCAGGGGTCTTTGGGACGTGGGCAGGGGTCTTTGGGAGGAAGACCCCGAGTCTTCCTCACAGTGTACTTTTCACCTTTGGTCAGGAATCTGCTGAATTGGCATGTTTCTTAATTGCGAGAGCTGGTTGTTGCCAATTCTTCCGTTTGTTGTATCTTTATAATGAATTCCAATGTCCAGTTTTGAGATTTATAGTCCTTACGTTTGTTTCTCTGTCCGTCTGCCGCTTCCTTATCATGAGTTCCAGTGTCTTGTTTCGAGATATACAGTCCTTGTCTGGGGATTGTCCTTGCCTCCCCAATGCCTCCCCAATACCTCCTTAATCAATCCCCCCTTTTCTTTTCCCATGCAAATTCTTTTGCATCAGATACTTTCATTATTTACAGTAACACAACAAAGCAGGCATCTAAACAACATGCACACAAATATTCCTAACACTGCTAATGTTATAGAGCAATGAACACTTGTTTCAAACATTGGAAATTGGGCAACCAGGAGGTTAACTTATTCCATATTTCACTAAAACTCCATGAAAGATCATCTTTACTGATCTCATGTAGGACCCTTGTCTGCTTCCATATTTCTTCCAGGTCGGTAGAGATCCTTCCACTCTGATCTACATACATACAACAACTTGTATTTATTACTGTACAGACTCCCCCTTGAGCGGCCAGTAACAAGTCTAGGGCCATCCAATTTTGTAATACTACCTGTGATAAACTAGATATCTCTTCTTGTTGAGCCTTTATAGCATCCAGAGTTTTGTTTTCTAACTTCTCTATAATTGCAGAAATATTAACTATCGCCTTTTCCAATTCACTCACTCCTAACCATGGGATAAACCATCGAACAAAACTATGAAAAGCAGTGTGTCTCTCTATCAATGGATTGTTAATTTTTTGTCTAATTCTCTGGATATGATTTCTCAAATAACCTCGAGGCGCTACATCATGTATGGTCAAATTGGGGACTACTGCTCCAAGAGTGCAAGTTCCCTTCCAATTCTCGGGCAAGACCTTACAGGCTGTATCATTGCATAACCAATACCACCCTTTTCCTTCTGGAACCGTCCAGCTGGTTGAATTTGCCCAACTGCTAGTTGTACTAATATCAATTGTTTGATTACAAGATGTCTGATTTCCCACATAAGTAGTACCCGTATTTATACAATCCTGTTTTCCCATACCCTTAGGCGGGTTACACCTTTGTACACATACATAGTAAGATTCCAATGGCACGAAGCTACTAACTTCTAGTTCCAAAACTTCTTCATATTTTTGACCCCAAGATGTGTTTTCCCACAAATTAGTCCAAGGTAAGTTTGCAGGCAAGGGAATCCTGATTAACGATACACCCTTATTCCCATGCTGTGGCAGATGGGTGCATACCCAACTGTTCGTCTTATTAATCACTTGAGATACAGTTTGTATTAAGGTCAGGTGTAAGTTCTCGTCCCAAACTGCCCACCCCGAATCTGAGAACCACACCCCTGCAATCATTAGGATCTGGAAAACCATAATTTTGTTGGTCCAATTGGAGTGGTGGTCCATATCCTCACCAGGGCCTTCTTCACCCTTGAATCGTGGATCCAAGCTGCTTGCTCCTTAATCTTAATGGCGGTGTGTGTTGTCAGTAATACCTGGTATGGTCCCGTCCACTTTCCTTCCGTTTTTCCTCTAGGGGTTGTCCTGAAAAAGTCTTTATATATATAATCCCTGAGCTTAAAAGGGTGGATTGGTTGATCCAACCGTCTAGCCCAGGTCCTGAGAACAAATTTATGTACTTTATTTAATTATTTCTGAAGTTCAGTTATATATGCATATAAATATTCTAATCCTAACTGCGTTCGATCCTCTCCACTAAATAGAAATGGATACGGCCTTCCATATAAGATTTCAAAGGGACTCAAATTCCCTTTTATTCTAGGTTTAACTCAAATTCTAAGTAATGCTAAAGGGAGGGATTGAGGTCATGACAAATTAGATTCTTGTCCGATTTTAGTGTTTAATTAAATGTTTCATTTTTTCTACCTGTCCACTTGCCTGCGGTCCATAAAGAGTATGCAGTTGTCTTTAGAATATCTTTAGAATCTTACTTATCTGTTGTACCACTTGCACACAAAAATGTGAACCTCTCTCAGAAGACATTGCTACTAGAATCCCAAAGCATGGTATTATTTCATTTAACAAGACTTTAACCACTTCTTCTTGCTTTGTTTGTTCGACAGGGAAAGGCTTCAGGCCTTCCTGAAATCATGTCAGTCAGAACCAGTAAATAACAGTACCCCCCTTTTCTAGGGAGTTCTGAAAAATCAATTTGCCACAGTTGCCCCGAATAATTTCCTTTACTGATTATTCCAAATTTTATTCTATTCTTGGTATTGGGGTTATTGTGTAAGCAAATGCTACATTGTTGAGTTACTTGTTTTATTGTTGTATATAAATTTTGTTCCACTAATGTCTGACTCAGGCTCTTATGCAATGTGTCAGCTCCCCGATGTGTTTTATTGTGTTCTGTAAGAAGTATGGGCCATATCAAATTAGAGGGTATTATTACACAGTTATCTTTTAAATATACTCATCTATCTGGTTTCATTTTACCTTTCAAATCTTCAATTAATTTTAAGTCTTCTTTTGTATAATTTGGCTTTTTGGTTCATATATATAGTTTGGATTTTACCGTCTGGTATTAAAGACAATGCCTTCACCTCAGTTATTTCAGCTGCCTGTTTAGCCTCCTGATCTGCCAATCGATTTCCAATTTCAAAATCAGAGTTTCCCTTTTGGTGTCCTTGACAATGCATCATAGCTACCTTTTCTGATTGTTTTACAGCCTGTAACAATTTTAAAATTTCTTCAGCATGTTTTCTTTTTGTTTTCCCTGAGCAGTCAGCAATCCACGTTCTTTCCATATCGCTCCATGAGCATGTACCACGCCGAATGCATATTTAGAGTCTGTCCAAATACTTATTTTCCTTCCTGCTGCTAGTTCCAGTGCTCGTGTAAGAGCAATTATCTCTGCTTTCTGGGTGGACGTCCCAGGGGGTAATGGTTTGGACTTGATTACCTGTTGAGAGGTTGTAATGGCATACCCTGCCTTACGTTGTCCTTGTTTCACAAAGCTGCTCCCATCAGTATACCAAGATTCGTCAGCATCTTCTAAAGGTTCTTCCTTAAGATCGGGTCGACTAGAATACACAGTCTCTATTGTTTCTATACAATCATGAGTTATAGGTTCATCCAGAGTTCCGCTAAGGAAAGAAGCTGGATTTACGACGTTAGTGACCACAATTTCCACATCATCTTGTTCTACTAATATTGCTTGATATTTTAAAAATCTTTGTGGTGAAAGCCAATGATTTCCTTTTTGTTCCAAAACTGTTGAGACCGTATGGGAGACTAACGCTGTCATTTTCTGTCCCATTGTAAACTTCCGAGCTTCTTGTATATTGATAACAACAGCTGCAACAGCTCGAAGGCATCCGGGCCATCCTTTACTTACTTCATCTAATTGTTTAGAGAAGTAAGCTACTGCTCGTTTATAGGGACCCAGTCTTTGTGCTAGTACTCCCAAAGCTATCCCTTGTCTCTCATGAGAAAACAACCAGAAGGGTTTCGAAAGATCCGGTAATCCCAAAGCTGGAGCTTGCAGCAATTCTCGTTTAAGTTGTTTCAAGGCGTTTCGTGCTTCTCCAGTCCAGACTAACTTTGACTGATTACTCTTTATCAATTCATATAGAGGCTTTACCAATCGTCCATAATTATAAATCCAAAGGCGACACCAACCTGTCATTCCTAAAAAGGTTTGTAGCTCCTTTACCGTTTGAGGTTCTGGAGTCCGGCAAATGACTTCCTTATGTTCAGTTCCTAGTTCTCATTGTCCTCCCGAAATTTCAAATCCCAGATAGGTCACACTTTGTTGAGCCAGCTGGACTTTCTGTCAAGAGACTTGATATCCATTTTAAACCCAGAAAATTAAGAAAACTTATAGTCCATTGAATACAGCTCCCTTTAGTCTCGGTAGCTATTAAGAGATCATCTACATATTGTAACAAAGCACCTTCAGTGTCCGGAGGCATCCATGTTTCGAGTTCCCTTGCTAATTGGTTTCCAAAAATAGTGGGGCTATTCTTGAATCCTTGATGTCCACGTAAGCTGCGTCTTTCTGCCTGAATTGGGATTTTCCCATTCAAAGGCAAATAGGTTTTGGCTTTCTGTGGCTAAGCCTAGGCAGAAGAAGGCGTCTTTTAAATCCAGTACGGTAAACCAGACTTGACTATTCTTTAATTTAGTCGGCAAAGTATAAGGGTTTGCCACTACTGGATGTATATCCTCAGTGATTTTACTTATGGCCCTCAAATCCTGAACTAACCTATAGCTTTTTTCATCTGCCTTTTTAATTGGCAATATGGGTGTATTGTATTCTGATTCACATTCAATCAATAATCCATACTGTAAACATTTATCAATTATCTCTTTAATTCCTTTCCTATCTTCTATCCTCAAAGGATATTACTTAACCTTAACGGGTTTCTCTCCTGGCTTTAATTTAATAATTATTAAGGTCACATTTTTTTGCTCTTCCAGGGACTTCGGTAGCCCAAACTCCTGGACATATTGATCTGTGATCTCTAAAGGTATTTCACTTTTAGGGTCAGTTTGTATGAGTGCCAAGCTTAACACATTTGTTAGTTGTTCTTCTCCTATTCTTAACTTCATTTTCCCTTTTTCAACGACAATTTCTGCTCCTAATTGCTCTAATAAATCTCTACCTAAGAGTGCCCATGAAGAGTTAGGCGTATATAAAAATCTGTGTATGCCCCATTGTTTCCCTAACTTGTACTTCAAAGGTTCACAAAAATAAGCCTTTTCGGTTACACCTTGTCCTGGTTTCAGTTAGAATAGAGTTAATTTTTTTCTTAGGATGAGAAGAGTGCTGATAACACCCCGATGTTTTAATTGTTGCAGAGCAGTGCTTATACCAAGCCAAGGACATCTCAGCTTCTTGCTCTGTCCTGCCAACAGGCAGGCTGGGGGTGCAGTAAGAGCTGGGAAGGGACAGACCCAGGACAGGTGACCCAAACTAGCCAAAGGGGTATTCCATACCATCTGACGTCATGCTAAACAATATATAGGGGCGGCTAGCCGGGGGAGGGGGCCTGACTGCTCGGGGTTAGGCTGGGCATTGGTCAGCGGGTGGTAAGCAATTGCATTGTGCATCACTTGTTTGTACATATTATTAGTAGTGGTACTATTATCATCATTGTATTATTACTATTATTATTATTATTATTATTATTATTATTATTATTATTATTATTTTGTCTTATTAAACTGTCTTTATCTCAACTCACGGGCTTCACTTTCCATTTCTCTCCCCCGTCTCAGAGAGGGAGGGGGAGGGGGAGCGAACGGCTGCGTGGTGTTTAGCTGCCAGCCGGGTTAAACCACAACACACCTTTTACCCTAATATAATAATTCTGTGAAGGCATTAATGCTTGATTTAGAACTGAATACGTTGCCCCATATCAATAAGAAATTTCACTTCCATTCCTCCCCTAGCTTCATTATAATCAGTGGAGGATCCGCTAGGGTAGATTCCCCAGGTCCCCGTTATTCCTGTTGAAATCAGGGACCAATGATTACCCTAGAAAAAGGCTAGTCAATTTGTCCTCCGAAGCCAGGTCCAAACCGTTTTGTTTTATTTATTTATTTATTTATTTTCATTACATTTCAGAGTTGGTCCAAAAATTCCATAGGGGTTTCTTTTAGACCTTGTTGGAAGCATATTCTCAATTCCCAATTCATCCAGATTTTAGTATTTACTTAGCCGTTCATAATTTTAGGGATGATTAGGGTCTCAGTGGGGTCGGTCAGGGGAATGCAGTTGTCCACAGTTCCCTGAGCGGTCCCATCGGTAATCTGAGCTCGCACATGAACTCAGGTTGTTTTAAGAGTTAACTGTTTTTCTGTTTCCATAACAACTCTCTCTCGGACCCATCATGATCCATTTGCCCCGAAGGGCTAACACCCATGATTTTAAGATCTCTGCCTAGAGCAGAGGCAGAACTATTAACATTCCTACATCCTCTTTCCCTGCTCATTCAACTTCAAACACCTTTAACACTTTCAACAACCCTTTTAACACTTCCTTTATCTTTCTCCAGCCTCTACTTCTCTAATGCCAACATCAAAGGCTCAGTCAGGGGCCAACTTAATTCCGTACCTTTTCCCACCAAGATGCTGAAACAACATCAGTATACAACATTTCATCCTATTCTCCTTCTCAAAACCAACATTAACTGTAGCAAAACATTAGAGTTTAAAGTTCCATTTAGGGGCCACTTTTCTCCACATTCCAGCTTATAAAGCGGCCACCATTGATTACAATATTTTATCAATGTTTTCCTGTTCACACTTCCACCGGCAGATCCTCCAATATCCTTCCAGTGACTCAAAACACATCCTAACGCACTTTTCTTAGGAATTTCACTGCTTACTCGCCCCCCCATTTTCCAGTTTACACTTTCAGAATACACGTGTTACTTACAAAAGCGTATCACAAAAACGTATCACTCACAAAATTACAGGCACGCAATATCTTTCAGTAGCGATGTCACAAAGCTACTATTACCAGCAATATTGCTAAAATCACAATAACAATAGTCAGAGTCAAATTCCACATGCGATAAGTCAGAAAACCGAACTGTGTAACACCATAACGATATCTTTCTTATAACAATGCCACGAACCTACTATTACCACCAGAAAAATAGCCAAAATCACAGTAACAATAACCAGAGTTAAATACCATACTCCATGAGTCAGAAAACCGAAATAATCAACACAATTCCAGATGGACCTTAAAGCGAGCTCTTTCCTTAAGGTCCCCAAATATACTTATGGTGCTTACCACAAAGTATATACCAAACACTGCCTCGCAGAAGATCACCTTCCGACTTACAGACAGTTCCAGATACAGATGGACCTCAAGGTCCCCAGATATACTTGTGGTACTAACCACAAAGTATATACCAAATACTGTCCTGCAGAAGTCACCTTCCGACTTACTGGACAGTCCCAGATGACCGGTCTACCAGAAAACCAAACCAGAATAAAGAATATACTCACTTACAATGATGGGGTCCTTGTCTGCCTCCGCAGTGATCCGGTGAGTTGAGGAGTCCCTCCGGGAAATCCCGGGGGTACCCTAGGGAGTCCTGTCCCCAGCGGGTCCTGCGGACCGGCAGAGAGGTAGTCCCATCTGGGGTGCCAGATTGATTCAAAGATCGAAGCTGAAATTCCTTTAAGTGGTATATTCTTTATTGCAGCGCTGGATGCACGGGGGATCTCTCCACCTATCGTGCATACCCAAAGCGGAAAGCAGTCTTGAATTTATACAATCAATCTCTCAATATTCTACAAGCGCCTATACATATGCATTACCTATCCCCGCCTTCCCTCGCTTCTCATGCTAATTAGCCTTTTGGCACCTTGCGCCTGCGTAGAGCCTCCCAAGAATTGTGGGCAGGGGTCTTTGGGACGTGGGCAGGGGTCTTTGGGAGGAAGACCCCGAGTCTTCCTCACAGTGTACTTTTCACCTTTGGTCAGGAATCTGCTGAATTGGCACGTTTCTTAATTGCGAGAGCTGGTTGTTGCCAATTCTTCCGTTTGTTGTATCTTTATAATGAATTCCAATGTCCAGTTTTGAGATTTATAGTCCTTACGTTTGTTTCTCTGTCCGTCTGCCGCTTCCTTATCATGAGTTCCAGTGTCTTGTTTCGAGATATACAGTCCTTGTCTGGGGATTGTCCTTGCCTCCCCAATGCCTCCCCAATACCTCCTTAATCAGTATCCACCTTGTTTCTGTAAGCAGCAGCCACCTGACACCCTGCCGGAGTTAACCCTCTGTTTTATTATTTGCCCTATTAATGGGGATTTCTTTACACATTGGCTTTAATTCCATAAGAAGAAACAGCATTTTTTTCCCCTCTTCTTTTTAAATGACGAGGATTACAAAGTTTGTCAACACCTGCCAGGCTGAGGATTAAAAGTCTTAGCGCTGGTGCAGAGGAGAACCTGAGAGCTGGCTCGGGAGTCACTGGAGGAAATCTTTGCTTTTCGTGATGTGAAATTGCCTTCATGCAGACCAGGTCAAGCGCCTTGACGCTGGTCAGCATCTCTGTGGAACTGGCACCGTGTTGTCCCCACTGGTTGCAGCACCAGGAGGGTAGCCCGCCCGGCAGGACAGCAGTTGACCATATTCATTGCTAACCTTCCAACCAGACCACACTCAGCTTGGCTCACTACATGTTTTGATACCTTGGTGGGAACTGAGCTCAGGATTTGCCGCTGCTGGAGGCAGGAAGGCTTTAGGCTCAGCTCCTTCCCCCTACAGCTACATCCATTGGGCTTTCTGAAGCGCTCCCTACTGTTATTCTAAGCAGGAGCTTCAAAAGGAATCTCTCTTCCTCGTGCATGATTGATCCCATGCAGTAATGTCGTGGTTTAACCCGGCCGGCAGTTAAACACCACGCAGCCGTTCGCTCACCCTCCCCCCTCCCTCTCTGGGACGGGGGAGAGAAATGGAAAGTGAAGCCCGTGAGTTGAGATAAAGACAGTTTAATAAGACAGGAAAATAATAATAACAAAATAATAATAACAATAATAATACAATGGTGATAATAGGGAAATAATAATAATATGTACAAACAAGTGATGCACAATGCAATTGCTCACCACTCGCTGACCGATGCCCAGCCTCACCCCGAGCAGTCCGGCCCCCTCTTCCTTGAAGTTCTTCCTTGAAGGGATACCTTTCCCTCACAGCTGAGAGGAGACGCCTCCAGAGGCTGGTGGATTGTGCTCCATCTGCAATTGCTCTGTCAATGCCGTCGTCTCGAGCAAGGGATCCCAGCCGCTTGGCTTCCCTGCCGTCTAATTCCACACAATTGGCTCCAGAGTCCCAGCACCGGAGCAGCCAGGTGACAAGCTGCTCACCTATACAGCGACCAAAATCTTTTCGCACATCTCGTAGCTCGCGCTCGTTTAGGCTTCGGGTAGTTACTGTTGATTTTTCGGCATCCTCATCTTCCTCCTCCTGAATCCTTGATGGCCCAGCATCGTCGTCATCTTCGTCATCTCTATACCTAGTTTTGGCAGAAGCCTCACCTGGATTGGCAGAAGACTCTCTGCGTTCTAAACGACCTGACTCTCTATACCATTTTTTCACCTTCTCTACAGGGGCAGCTTGCACTGCTACTGCTCGTTTCTCTGACTTTGTTACAGGGTCTGCCACAGAGGTTGGAATACCCTCTGCAGGGTCAACTTGCACTGCTACAGCTCGTTTCTCTGACACAGCCACAGGAGCTGGAGCGGCTGCAGGAGCTGGAGCAGTTGCAGGAACCGGAGCTGTAGCGGCTGCAGGAGCTGGAGCTGGAGCAGTTGCAGGAGCTGGAGCTGGAGCGGCTGCAGGAGCTGGAGCTGGAGCAGTTGCAGGAACTGGGACTGGAGTAGCAGCCGGAGCTCGAACTGGAGCGGGTGCAGGAGCTGGAGCTGGAGCGGCTGCAGGAGCTGGGACTGGAGCGGCTGCAGGAACTGGGACTGGAGTGGCTGCAGGAACTGGGACTGGAGCGGCTGCAGGAACTGGGACTGGAGCAGCTGCAGAGTCCACCGTAGGGGTCACAGTGGCCGTTGGATCTGTCACAGGGCTTGGAGTGGCCGCAGGGTCTGTCACTAAGTTGATAGCAGTATCAATGGCAGCTCGATAGGCATGAGCCAGGCCCCAGCACGTTACAATGGTTTGTGTTACTTTGGAACTGCCAGCATCATGACACCTTTTTTTCAAGCATTCTGCCAGTTTTTGAGGATTTTGCCATTGCTCAGGGGTGAATTTCCAACACACTGGGGGTGCCAACTGCTCTAGATGCCTGCCCATATCCACCCATACTCCCTGCCACCCACAACTATACTGCCTCCGGGCAGATCTCCGGATGAGCTTCCTAAGTAATTGTTTAACTTTAAGCAGAACCTGAAGTGCATTCAGGAGGCAGAACAACAAGACTATGGTGGTCTGAGTATCCCAAGAATATTCAGTATCTTGGAGAGCTATTGTGACAAGCTCAGGGGATAAGAGGGTGGTGAAGGAGGAAGGCAGAGTGATCCAGGAGGATACAGGGGTGGTGAAGGAGAAAGGGAGAGTAAGCAAGTAAGGAAAAATATCCTCCCCTTTCCCCTCCACAGATTGACTCCCTAATGGAAAAAAACAATAGGAATAATTGCTAATAGTTTCCAAGATACAGTTTCCAAAGTACAGAGTCGACGATGTTACTGAATACAAATAAAGAGTTAGAGTCATGACCAGATATCTTATCGTCTCATAAGCCATTGCTACAACACACAGTACCATAATGATCTGAAACCAGGGCCCGGAGAGGATAAACAACACGACAGAGAGCAAATACGGAAAATAATGTACTATAATACTCAATTTGGAAAACAGGCGCAGCAGAGTTGAGATTAAAGCAATCAGCATTATGACAAGTGACTATTAAGCAGGTCTAATCCTTACACCAGTTTTAGTTTAACACACTCTGGTCAGATCTGCCATTATCTCAACCTTTCGGGCCCCACGTTGGGCGCCAGAAAGACTGTCGTGGTTTAACCCGGCCGGCAGTTAAACACCACGCAGCCGTTCGCTCACCCTCCCCCCTCCCTCTCTGGGACGGGGGAGAGAAATGGAAAGTGAAGCCCGTGAGTTGAGATAAAGACAGTTTAATAAGACAGAAAAATCATAATAATGATAATAATAATAATAATAATAATAATGATACAATAGCGATAATACGAAAGTAATAATAGTATGTACAAACAAGTGATGCACAATGCAATTGCTTACCACTCGCTGACCGATGCCCAGCCTAACCCCGAGCAGTCCGGCCCCCTCCCCCCGGCTAGCCACCCCTATATATTGTTTAGCATGACGTCAGATGGTATGGAATACCCCTTTGGCTAGTTTGGGTCACCTGTCCTGGGTCTGTCCCCTCCCACCTCTTACTGCACCCCCAGCCTGCCCATTGGCAGGACAGAGCAAAAGGCTGAAATGTCCTTGGCTTAGTATAAGCACTGCTCTGCAACAATTAAAGCATTGGGGTGTGATCAGCACTCTTCTCATCCTAAGCCAAAACACAGCATTCCACCAGCTACTATGAAAAAAATTAATTCTGTTCTAACTGAAACCAGGACACCTTAGCAATAGGACCTCAGCAATAGGACCTCAGAAATAGGACCTCAGCAATGTGACCTCAGCAATAGGACCTCAGCAATAGGACCTCAGCAATAGGACCTCAGCATTGGGACCTCAGCAATAGGACCTCAACAATAGGACGTCAGCAATAGGACCTCAGCATTGTGAACTCAGCAATAGGACCTCATCAATAGGGCCTCAGCACTGTGACCTCAGCATTGTGACCTCAGCAATAGGACCTAAGCAATAGGACCTCAGCATTGTGACCTCAGCAGTAGGACCTCAGTAATAGGACCTCAGCATTGTGACCTCAGCAATAGGACCTAAGCAATAGGGCCTCAGCATTGTGACCTCAACAGTAAGACCTTAGCAATAGGACCTCAGCATTGTGATCTCAACAATAGGACCTCAGCATTGTAACCTCAGCATTGTGACCTCAGCAATAGGACCTCAGCAATAGGACCTCAGCATTGTGACCTCAGCATTGTGACCTCAAATATAGGACATCAGCAATAGGACCTCAGCAATAGGACCTCAGCATTGTGACCTCAGCAATAGGACCTCAGCAATAGGACCTCAGCAAGAGGACCTCAGCAATAGGACATCAGCATTAGGACCTCAGCATTGTAACCTCAGCAATAGGACCTCAGCAATAGGACCTCAGCATTGTGATCTCAGCATTGTGACCTCAGCAATAGGACCTCAGCAATATGACCTCATCATTAGGACCTCAGCATTGTGACCTCAGCATTGTGACCTCAGCAATAGCACCTCAGCATTGTAACCTCAGCAATAGGACCTCAGCAATAGGACCTCATCATTGCGACCTCAGCAATAGGACCTCAGCAATAGGACCTCAGCATTGTGACCTCAGCAATAGGAACTCAGCATTGTGACCTCAGCAATATGACCTCAGCAATAGGACCTCAACATTAGGACCTCAGCATTGCGACCTCAGCAATAGGACCTCAACATTAGGACCTCGGCATTGTGACCTCAGCAATAGGACCTCAGCATTGCGACCTCAGCAATAGGACCTCAACATTAGGACCTCGGCATTGTGACCTCAGCAATAGGACCTCAGCATTGTGACCTCAGCAATAGGACCTCAGCATTGTGACCTCAGCATTGTGACCTAAGCAATAGGACCTCAGAAATAGGACCTCAGCAATAGGACCTCAGCATTGTGACCTCAGTTATTGTGACCTCAGCAATAGGACCTCAGCAATAGGACCTCAGCATTGTGACCTCAGCTTTGTGACCTCAGCAATAGGACCTCAGCAATAGGACCTCAGCAATAAGGCCTCAGCAATAGGACCTCAGAAATAGGACCTCAGAAATAGGACCTCAGCATTGTGACCTCAGCAATAGGACCTCAGAAATAGGACCTCAGCATTGTGAGCTCATCAATAGGACCTCCGCTATAGGACCTCCGCAATAGGACCTCAGCAATAGGACCTCTGCATTGTGACCTCAGCAATAGGACCTCAGCAATAGGACCTCAGCTATAGGACCTCTGCATTGTGACCTCAGCATTGTGACCTCAGCAATAGGACCTCAGCAATAGGACCTCAGCAATAGGACCTCAGCCTTGTGACCTCAGCAATAGGACCTCAGCAATAGGACATCAGCATTAGGACCTCAGCATTGTGACCTCAAGAATTGGACCTCAGCAATAGGACCTCAGCAATAGGACCTCAGCACTGTGACCTCAGGAATAGGACCTCAGCAATGTGACCTCAGCAATAGGACCTCAGCAATAGGACCTCAGGAATAGGACCTCAGGAATAGGACCTCAGAAATAGGACCTCAGAAATAGGACCTCTGCATTCTGACCTCAACATTGTGACCTCAGCAATAGGACCTCAGCAATAGGACCTCAGCATTGTGACCTCAGCAATAGGACCTCAGCAATAGGACCTCAGCATTGTGACCTCAGCACTGTGACCTCGGCATTGTGACCTCAGAAATAGGACTTCAGCAATAGGACCTCAGCAATAGGACCTCAGCATTGTGATCTCAGCATTGTGACCTCAGCAATAGGACCTCAGCAATAGGACCTCAGCATTGTGACCTCAGCAATAGGACCTCAGCAAGAGGACCTCAGCAATAGGACCTGAGCATTGTGACCTAAGCAACAGGACCTCAGCAATAGGACCTCAGCAATAGGACCTCAGCATTGTGACCTCAGTTATTATGACCTCAGCAATAGGACCTCAGCATTGTGACCTCTGCATTGTGACCTCAGCAAAAGGACCTCAGCAATAGGACCTCAGCAATAGGACCTCAGCATTGTGACCTAAGCAACAGGACCTCAGCAATAGGACCTCAGCAATAGGACCTCAGCATTGTGACCTCAGCAATAGGACCTCAGCAATAGGACCTCAGCTTTGTGACCTCAGCAATAGGACCTAAGCTAGAGGACCTCAGCATTGTGATCTCTGCATTGTGACCTCAGCAATAGGACCTCAGCAATAGGACCTCAGCAATAGGACCTCAGCATTGTGACCTCAGTTATTGTGACCTCAGGATTAGGACCTCAGCAATAGGACCTCAGCATTGTGACCTCAGCTTTGTGACCTCAGCAATAGGACCTCAGCTATAGGACCTCAGCATTGTGACCTCAGCATTGTGACCTCAGCATTGTGACCTCAGCAATAGGACCTCAGCAATAGGACCTCAGCAATAGGACCTCATAATTGTGACCTCAGCAACAGGACCTCAGCAATAGGACCTCTGCATTGTGACCTCAGAAATAGTACCTCAGCTATAGGACCTCAGCATTGTGACCTCAGCATTGTGACCTCAGCATTGTGACCTCAGCAATAGGACCTCAGCAATAGGACCTCAGCCTTGTGACCTCAGCAATAGGACCTCAGCAATAGGACATCAGCATTAGGACCTCTGCATTGTGACCTCAGCAATAGGACCTCAGCAATAGGACCTCAGCATTGTGACCTCAGCAATAGGACGTAAGCATTGTGACCTCAGCAATAGGACCTTAGCAATAGGACCTCAGCATTGTGACCTCAGAAATAGGACCTCAACAATAGGACCTCAGCATTGTGACCTCAGCATTGTGACCTCAGCAATAGGACCTCAGCGATAGGACCTAAGAGATAGGACCTAAGAGATAGGACCTCAGCAATAGGACCTCAGCAATAGGACCTCAGCAATAGGACCACAGCAGTAGGACCTCAGCATTGTGACCTCAGCATTGTGACCTCAGCATTGTGACCTCAGCAATAGGACCTCAGCAATAGTACCACAGCAGTAGGACCTCAGCATTCTGACCTCAGCATTGTGACCTCATCACTAGGACCTCAACAATAGGACCTCAGCAATAGGACCTCAGCATTGTGACGTCAGCATTGTGACCTCAGCAATAGGACCTCAGCATTGTGACCTCAGCATTGTAACCTCAGCAGTAGGACCTCAGCAATAGGACCTCAGCAATAGGACCTCAGCAATAGGACCTCAGCATTGTGACCTCAGCAATAGGACCTCAGCAATAGGACCTCAGCAATAGGACCTCAGCAATAGGACCTCTGCATTGTGACCTCAGCAATAGGACCTCAGCAATAGGACCTCAGCTATAGGACCTCAGCTATAGGACCTCAGCATTGTGACCTCAGCAAAACGACCTCAGCAATAGGACCTCAGCAATAGGACCTCAGCAATAGGACCTCAGCATTGTGACCTCAGCAATAGTACCTCAGCAATAGGACCTTAGCATTGTGACCTCAGAAATAGGACCTCAGCAATAGGACCTCAGTAATAGGACCTCAGCATTGTGACCTCAGCAAAAGGACCTCAGCAATAGGACCTCAGCAATAGGACCTCAGCAATAGGACCTCAGCAATAGGACCTCAGCACTGTGACCTCAGCAATAGTACCTCAGGAATAGGACCTTAGCATTGTGATCTCAGCAAAAGGACCTCAGCAATAGGACCTCAGAAATACCACCTCAGCATTGTGACCTCAGCATTGTGACCTCAGCAATAGGACCTCAGCAATAGGACCTCAGCATTGTGACCTCTGCATTGTGACCTCAGCAATAGGACCTCAGCAATAGGACCTCAGCATTGTGACCTCAGCAATAGGACCTCAGCATTGTGACTTCATCATTAGGACCTCAGCAATAGGACCTCAGCAACAGGACCTCAGCAATAGGACCTCAGCATTGTGACCTCAGCAATAGGACCATAGCAATAGGACCTCAGCAATAGGACCTCAGCAATAGGACCTCAGCAACAGGACCTCAGCATTGTGACCTCCGCAATAGGACCTCAGCAATAGGACCTCAACAATAGGACCTCAGAATTGTGACCTCAGCAATAGGACCTCAGCAATAGGACCTCAGCAATAGGACCTCAGCATTGTGACCTCTGAATTGTGACCTCAGCAAGAGGACCTCAGCAATAGGACCTCTGCATTGTGACCTCAGCAGTATGACCTCAGCAATAGGACCTCAGTATTGTGACCTCAGCAATAGGACCTCAGCAATAGGACCTTAGCAATAGGACCTCAGCATTGTGACCTTAGCAATAGGACCTCAGCATTGTGACCTCAGAAATAGGACCTCAACAATAGGACCTCAGCATTGTGACCTCAGCATTGTGGCCTCAGCAATATGACCTCAGCAATACGACCTCAGCAATACGACCTCAGCAAAAGGACCTCATCATTGTGACCTCAGCAATGTGACCAATGCAATAGGACATCAGCAATAGGACCACAGCAATAGGACCTCAGCATTGTGACCTCAGCTTTGTGACCTCAGCAATAGGACGTCAGCAATAGGACCACAGCAATAGGACCTCAGCATTGTGACGTCAGCATTGTGACCTCAGCAATAGGACCTCAGCATTGTGACCTCAGCATTGTAACCTCAGCAGTAGGACCTCAGCAATAGGACCTCAGCAATAGGACCTCAGCAATAGGACCTCAGCATTGTGACCTCAGCAATAGGACCTCAGCAATAGGACCTCAGCAATAGGACCTCAGCAATAGGACCTCACCAATAGGACCTCTGCATTGTGACCTCAGCAATAGGACCTCAGCAATAGGACCTCAGGAATAGGACCTCAGCTATAGGACCTCAGCATTGTGACCTCAGCAAAACGACCTCAGCAATAGGACCTCAACAATAGGACCTCAGCAATAGGACCTCAGCATTGTGACCTCAGCAATAGTACCTCAGCAATAGGACCTTAGCATTGTGACCTCAGCAATAGGACCTCAGCAATAGGACCTCAGCAATAGGACCTCAGCAATAGGACCTTAGCATTGTGACCTCAGCAAAAGGACCTCAGCAATAGGACCTCAGCAATAGGACCTCAGCAATAGGACCACAGCAATAGGACCTCAGCACTGTGACCTCAGCAATAGTACCTCAGGAATAGGACCTTAGCATTGTGATCTCAGCAAAAGGACCTCAGCAATAGGACCTCAGCAATAGGACCTCAGAATTGTTATCTCAGCATTGTGACCTCAGTAATAGGACCATAGCATTGTGACCTCAGCAATAGGACCTCAGCAATAGGACCTCAGAATTGTGACCTCTGCATTGTGACCTCAGCAATAGGACCTCAGCAATAGGACCTCAGCATTGTGACCTCAGCAATAGGACCTCAGCATTGTGACTTCATCATTAGGACCTCAGCAATAGGACCTCAGCAACAGGACCTCAGCAATAGGACCTCAGCATTGTGACCTCAGCAATAGGACCATAGCAATAGGACCTCAGCAATAGGACCTCAGCAACAGGACCTCAGCATTGTGACCTCAGCAATAGGACCTCAGCAATAGGACCTCAGCAATAGGACCTCAGAATTGTGACCTCAGCAATAGGACCTCAGCAATAGGACCTCAGCAATAGGACCTCTGCATTGTGACCTCTGAATTGTGACCTCAGCAAGAGGACCTCAGCAAAAGGACCTCTGCATTGTGACCTCAGCAGTATGACCTCAGCAATAGGACCTCAGCAATAGGACCTCAGTATTGTGACCTCAGCAATAGGACCTCAGCAATAGGACGTTAGCATTGTGACCTCAGCAATAGGACCTTAGCAATAGGACCTCAGCATTGTGACCTCAGAAATAGGACCTCAACAATAGGACCTCAGCATTGTGGCCTCAGCAATACGACCTCAGCAATACGACCTCAGCAATACGACCTCAGCAAAAGGACCTCAGCATTGTGACCTCAGCAATGTGACCTCTGCAATAGGACATCAGCAATAGGACCTCTGCATTGTGACCTCAGCAATATGACCTCAGCAATATGACCTCAGCAATAGGACCTCAGCAATAGGACCTCAGTATTGTGACCTCAGCAATAGGACCTCAGCAACAGGACGTAAGCATTGTGACCTCAGCAATAGGACCTTAGCAATAGGACCTCAGCATTGTGACCTCAGAAATAGGACCTCAACAATAGGACCTCAGCATTGTTACCTCAGCATTGTGACCTCAGCAATACGACCTCAGCAATACGACCACAGCAATACGACCTCAGCAAAAGGACCTCAGCATTGTGACCTCAGCAATGTGACCTCTGCAATAGAACATCAGCAACAGGACCTCAGCAATAGGACCTCTGCATTGTGACCTCAACATAGTGACCTCAGCATTAGGACGTCAGCAATAGGACCTCAGCAATAGGACCTCAGCATTGTGACCTCAGCTTTGTGACCTCAGCAATAGAACCTCAGCAATAGGACCTCAGCAATAGGACCTCAGCATTGTGATCTCAGCATTGTGACCTCAGCATTGTGACCTCAGCAATAGGACCTCAGCAATAGGACCTCAGCAAGAGGACCTCAGCAAGAGGACCTCAGAAATAGGACCTCTGCATTGTGACCTCAGCAATATGACCTCAGCAATAGGACCTCAGCAATAGGACCTCAGTATTGTGACCTTAGCAATAGGACCTCAGCAATAGGACGTAAGCATTGTGACCTCAGCAATAGGACCTTAGCAATAGGACCTCAGCATTGTGACCTCAGAAATAGGACCTCAACAACAGGACCTCAGCCTTGTGACCTCAGCATTGTGACCTCAGCAATACGACCTCAGCAATACGACTTCAGCAATACGACCTCAGCAATAGGACCTCAGCAATAGGACCTCAGCATTGTGACCTCAGCAATAGGACGTCAGCAATAGGACCTCAGCAATAGGACCACAGCAATAGGACCTCAGCATTGTGACCACAGCTTTGTGACCTCAGCAATAGAACCTCAGCAATAGGACCTCAGCAATAGGACCTCAGCATTGTGATCTCAGCATTGTGACCTCGTCATTGTGACCTCAGCAATAGGACCTCAGCAATTGGACCTCAGCAAAAGGACCTCAGCAATAGGACCTCAACATTGTGATCTCAGCATTGTGACCTCAGCAATAGGACCTCAGCAATAGGACCACAGCAATAGGACCTCAGCAACAGGTCCTCAGTATTGTGACCTCAGCAATAGGACCTCAGCAATAGCACCTCAGCAATAGGACCTCAGCAATAGGACCTCAGCAACAGGACCTCAGCATTGTGACCTCAGCAATAGGACCTCAGAAATAGGACCTCAGCATTGTGACCTCAGCATTGTGACCTCAGCATTGTGACCTCAGCAATAGGACCTCAGCATTGTGACCTCAGCAATAGGACCTCAGCAATAGTACCTCAGCAATAGGACCTCAGCATTGTGACCTCAGCAATAGAACCTCAGCAATAGGACCTCAGCAATAGGACATCAGCATTAGGACCTCAGCATTGTGACCTCTGCATTGTAACCTCAAGAATTGGACCTCAGCAATAGGACCTCAGCATTGTGACCTCAGCAATAGGACCTCAGCAATAGGACCTCAGCACTGTGACCTCAGGAATAGGACCTCAGCAATGTGACCTCAGCAATAGGACCTCAGCAATAGGACCTCAGAAATAGGACCTCAGAAATAGGACCTCTGCATTTTGACCTCAGCAATAGGACCTCTGTATTGTGACCTCAGCAATAGGACCTCAGCAATAGGACCTCAGCATTGTGACCTCAGCAATAGGACGTAAGCATTGTGACCTCAGCAATAGGACCATAGCAATAGGACCTCAGCATTTTGACCTCAGAAATAAGACCTCAACAATAGGACCTCAGCATTGTGACCTCAGCATTGTGACCTCAGCAATAGGACCTCAGCAATAGGACATCAGCATTAGGACCTCAGCATTGTGACCTCTGCATTGTAACCTCAAGAATTGGACCTCAGCAATAGGACCTCAGCATTGTGACCTCAGCAATAGGACCTCAGCAATAGGACCTCAGCACTGTGACCTCAGGAATAGGACCTCAGCAATGTGACCTCAGCAATAGGACCTCAGCAATAGGACCTCAGAAATAGGACCTCAGAAATAGGACCTCTGCATTTTGACCTCAGCAATAGGACCTCTGTATTGTGACCTCAGCAATAGGACCTCAGCAATAGGACCTCAGCATTGTGACCTCAGCAATAGGACGTAAGCATTGTGACCTCAGCAATAGGACCATAGCAATAGGACCTCAGCATTTTGACCTCAGAAATAAGACCTCAACAATAGGACCTCAGCATTGTGACCTCAGCATTGTGACCTCAGCAATAGGACCTCAGGAATAGGACCTCAGCGATAGGACCTAAGAGATAGGACCTAAGCAATAGGACCTCAGCAATAGGACCTCAGGAACAGGACCTCAGCAGTAGGACCTCAGCATTGTGACCTCAGCATTGTGACCTCATCACTAGGACCTCAGCAATAGGACCTCAGCAATAGGACCTCAGCAATAGGACCTCAGCAATAGGACCTCAGCATTGTGACCTCAGCAATAGGACCTCAGCAATAGGACCTCAGCAACACGACCTCAGCATTGTGACCTCAGCAATAGGACCTCAGCAATAGGACCTCAGCATTGTGACCTCAGCAAAACGACCTCAGCAATAGGACCTCAGCAATAGGACCTCAGCAATAGGACCTTAGCATTGTGACCTCAGCAAAAGGACCTCAGCAATAGGACCTCAGCAATAGTACCTCAGGAATAGGACCTTAGCATTGTGAACTCAGCAAAAGGACCTCAGCAATAGGACCTCAGCAATAGGACCTCAGCATTGTGATCTCAGCATTGTGACCTCAGTAATAGGACCATAGCATTGTGACCTCAGCAATAGGACCTCAGCAATAGGACGTCACAATTGTGACCTCTGCATTGTGACCTCAGCAATAGGACCTCAGCAATAGGACCTCAGCATTGTGACCTCAGCAATAGGACCTCAGCATTGTGACTTCAGCAATAGGACCTCAGCAATAGGACCTCAGCAACAGGACCTCAGCAATAGGACCTCAGCATTGTGACCTCAGCAATAGGACCATAGAAATAGGACCTCAGCAATAGGACCTCAGCAATAGGACCTCAGTAACAGGACCTCAGCACTGTGACCTCCGCAATAGGACGTCAGCAATAGGACCTCAGCAATAGGACCTCAGAATTGTGACCTCAGCAATAGGACCTCAGCAATAGGACCTCAGCAATAGGACCTCAGCATTATGACCTCTGAATTGTGACCTCAGCAAGAGAACCTCAGCAATAGGACCTCTGCATTGTGACCTAAGCAGTATGACCTCAGCAATAGGACCTCAGCAATAGGACGTCAGTATTGTGACCTCAGCAATAGGACCTCAGCAATAGGACGTAAGCATTGTGACCTCAGCAATAGGACCTTAGCAATAGGACCTAAGCATTGTGACCTCAGCATTGTGACCTCAGCAATACGACCTCAGCAATACGACCTCAGCAAAAGGACCTCAGCATTGTGACCTCAGCAATGTGACCTCTGCAATAGGACATCAGCAATAGGACCTCAGGAATAGGACCTCTGCATTGTGACCTCAACATTGTGACCTCAGCAATAGGACGTCAGCAATAGGACCTCAGCAATAGGACCACAGCATTAGGACCTCAGCATTGTGACCTCAGCTTTGTGACCTCAGCAATAGAACCTCAGCAATAGGACCTCAGCAATAGGACCTCAGCATTGTGATCTCAGCATTGTGACCTCAGCATTGTGACCTCAGCAATAGGACCTCAGCAATAGGACCTCAGCATTGTGAACTCAGCATTGTGACCTCAGCAATAGGACCTCAGCAATAGGACCACAGCAATAGGACCTCAGCAATAGGACCTCAGCAATAGGACCTCAGTATTTTGACCTAAGCAATAGGACCTCAGCAATAGCACCTCAGCATTGTGACCTCAGCAATAGGACCTCAGCAACAGGACATCAGCAAGAGGACCTCAGAATTGTGAACTCTGCATTGTGACCTCAGCAATAGGACCTCAGCAATAGGACCTCAGCATTGTGACCTCAGCATTGTGACCTCAGCATTCTGACCTCACCATTGTGACCTCAGCAATAGGACCTCAGCATTGTGACCTCAGCAATAGGACCTCAGCAATAGGACCTCAGCATTGTGACCTCAGCAATAGAACCTCAGCAATAGGACCTCAGCATTGTGACCTCAGCATTGTGACCTCAGCATTGTGACCTCAGCAAGAGGACATCAGCAATAGGACCTCAGCATTGTGATCTCAGCACTGTGACCTCAGCAATAGGACCTCAGCAATAGGACCTCAGCAATAGGACCTCAGCATTGTGACCTCAGTTATTGTGACCTCAGCAATAGGACCTCAGCAATAGGACCTCAGCAACAGGACCTCAGCAATAGGACCTCAGCAATAGGACCTCAGCATTGTGACCTCAGCATTGTGTCCTCAGCAATAGGACCTCAGCATTGTGACCTCAGCATTGTGACCTCAGCAATAGGACCTCAGCAATAGGACCTCTTCATTTTGACCTCAGCATTGTGACCTCCGCAATAGGACCTCGGCAATAGGACCTCCGCAATAGGACCTCAGCAATAGGACCTTCGCAATAGGACCTCAGCAATAGGACCTCTGCATTGTGACCTCAGAAATAGAACCTCAGCTATAGGACCTCAGCATTGTGAACTCAGCATTGTGACCTCAGCATTGTGACCTCAGCAATAGGACCTCAGACTTGTGACCTCAGCAATAGGACCTCAGCAATAGGACATCAGCATTAGGACCTCAGCATTGTGACCTCTAGTATTGTGATCTCAAGAATTGGACCTCATCAATAGGACCTCAGCATTGTGATCTCAGCATTGTGACCTCAGCAATAGGACCTCAGCAATAGGACCTCAGCAATAGGACCTCAGCACTGTGACCTCAGCAATAGGACCTCAGCAATAGGACCTCAGAAATAGGACCTCAGAAATAGGACCTCTGCATTTTGACCTCATCATTGTGACCTCAGCAATAGGACCTCTGCATTGTGACCTCAGCAATAGGACGTCAGCATTAGGACCTCAGCATTGTGACCTCAGCAATAGGACCTCAGCAATAGTGCGTAAGCATTGTGACCTCAGCATTGTGACCTCAGCAATATCATCTCAGCATTGTGACCTCAGCATTGTGACCTCAGCAATAGGACCTCAGCAATAGGACCTCAGCAATAGGACCTCAGCATTGTGACCTCAGCAATAGGACCTCAGCAATAGGACGTAAGCATTGTGACCTCAGCATTGTGACCTCAGCAATAGGACCTCAGCATTGTGACCTCAGCAATAGGACATCAGCAACAGGACCTTAGCTATAGGACCTCAGCATTGTGACCTCAGCAATAGGACCTCAACAATAGGACCTCAGCATTGTGACCTCAGCAATAGGACCTCAGCATTGTGACCTCAGCAACAGGACCTCAGCATTGTGACCTCAGCATTGTGACCTCAGCAATAGGACCTCAGAAATAGCACCTCAGCATTTTGACCTCAGCAACAGGTCCTCAGCAATAGGACCTCAGCAATAGGACCTCAGCATTGTGATCTCAGCATTGCGACCTCAGCAATAGTTCCTCAGCAATAGGACCTCAGCAATAGGACTTCAGCATTGTGATCTCAGCATTGTGACCTCAGCAATTGGACCTCAGCAATAGGACCTCAGCATTGTGACCTCAGCATTGTGACCTCAGCATTGTGACCTCAGCATTGTGACCTCAGCAATAGGACCTCAGCAATAGGGCCTCAGCAATAGGGCCTCAGCAATAGGACCTCAGAATTGTGAACTCTGCATTGTGACCTCAGCAAAGGGACCTCAGCATTGTGACCTCAGCAATAGGACCTCAGCAATAGGACCTCGGCATTGTGACCTCAGCATTGTGACCTCAGCAATAGGACCTCGGCATTGTGACCTCCGCAATAGGACCTCATCATTGTGACTTCAGCAATAGGACCTCAGAAATAGGACCTCAGCAATAGGACCTCAGAAATAGGACCTCAGCAATAGGACCACAGAAATAGGACCTCTTCATTTTGACCTCAGCATTGTGACATCAGCATTGTGACCTCAGAAATAGGACCTCAGCAGTAGGTCCTCAGCAAAAGGACCTCAACAATAGGACCTCAGCATTGTGATCTCAGCATTGTGACCTCAGCAATAAGACCTCAGCAGTAGGACCTCAGCATTGTGACCTCATCAATAGGACCTCATCAATAGGACCTCAGCATTGTGATCTCAGCATTGTGACCTCAGTAATAGGACCTCAGCAATAGGACCTCAGCAATAGGACCTCAGCACTGTGACCTCAGTTATAGGACCTCAGCAATAGGACCTCAGGAACAGGACCTCAGCATTGCGAACTCAGCATTGTGACCTCAGCAATAGGACTTAGCATTGTAACCTCAGCAAAAGGACCTCAGCATTGTGACCTCAGCAATAAGACCTCATCAATAGGACCTCAGCATTGTGACTTCAGCAATAGGACCTCAGCATTAGAACCTCAGCATTGTGATCTCATCATTGTGACCTCAGTAATAGGACCATAGCATTGTGACCTCAGCAATAGGACCTCAGCAATAGGACCTCAGAATTGTGACCTCTGCATTGTGACCTCAGCAATAGGACCTCAGCAATAGGACCTCAGCATTGTGACCTCAGCAATAGATTCTCAGCATTGTGACTTCAGCAATAGGACCTCAGCAATAGGACCTCAGCATTCTGACCTCAGCAATAGGACCTCAGCAATAGGACCTCAGCAGTAGGACCTCAGCAGTAGGACCTCAGCATTGTGACCTCCGCAATAGGACCTCCGCAATAGGACCTCAGCAATAGGACCTCAGCATTCTGACCTCAGCAATAGGACCTCAGCAATAGGACCTCAGCATTGTGACCTCAGCAACAGGACATCAGCATTGTGACCTCAGCATTATGACCTCAGCAATAGGACCTCAGCAATAGGACCTCAGCAATACGACCTTAGCTATAGGACCTCAGCATTGTGACCTCAGCATTATGACCTCAGCAATAGGACCTCAGCAATAGGATCTCAGCAATAGGACATCTGCATTGTGACCTCATCAATAGGACCTCAGCATTGTGACCTCAGCAACAGGACCTCAGCATTGTGACCTCAGCATTGAGACCTCAGCATTGTGACCTCAGCATTGTGACCTTAGCATTGTGACCTCAGCATTGTGATCTCAGCAAGAGGACCTCAGCAATAGGACCTCAGCAATAGGACCTCAGCACTGTGACCTCAGCAATAGGACCTCAGCAATAGGACCTCAGTAATAGGACCTCAGCAATAGGACCTCAGCAATAAGACCTCAGCATTGTGACCTCAGCAATAGGACCTCAGAAATAGGACCTCAGCAACAGGACCTCAGCAATACGACCTCAGCAATAGGACCTCAGCATTGTGACCTCAGTAATAGGGCCTCAGCAATAGGACCTCATCATTGTGACCTCAGCAATACGACCTCAGAAATAGGACCTCAGAAATAGGACCTCAGCATTGTGACCTCAGCAATAGGACCTCCGCAATAGGACCTCAGCATTGTGACCTCCGAAATAGGACCTCAGCATTGGGACCTCAGCAATAGGACCTCAGCAATAGGACCTCAGCATTGTGACCTCAGCAATAGGACCTCAGCATTGTGACCTCAGCAATAGGACCACAGCAATAGCACCTCTGCATTGTGACCTCAGCAATAGGACCTCAGCTATAGGACCTCAGCAATAGGACCTCAGCATTGTGACCTCAGCAATAGGACCTCAGCAATAGGACCTCAGCAATAGGACCTCAGCAATAGGACCTCAGCATTGTGACCTCAAGAATTGGACCTCAGCATTGTGACCTCAGCATTGTGATCTCATCATTGTGACCTCAGTAATAGGACCTCAGCAATAGGACCTCAGCAATGGGACCTCAGCAATGGGACCTCAGCAATGGGACCTCAGAATTGTGACCTCTGCATTGTGACCTCAGCAATAGGACCTCAGCAATAGGACCTCAGCAATAGGACCTCAGCATTGTGACCTCAGCAATAACACCTCAGCATTGTGACCTCAGCATTGTGACCTCAGCAATAGGACCTCAGCAATAGGATCTCAGCATTGTGACCTCAGCAATAGGACCTCAGCATTGTGACCTCAGCAATAGGACCTCAGCAATAGGACGTAAGCATTGTGACCTCAGCAATAGGACCTTAGCTATAGGATCTCAGCATTGTGACCTCAGCATTATGACCTCAGCATTGTGACCTCAGCAATAGGACATCAGCAACAGGACCTCAGCATTGTGACCTCAGCATTGTGACCTCAGCATTGTGACCTCAGCAATAGGACCTCAGCAATAGGACCTCAGCAATAGGACCTCAGCATTGTGACCTCAGCAATAGGACATCAGCAACAGGACCTCAGCATTGTGACCTTAGCAATAGGACCTCAGCATTGTGACGTCAGCAATAGGACCTCAGCAATAGGACCTCAGCAATAGGACCTCAGCTGTAGGACCTCAGCACTGTAACCTCAGCAATAGGACCTCAGCAATAGGACCTCAGCAATAGGACCTCAGCAATAGGTCCTCAGCAATAGGACCTCAGCAATAGGACCTTAGCAATAGGACCTCAGCAATAGGACCTCAGAAATAGGACCTCAGAAATAGGATCTCAGAAATAGGACCTCAGCAATAGGACCTCTTCATTTTGACCTCAGCATTGTGACCTCAGCAATAGGACCTCAGCTGCAGGATCTCAGCAGTAGGACCTCAGCATTGTGACCTCAGCAATAAGACCTCAGCAGTAGGACCTCAGCATTGTGACCTCAGCAATAGGACCTTAGCATTGTGACCTCAGCATTGTGACCTCAGCATTGTGACCTCAGCATTGTGACCACAGCATTGTGACCTCAGCAATAGGACCTCAGCAATAGGACCTCAATAATAGGACCTCAGCATTGTGACCTCAGCATTGTAACCTCAGCAATAGGACCTCTGCAATAGGACCTCAGCATTGTGACCTCAGCAATAGGACCTCAGCAATAGGACCTCAGCAATAGGACCTCAGCATTGTGACCTCAGCATTGTGACCTCAGCAGTAGGACCTCAGCAATAGGACCTCAGCAATAGGACCACAGCAATAGGACCTCAGCATTGTGACCTCAGCAATAGGACATCAGCAACAGGACCTCAGCATTGTGACCTCAGCATTGTGACCTCAGCAATAGGACCTCAGCATTGTGACCTCAGCATTTTGACCTCAGCAACAGGTCCTCAGCATTGTGACTTCAGCAATAGGACCTCAGCATTGTGATCTCATCATTGTGACCTCAGTAATAGGACCATAGCATTGTGACCGCAGCAATAGGACCTCAGCAATAGGACCTCAGAATTGTGACCTCTGCATTGTGACCTCAGCAATAGGTCCTCAGCAATAGGACCTCAGCATTGTGACCTCAGCAATAGGACCTCAGCACTGTGACTTCAGCAATAGGACCTCAGCAATAGGACCTCAGCATTGTGACCTCAGCAAAAGGACCATAGCAATAGGACCTCAGCAGTAGGACCTCAGCATTGTGACCTCAGCATTCTAACCTCAGCAATAGGACCTCAGCAATAGGACCTCAGCAATAGGACCTCTGCATTGTGACCTCAGCAATAGGACCTCAGCAATAGGACCTCAGCATTGTGACCTCAGCAATAGGACCTCAGCAATAGGACCTCAGCATTGTGACCTCAACATTGAGACCTCAGCATTGTGACCTCAGCATTGAGACCTCAGCATTGTGATCTCAGCATTGTGACCTCAGCAATAGGACCTCAGCAATAGGACCTCAGCAGTAGGACATCAGCATTGTGACCTCAGCAATAGGACATCAGCAATAGGACCTCAGCATTGTGACGTCAGCATTGTGACGTCAGCAATAGGACATCAGCATTGTGACCTCAGCAATAGGACCTCAGCAATAGGACCTCAGGAGTAGGACCTCAGCATTGTAACCTCAGCAATAGGACCTCAGAAATAGGACCTCAGAAATAGGACCTCAGCATTGTGACCTCCGCAATAGGACCTCAGCATTGTGACCTCAGCAATAGGACCTCAGCAATAGGACCTCAGCAATAGGACCTCAGAAACAGGACCTCTTCATTTTGACCTCAGCATTGTGACCTCAGCAATAGGACCTTAGCTGTAGGACCTCAGCAGTAGGACCTCAGCAGTAGGACCTCAGCAGTAGGACCTCAGCATTGTGATCTCAGAATTGTGACCTCAGCAATAGGACCTCAGCAGTAGGACCTCAGTATTGTGACCTCAGCAATAGGACCTCAGCAATAGGACCTTAGCATTGTGACCTCAGCATTGTGACCTCAGCAATAGGACCTCAGCATTGTGACCTCAGCATTGTGACCTCAGCAATAGGATATCACCAATAGGACCTCAGCAATAGGACCTCAGCAATAGGACCTCAGCATTGTGACGTCAGCATTGTGACCTCAGCAATAGGACCTCAGCATTGTGACCTCAGCATTGTAACCTCAGCAATAGGACCTCAGCAATAGGACCTCAGCAATAGGACCTCAGTAATAGGACCTCAGCAATAGGACCTCAGCATTGTGACCTCAGCAATAGAACCTCAGCAATAGGACCTCAGCAATAAGACCTCAGCATTGTGACCTCTGCATTGTGACCTCAGCAATAGGACCTCAGCATTGTGACCTCAGCAATAGGACCTCAGCAATAGGACCTCAGCATTGTGACCTCAGCATTGTAACCTCAGCAATAGGACCTCAGCAATAGGACCTGAGCATTGTGACCTCAGCAATAGGACCTCAACAATAGGACCTCAGCAATAGGACCTCAGCATTGTGACCTCAGCATTGTGACCTCAGCATTGTGACCTCAGCAGTAGGACCTCAGCAATAGGACCTCAGCATTGTGACCTCAGCAATAGGACATCAGCAACAGGACCTCAGCATTGTGACCTCAGCATTGTGACCTCAGCAATAGGACATCAGCATTGTGACCTCAGCATTTTAACCTCAGCAACAGGTCCTCAGCATTGTGACTTCAGCAATAGGACCTCAGCATTAGAACCTCAGCATTGTGATCTCATCATTGTGACCTCAGTAATAGGACCATAGCATTGTGACCTCAGCAATAGGACCTCAGCAATAGGACCTCAGAATTGTGACCTCTGCATTGTGACCTCAGTAATAGGACCTCAGCAATAGGACCTCAGCATTGTGACCTCAGCAATAGGACCTCAGCATTGTGACTTCAGCAATAGGACCTCAGCAATAGGACCTCAGCATTGTGACCTCAGCAAAAGGACCATAGCAATAGGACCTCAGAGGTAGGACCTCAGCATTGTGACCTCAGCATTGTAACCTCAGCAATAGGACCTCAGCAATAGGACCTCAGCAATAGGACCTCTGCATTGTGACCTCAGCAATAGGACCTCAGCAATAGGACCTCAGCATTGTGATCTCAGCAATAGGACCTCAGCAATAGGACCTCAGCATTGTGACCTCAGCATTGAGACCTCAGCATTGTGACCTCAGCATTGTGACCTCAGCAATAGGACCTCAGCAATAGGACCTCAGCAATAGGACCTCAGCATTGTGACCTGTCAGCAATAGGACCTCAGCAATAGGACCTCAGCATTGTGACGTCAGCATTGTGACGTCAGCAATAGGACCTCAGCATTTTGACCTCAGCAATAGGACCTCAGCAATAGGACCTCAGCAATAGGACCTCAGCAGTAGGACCTCAGCATTGTAACCTCAGCAATAGGACCTCAGAAATAGGACCTCAGAAATAGCACCTCAGCAATAGGACCTCAGGATTGTTACCTCTGCATTGTGACCTCAGCAATAGGACCTCAGCAACAGGACCTCATCAATAGGACCTCAGCAATAGGACCTCAGCATTGTGACCTCAGCAATAGGACCTCAGCAACAGGACCTCAGCAATAGGACCTCAGCAATAGGACCTCAGAAATAGGACCTCTGCATTGTGACCTCTGCATTGTGACCTCAGCAATAGGACCTTAGCATTGTGACCTCAGCAATAGGACCTCAGCAATCGGACCTCAGCAATAGGACCTCAGAAATAGCACCTCAGCAATAGGACCTCAACATTGTGACATCAGCATTGTGACCTCAGCATTGTGACCTCAGCAATACGACCTCAACAATACGACCTCATCAATATGACCTCAGCAATACGACCTCAGCAATAGGACCTCAGCATTGTTACCTCAGCATTGTGACATCTGCAATAGGACATCAGCAATAGGACCTCAGCAATAGGACCTCAGCATTGTGACCTCAACATTGTGACCTCAGCAATAGGACGTCAGCAATAGGACGTCAGCAATAGGACCTCAGCAATAGGACCTCAGCATTGTGACCTCAGCATTGTGACATCAGCATTGTGACCTCAGCAATAGGACCTCAGCAATAGGACCTCAGCATTGTGACCACAGCTTTGTGACCTCAGCAATAGGACCTCAGCAATAGGACCTCAGCATTCTGATCTCAGCATTGTGACCTCGGCAATAGGACATCAGCAATAGGACCTCAGCAATAGGACCTCAGCATTGTGATCTCAGCATTGTGACCTCAGCAATAGGACCTCAGCATTCTGATCTCAGCATTGTGACCTCAGCAATAGGACCTCAGCATTGTGACCTCAGCAATAGGATCACAGCAATAGCACCTCAGCATTGTGACCTCAGCAATAGGACCTCAGCAATAGGACATCAGCAATAGGACCTCAGAATTGTGAACTCTGCAGTGTGACCTCAGCAATAGGACCTCAGCAATATGACCTCAGCATTGTGACCTCAGCAATAGGACCTAAGCAATAGGACCTCAGCATTGTGACCTCAGCAATAAGACCTCAGCAATAGGACCTCAGCATTGTGACCTCAGTTATTGTGACCTCAGCAATAGGACCTCAGCAATAGGACCTCAGCATTGTGACCTCTGCATTGTGACCTCTGCATTGTGACCTCAGCAATAGAACCTCAGCAATAGGACCTCAGCATTGTGACCTCAGCACTGTGACCTCAGCATTGTGACCTCAACATTGTGACCTCAGCAAGAGGACCTTAGCAATTGGACCTCAGCAATAGGACCTCAGCATTGTGATCTCAGCATTGTGACCTAAGCAATAGGACCTCAGCAATAGGACCACAGCAATAGGACCTTAGCATTGTGACCTCAGCAATAGGACCTCAGCAATAGGACCTCAGCAATAGGACCTCAGAAATAGCACCTCAGCAATAGGACCTCAGCATTGTGACCTCTGCATTGTGACCTCAGCAATAGGACCTCAGCAATAGGACCTCATCATTGTGACCTCAGCAATACGACCTCAGAAATAAGACCTCAGCAATAGGACCTCTGCATTGTGACCTCAGCAATAGGACCTCAGAAATAGGACCTCAGCATTGTGACCTCAGCATTGTGACCTCAGCAATAGGACCTCAGCATTGTAACCTCAGCAATAGGACCTCAGCAATAGGACCTCAGCAATAGGACATCAGCAATAGGACCTCAGCATTGTGACCTCAGCAATAGGACCACAGCAATAGGACCACAGCAATAGGACCTCAGTATTGTGACCTCAGCAATAGGACCTCAGCAATAGGACATCAGCAATAGGACCGCAGAATTGTGAACTCTGCATTGTGACCTCAGCAATAGGACCTCAGCAATAGGACCTCAGCATTGCGACCTCAGCAATAGGACCTCAGCATTTTGACCTCAGCATTGTGACCTCAGCAATAGGACCACAGCAATAGGACCTCAGCAATAGGACCTCAGCAATAGGACCTCTGCAATAGGACCTCAGCATTGTGATCTCAGCATTGTGACCTCAGCAATAGGACCACAGCAATAGGACCTCAGAAATAGGACCTCAGCATTGTGACATCAGCAATAGGACCTCAGCAATAGCACCTCAGCATTGTAACCTCAGCAATAGGTCCTCAGCAATAGGACATCAACAATAGGACCTCAGAATTGTGAACTCTGCATTGTGACCTCAGCATTGTAACCTCAGCAATAGGACCTCAGCATTGTGACCTCAGAAATAGGACCTCAGCAATAGGACCTCAGCAATAGGACCTCAGCATTGTGACCTCAGCAATAGAACCTCAGCAATAGGACATCAGCATTGTGACCTCAGCATTGTGACCTCAGCATTGTGACCTCAGCAATAGGACATCAGCAATAGGACATCAGCATTGTGATCTCAGCATTGTGACCTCAGCAATAGGACCTCAGCAATAGGACCTCAGTATTGTGACCTCAGTTATTGTGACCTCAGCAATAGGACCTCAGCAATAGGACCTCAGCATTGTGACCTCTGCATTGTGACCTCAGCAATAGGACCTCAGAATTGTGACCTCAGCAATAGGACCTCAGCAATAGGACCTCATCAATAGGACCTCAGCAATAGGACCTCAGCAATAGGACCTCAGCATTGTGACCTCAGCATTGTGACCTCAGCATTGTGACCTCATCAATTGAATCTCAGCAATAGGACCTCAGCATTGTGATCTCAGTATTGTGACCTCAGCAACAGGACCTCAGCAATAGGACCTCAGCAATAGGACCTCAGCAAAAGGACCTCAGCAAAAGGACCTCAGCATTGTGATCTCAGCAATAGGACCTCCGCGATAGGACCTCAGCATTGTAACCTCAGCAATAGGACCTCTTCATTTTGACCTCAACATTGTGACCTCCGCAATAGAACCTCCGCAATAGGACCTCAGCAATAGGACCTCAGCAATAGGACCTCTGCATTGTGACCTCAGAAATAGGACCTCAGCTACAGGACCTCAGCATTGTGACCTCAGCAATAGGACCTCAGCAATTGGACCTCAGCAATAGGACCTCAGACTTGTGACCTCAGCAATATGACCTCAGACTTCTGACCTCAGCAATAGGACCTCAGCAATAGGACATCAGCATTAGGACCTCAGCATTGTGACCTCAAGTATTGGACCTCAGCAATAGGACCTCAGAATTGTGATCTCGGCATTGTGACCTCAGCAATAGGACCTCAGCAATAGGACCTCAGCAATAGTACCTCAGCACTGTGACCTCAGCAATAGGACCTCTGCATTGTGACCTCAGCAATAGGACCTCCGCATTGTGACCTCCGCATTGTGACCTTCAGCAATAGGACCTCAGCAATAGGACCTCAGCAATAGGACCTCAGAAATACGACCTCTGCATTATGACCTCAGCATTGTGACCTCAGCAATAGGACCTCTGCATTGTGACCTCAGCAATAGGACGTCAGCAATAGGACCTCAGCATTGTGACCTCAAGAGTAGGACCTCAGCAATAAGACGTAAGCATTGTGACCTCAGCATTGTGACCTCAGCAATAGAACCTCATCAATAGGACCTCAGAAATAGGACCTCAACAATAGGACCTCAGCATTGTGACCTCAGCATTGTGACCTTAGCAATAGGACCTCAGCAATAGGACCTCAGCAATAGGACCTCAGCATTGTGACCTCAGCATTGTGACCTCATCAATATGACCTCAGCATTGTGACCTCAGCATTGTGACCTCAGCAATAGGACCTCAGAAATAGGACCTCAGCAACAGGACCTCAGCAACAGGACCTCAGCAATAGGACCTCAGACTTGTGACACCAGCAATAGGACCTTAGCTATAGGACCTCAGCATTGTGACCTCAGCAATAGGACCTCAACAATAGGACCTCAGCATTGTGACCTCAGCATTATGACCTCAGTAATAGGACCTCAGCAATAGGACCTCAGCACTGTGATCTCAGCAATAGGACATCAGCAACAGGACCTCAGCATTGTGACCTCAGCATTGTGACCTCAGCAATAGGACCTCAGCATTGTGACCTCAGCATTTTGACCTCAGCAATAGGACCTCAGCAATAGGACCTCAGCATTGTGATCTCAGCATTGCGACCTCAGCAATAGGACCTCAGCAATAGGACCTCAGCAATAGGACCTCAGCAATAGGACTTCAGCATTGTGATCTCAGCATTGTGACCTCAGCAATTGGACCTCAGCAATAGGACCTCAGCATTGTAACCTCAGCATTGTGACCTCAGCATTGTGACCTCAGAATTGTGACCTCAGCAATAGGACCTCAGCAAAGGGACCTCAGCATTGTGACCTCAGCATTGTGACCTCAGCAATAGGACCTCAGAATTGTGACCTCAGCATTGTGACCTCAGCATTGTGACCTCAAGAATTGGACCTCAGCAATAGGACCTCAGCATTGTGATCTCAGAATTGTGACCTCAGCAATAGGACCTCAGCAATAGGACCTCATCATAGTGACCTCAGCAATAGGACCTCAGCAATAGGACCTCAGCAATAGGACCTCAGAAATAGGACCTCAGAAATAGGACCTCAGAAATAGGACCTCAGAAATAGGACCTCTTCATTTTGACCTCAGCATTGTGACCTCAGCAATAGGACCTCAGCAATAGGACCTCAGCAATAGGACCTCAGCAGTAGGTCCTCAGCAATAGGACCTCAGCAATAGGACCTCCGCATTGTGATCTCAGCATTGTGACCTCAGCACTAAGACCTCAGCAGTAGGACCTCAGCATTGTGACCTCAGCAATAGGACCTCAGCAATAGGACCTCAGCATTGCGACCTCAGCAATAGGACCTCAGCAATAGGACCTCAGCAATAGGACTTCAGCATTGTGATCTCAGCATTGTGACCTCAGCAACTGGACCTCAGCAATAGGACCTCAGCAAAAGGACCTCAGAAATAGGATCTCAGCAATAGGACCTCAGCAATAGGACCTCAGCAATAGGACCTCAGAAATAAGACCTCAGAAATAGGACCTCTTCATTTTTACCTCAGTAATAGGACCTCAGAAATAGGACCTCAGCATTGTGACCTCAGCAATAGGACCTCAGCAGTAGGTCCTCAGCAATAGGATCTCAGCATTGTGACCTCAGCATTGTGATGTCAGCATTGTGACCTCAGCAATAAGACCTCAGCACAAGGACCTCAGCATTGTGACCTCAGCAATAGGACCTCAGCAATAGGACCTCAGCATTGTTACCTCAGCATTGTGAACTCAGCATTGTGACCTCAGCAATAGGACCTCAGCAATAGGACCTCAGCAATAGGACCTCAGCATTGCGACCTCAGCAATAGGACCTCAGCAATAGGACCTCAGCAATAGGACCTCAGCATTGTGACGTCAGCATTGTGACCTCAGCAATAGGACCTCAGCAATGTGACCTCAGCAATAGGACCTCAGCATTGTGACCTCAGCAATAGGACCTCAGCAACAGGACCTCAGCAATAGGACCTCAGAAATAGGACCTCAGAAATAGGACCTCTGCATTTTGACCTCAGTATTGTGACCTCAGCAATAGGACCTCTGCATTGTGACCTCAGCAATAGGACCTCAGCATTGTGACCTCAGCAATACGACTTCAGCAATAGGACGTAAGCATTCTGACCTCAGCATTGTGACCTCAGCATTGTGACATCAGCATTGTGACCTGAGCAATAGGACATCAGCAATAGGACCTCAGCATTGTGATCTCAGCATTGTGACCTCAGCAATGGGACCTCAGCAATAGGACCTCAGTATTGTGACCTCAGTTATTGTGACCTCAGCAATAGGACCTCAGCAATAGGACCTCAGCAATAGGACCTCAGCAATAGGACCTCAGAAATAGGACCTCAGAAATAGGACCTCTTCATTTTGACCTCAACATTGTGACCTCAGCAATAGGACCTCAGCAATAGGACCTCAGCAGTAGGTCCTCAGCAATAGGACCTCAGCAATAGGACCTCAGCATTGTGATCTCAGCATTGTGACCTCAGCAATAAGACCTCAGCAGTAGGACCTCAGCATTGTGACCTCAGCAATAGGACCTCAGCAATAGGACCTCAGCATTGTTACCTCAGCATTGTGACCTCAGCATTGTGACCTCAGCATTGTGACCTCAGCAATAGGACCTCAGCAATAGGACCTCAGAATTGTGACCTCAGCATTGTGACCTCAGCATTGTGACCTCAGCATTGTGACCTCAGCATTGTGACATCAGCATTGTGACCTCAGCAATAGGACCTCATCATTGTGACCTCATCATTGTGACGTCATCATTGTGACCTCAGCAATAGGACCTCAGCAAAAGGACCTCAGAAATAGGACCTCAGCATTGTGACCTCAGCAATAGGACCTCAGCATTGTGACCTCAGCAATAGGACCTCAGCAATAGGACCTCAGCAATAGGACCTCAGCATTGTGATCTCAGCATTGTGACCTCAGCAATGGGACCTTAGCAATAGGACCTCAGCAATAGGACCTCAGTATTGTGACCTCAGTTATTGTGACCTCAGCAATAGGACCTCAGCAATAGGACCTCAGCATTGTGACCTCAGCATTGTGACTTCTGCATTGTGACCTCAGCATTGTGACCTCTGCATTGTGACCTCAGCAATAGGACCTCAGCATTGTGACCTCAGCAATAGGACCTCAGCAATAGGACCTCAGCAATAGGACCTCAGCAATAGGACCTCAGCAATAGGACCTCAGCATTGTGACCTCAGCATTGTGACCTCAGCATTGTGACCTCAGCATTGTGACCTCAGCAATTGACTCTCAGCAATAGGACCTCAGCATTGTGATCTCAGCATTGTGACCTCAGCAACAGGACCTCAGCAATAGGACCTCAGCAATAGGACCTCTGCATTGTGACCTCAGCAATAGGACCTAAGCAATAGGACCTCAGATTGTGACCTCAGCAATAGGACCTCATCATTGTGACCTCAGCAATAGGACCTCAGCAATAGGACCTCAGCAATAGGACATCAGCATTGTGACCTCAGCATTGTGACCTCAGCATTGTGACCTCAGCATTGTGACCTCAGCAATAGGACCTCAGCAATAGGACCTCAGCAACAGGACCTCAGCATTGTGACCTCAGCAATAGGACCTCAGCAATAGGACCTCAGCAATAGGACCTCAGCATTGTGACCTCAGCAATAGGACCTCAGCATTGTGACCTTAGCATTGTGACCTCAGCAATAGGACCTCAGCAATAGGACCTCAGCAATAGGACCTCAGCAATAGGACCTCAGCAATAGGACCTCAGCAAAAGAACCTCTTCATTTTGACCTCAGCAGTAGGACCTCAGCATTGTGACCTCAGCAATAGGACCTCAGCAATAGGACCTCAGCAACAGGACCTCAGCATTGTGACCTCAGCATTGTGACCTCAGCAATAGGACCTCAGCATTGTGACCTCAGCAATAGGACCTCAGCATTGTGACCTCTGCATTGTGACCTCAGCAATAGGACCTCAGCAATACGACCTCAGCATTGTGACCTCAGCATTGTAACCTCAGCAATAGGACCTCAGCAATAGGACCTCAGCATTGTGACCTCTGCATTGTGACCTCAGCAATAGGACCTCAGCATTGTGACCTCAGCATTGTGACCTCAGCAATACGACCTCAGCAATAGGACCTCAGCAATAGGACCTCAGCAATAGGACCTCAGCAATAGGACCTCAGCATTGTGACCTCAGCAATTGGACCTCAGCAATAGGACCGCAGCAATAGGACCTCAGCAATAGGACCACAGCAATAGGACCTCAGCATTGTGACCTCAGCAGTAGTACCTCAGCAATAGGACCTTAGCATTGTGACCTCAGCAAAAGGACCTCAGCATTGTGACCTCAGCAATAGGAGCACATCAATAGGACCTCAGCAATAGGACCTCAGCAATAGGACCTCATCATTGTGACCTCAGCAATAGGACCTCAGCAATAGGACCTCATCATTGTGACCTCAGCAAGAGGACCTCAGCAATGTGACTTCAGCAATAGGACCTCAGCAATAGGACCTCAGCATTGTGACCTCAGCAATAGGACCATAGCAATAGGACCTCAGCAGTAGGACCTTAGCAATAGGACCTCAGCATTGTGACGTCCGCAATAGGACCTCAGCAATAGGACCTCAGAATTGTGACCGAAGCAATAGGACCTCAGCACTGTGATCTCAGCAATAGGACATCAGCAACAGGACCTCAGCATTGTGACCTCAGCATTGTTACCTCAGCAACAAGACCTCAGCAACAGGACCTCAGCATTGTGACCTCAGCAATAGGACCTTAGCAATAGGACCTCAGCATTGTGACCTCAGCAATACGACCTCAGCAATAGGACCTCAGCATTGTGACCTCAGCATTGTGACCTCAGCAATAGGACCTCAGCATTGTGACCTCAGCATTGTGACCTCAGCATTTTGACCTCTGCAATAGGACATCAGCAATTGGACCTCAGCATTCTGACCTCAACATTGTGACCTCAGCAATAGGACGTCAGCAATAGGACCTCAGCAATAGGACCACAGGAATAGGACCTCAGCATTGTGACCTATGCATTGTGACCTCAGCATTGTGACCTCAGCAATAGGACCTCAGCATTGTGACATCAGCATTGTGACCTCAGCATTGTGACCTCAGCAATAGGACCTTAACATTGTGACCTCAGCAATAGGACCTCAGCAATAGGACCTCAGCAATAGGACCTCAGCAATAAGACCTCAGAAATAGGACCTCTTCATTTTGACCTCAGCATTGTGACCTCAGCAATAGGACCTCAGCAATACGACCTCAGCAATACGACCTCAGCATTTTGACCTCAGCATTGTGACCTCAGCAATAGGACCTCAGCAATAGGACCTCAGCAATAGGACCTCAGCATTGTGACGTCAGCAATAGGACCTCAGCATTGTGACCTCAGCAATAGGACCTCAGCAACAGGACCTCAGCATTGTAACCTCAGCTATAGGACCTCAGCAATAGGACCTCAGCAATAGGACCTCAGCAATAGGACCTCTTCATTTTTACCTCAGCATTGTGACCTCAGCAATAGGACCTCAGCAGTAGGACCTCAGCAGTAGGACCTCAGCAGTAGGACCTCAGCATTGTGATCTCAGCATTGTGACCTCAGCAATAAGACCTCAGCAGTAGGACCTCAGCATTGTGACCTCAGCAATAGGACCTCAACATTGTTACCTCAGCATTGTGACCTCAGCATTGTGACCTCAGCATTGTGACCTCAGCATTGTGACCTCAGCAATAGGACCTCAGCAATAGGACCTCAGCATTGTAACCTCAGCAATAGGACCTCAGCATTGTGACCTCAGCAATAGGACCTCAGCAATAGGACCTCAGCATTGTGACCTCAGCAATAGGACCTCAGCATTGTGACCTCAGCAACAGGACCTCAGCATTGTGACCTCAGTTATTTTGACCTCAGCAACAGGTCCTCAGCAATAGGACCTCAGCAATAGGACCTCAGCATTGTGATCTCAGCATTGCGACCTCAGCAATAGGACCTCAGCAAAAGGACTTCAGCATTGTGATCTCAGCATTGTGACCTCAGAAATTGGACCTCAGCAATAGGACCTCAGAATTGTGACCTCAGCATTGTGACCTCAGCATTGTGACCTCAGCAATAGGACCTCAGCAATAGGACCTCAGCAATAAGACCTCAGCATTGTGACCTCAGCATTGTGACCTCTGCATTGTGACCTCTGCATTGTGACCTCTGCATTGTGACCTCAGCAATAGGACCTCAGCATTGTGACCTCAGCATTGTGACCTCAGCAATAGGACCTTAACATTGTGACCTCAGCAATAGGACCTCAGCAATAGGACCTCAGCAATAGGACCTCAGCAATAGGACCTCAGCAATAGGACCTCTTCATTTTGACCTCAGCATTGTGACCTCAGCAATAGGACCTCAGCAATACAACCTCAGCTTTGTGATCTCAGCATTGTGACCTCAGCAATAAGACCTCTGCACTGTGACCTCAGCATTGTGACCTCAGCATTGTGACCTCAGCATTGTGACCTCAGCAATAGGACCTCAGCAATAGGACCTCAGCAATAGGACCTCAGCATTGTGACCTCAGCAATAGGACCTCAGCAATAGGACCTCAGCAATAGGACCTCAGCAATAGGACCTCAGCAATAGGACCTCAGAAATAGGAAGTCTTCATTTTGACCTCAGCATTGTGACCTCAGCAATAGGACCTCAGCAATACAACCTCAGCATTGTGATCTCAGCATTGTGACCTCAGCAATAAGACCTCTGCACTGTGACCTCAGCATTGTGACCTCAGCATTGTGACCTCAGCATTGTGACCTCAGCAATAGGACCTCAGCAATAGGACCTCAGAAATAGGACCTCAGCAATAGGACCTCAGCAATAGGACTTCAGCAATAGGACCTCAGCAATAGGACCTCTTCATTTTTACCTCAGAATTGTGACCTCAGCAATAGGACCTCAGCAGTAGGACCTCAGCAGTAGGACCTCAGCATTGTGATCTCAGCATTTTGACCTCAGCAATAAGACCTCAGCAGTAGGACCTCAGCATTGTGACCTCAGCAATAGGACCTCAGCAATAGGACATCAACACTGTGACCTCAGTATTGTGACCTCAGCATTGTGACCTCAGCATTGTGACCTCAGCAATAGGACCTCAGCATTGTGATCTCAGCATTGTAACCTCAGCAATAGGACCTCAGCAACAGGACCTCAGCAATAGGACCTCAGCATTGTGACCTCAGCAATAGGACCTCAGCAATAGGACCTCAGCAATAGGACCTCAGCAATAGGACCTCAGCATTGTGACCTCAGCAATAGGACCTCAGCATTGTGACCTCAGCAATAGGACCTCAACAATAGGACCTCAGCAATAGGACCTCAGCAATAGGACCACAGCAATAGGACCTCAGCAATAGTACCTCAGCAATAGGACCTTAGCATTGTGACCTCAGCAATAGGACCTCAGCAACAGGACCTCAGCAATAGGACCTCAGCAATAGGACCTCAGCAATAGGACCTCAGCATTGTGACTTCAGCAATAGGACCTCAGCATTGTGATCTCATCATTGTGACATCAGTAATAGGACCATAGCATTGTGACCTCAGCAATAAGACCTCAGCAATAGGACCTCAGTATTGTGACCTCAGCAACAAGACCTCAGCAATAGGACCTCAGCATTGTGACCTCAGCAATAGGACCTTAGCAATAGGACCTCAGCATTGTGACCTCAGAAATAGGACCTCAACAATAGGACCTCAGCATTGTGACCTCAGCATTGTGACCTCAGCATTGTGACCTCAGCAATAGGACCTCAGCAATAGGACCTCAGCAATAGGACCTCAGCAATAGGACCTCAGCAATAGGACCTCAGCAATAGGAACTCAGCAATAGGACCTCAGCAATAGGACCTCAGCATTGTGACCTCAGCAATAGGACGTCAGCAATAGGACCTCAGCAATAGGACCACAGCAATAGGACCACAGCATTGTGACCTCAGCAATAGGACCTCAGCATTGTGACCTCAGCAATAGGACCTCAGCAATAGGACCTCAGCAATAGCACCTCAGCATTGTGACCTCAGCAATAGGACCTCAGCAATAGGACATCAGCAATAGGACCTCAGAATTGTGAACTCTGCATTTTGACCTCAGCAATAGGACCTCAGCAATAGGACCACAGCAATAGGGCCTAAGCAATAGGACCTCAGCAATAGGACATCAGCATTGGGACCTCAGCAATAGGACCTCAGCAATAGGACCTCAGCATTTTGACCTCAGCAATAGGACCTCAGCAATAGGACTTCAGCATTGTGACCTCAGCAATAAGACCTCAGCAATAGGACATCAGGAATAGGACCTCAGAATTGTGACCTCTGCATTGTGACCTCTGCAATAGGACCTCAGCAATTGGACCTCAGCAATAGGACCTCAGTATTGTGATCTCAGCATTGTGATCTCAGCATTGTTATCTCAGCATTGTGATCTCAGCAATAGGACCTCAGCAATAGGACCTCAGCAATAGGACCTCAGCAATAGGACCTCAGCAACAGGACCTCAGCAACAGGACCTCAGCATTGTGACCTCAGCAACAGGACCTCAGCAACAGGACCTCAGCAACAGGACCTCAGCAACAGGACCTCAGAAACAGGACCTCAGCAATAGGACCTCAGTAATAGGGCCTCAGCAATAGGACCTCATCATTGTGACCTCAGCAATACGACCTCAGAAATAGGACCTCAGCAATAGGACATCAGCATTGTGACCTCAGCAATAGGACCTCAGCATTGTAGCCTCAGCATTGTGACCTCCGCAATAGGACCTATGCATTGTGACCTCAGCAATAGGACCTCAGCAATAGGACCTCAGCATTGTGACCTCAGCAATAGGACCTCAGCAATAGGTCCTCAGCAATAGGACATCAGCATTAGGACCTCAGCATTGTGACCTCAGCATTGTGACCTCAAGAATTGGACCTCAGCAATAGGACCTCAGCATTGTGATCTCAGCATTGTGACCTCAGCAATAGGACCTCAGCAATAGGACCTCATCAATAGGACCTCAGCAATAAGACCTCTGTATTGTGACTCAGCAATAGGACCTCAGCAATAGGACCTCAGCAATAGGACCTCATCAATAGGACCTCAGCAATAAGACCTCTGTATTGTGACCTCAGCAATAGGACCTCAGCATTTTGACCTCAGCATTGTGACCTCAGCAATATCACCTCAGCATTGTGACCTCAGCATTGTGACCTCAGCAATAGGACATCAGCAATAGGACATCAGCATTGTGACCTCAGCAATAGGACCTCAGCAATAGGACGTAAGCATTGTGACCTCAGCAATAGGACCTTAGCTATAGGACCTCAGCACTGTGACCTCAGCAATAGGACCTCAAAAATAGGACCTCAGCATTGTGACCTCAGCATTATGACCTCAGCAATAGGACCTCAGCAATAGGACCTCAGCAATTGGACCTCAGCAATAGGACCTCAGCATTGTGACCTCAGCAATAGGACATCAGCAACAGGACCTCAGCATTGTGACCTCAGCATTGTGACCTCAGCAATAAGACCTCAGCATTGTGACCTCAGCATTTTGACCTCAGCAACAGGTCCTCAGCAATAGGACCTCAGCAATAGGACCTCAGCATTGTGATCTCAGCATTGCGACCTCAGCAATAGGACCTCAGCAATAGGACCTCAGCAATAGGACTTCAGCATTGTGATCTCAGCATTGTGACCTCAGCAATAGGACCTCAGCAATAGGACCTCAGCAATAGGACCTCAGCATTGTGACGTCAGCATTGTGACGTCAGCATTGTGACGTCAGCATTGTGACGTCAGCAATAAGACCTCAGCATTGTGACCTCAGCATTGTGACCACTGCATTGTGACCTCTGCATTGTGACCTCAGCAATAGGACCTCAGCATTGTGACCTCAGCATTGTGACCTCAGCATTGTGACCTCAGCAATAGGACCTTAACATTGTGACCTCAGCAATAGGTCCTCAGCAATAGGACCTCAGCAATAGGACCTTAGCAATAGGACCTCAGCAATAGGACCTCAGAAATAGGACCTCTTCATTTTGACCTCAGCATTGTGACCTCAGCAATAGGACCTCAGCAATAGGACCTCAGCAGTAGGTCCTCAGCAAAAGGACCTCAGCAATACGAACTCAGCATTGTGATCTCAGCATTGTGACCTCAGCAATAAGACCTCTGCACTGTGACCTCAGCATTGTGACCTCAGCATTGTGACCTCAGCAATAGGACCTCAGCAATAGGACCTCAGCAATAGGACCTCAGCATTGTGACCTCAGCAATAGGACCTCAGCAATAGGACCTCAGCATTTTAACCTCAGCAATAGGACCTCAGCAATAGGACCTCAGCAATAGGACCTCTTCGTTTTGACCTCAGCATTGTGACCTCAGCAATAGGACCTCAGCAGTAGGACCTCAGCAGTAGGACCTCAGCAGTAGGACCTCAGCAGTAGGACCTCAGCATTGTGATCTCATCATTGTGACCTCAGCAATAGGACCTCAGCAATAGGACCTCAGCAATAGGACCTCAGCATTGTGACCTCAGCAATAGGACCTCAGCAATAGGACCTCCGCATTTTAACCTCAGCAATAGGACCTCAGCAATAGGACCTCAGCAATAGGACCTCTTCGTTTTGACCTCAGCATTGTGACCTCAGCAATAGGACCTCAGCAGTAGGACCTCAGCAGTAGGACCTCAGCAGTAGGACCTCAGCATTGTGATCTCATCATTGTGACCTCAGCAATAGGACCTCAGCAATAGGACCTCAACATTGTGACCTCAGCATTGTGACCTCAGCATTGTGACCTCAGCATTGTGACCTCAGCAATAGGACCTCAGCAATAGGACCTCAGCATTGTGACCTCAGCATTGTAACCTCAGCAATAGGACCTCAGCAATAGGACCTCAGCAATAGGACCTCAGCATTGTGACCTCAGCAATAGGACCTCAGCATTGTGACCTCAGCAATAGGACCTCAGCAATAGGACCTCAGCATTGTGACCTCAGCAATAGGACCTCAGCATTGTGACCTCAGCAATAGGACCTCAGCAATAGGACCTCAGCAATAGGACCTCAGCAATAGGACCTCAGCAATAGTACCTCAGCAATAGGACCTTAGCATTGTGACCTCAGCAATAGGACATCAGCAACAGGACCTCAGCAATAGGACCTCATCAATAGGACCTCAGCAATAGGACCTCAGCAATAGGACCTCAGCATTGTGACTTCAGCAATAGGACCTCAGCAATAGGACCTCAGCATTGTGATCTCATCATTGTGACCTCAGTAATAGGACAATAGCATTGTGACCTCAGCAATAGGACCTCAGCATTGTGACCTCTGCATTGTGACCTCAGCAATAGGACCTCAGCATTGTGACCTCAGCAGTAGGACCTCAGCATTGTGAGTTCAGCAATAGGACCTCAGCATTGTGACCTCAGCAAAAGGACCATAGCAATAGGACCTCAGCAGAAGGACCTCAGCATTGTGACCTCAGCATTGTAACCTCAGCAACAGGACCTCAGCATTGTGACGTCAGCAATAGGACCTCAGAAATAGGACCTCAGCATTGTGACCTCAGCAATAGGACCTCAGCAATAGGACCTCAGCAATAGGACCTCAGCAATAGGACCTCAGCATTGTGACTTCAGCGATAGGACCTCAGCAATAGGACCTCAGCGTTGTGACCTCAGCAATAGGACCTCAGCAATAGGACCTCAGCAATAGGACCTCAGCAATAGGACCTCAGCATTGTGACCTCAGCAATAGGACCTCAGCAATAGGACCTCAGAATTGTGAACTCTGCATTGTGACCTCAGCAATAGGACCTCAGCAATAGGACCTCAGCAATAGGGCCTAAGCAATAGGACCTCAGCAATAGGACATCAGCATTGTGACCTCAGCAATAGGACCTCAGCAATAGGACCTCAGCATTGTGACCTCAGCAATAGGACCTCAGCAATAGGACATCAGCCTTGTGACCTCAGCAATAAGACCTCAGAAATAGGACATCAGCAATAGGACCTCAGCATTGTGACCTCAGCATTGTGACCTCAGCACTGTGACCTCAGTAATAGGACCTCAGCAATAGGACCTCAGCATTGTGATCTTAGCATTGTGACCTCAGTAATAGGACCTCAGCAATAGGACCTCAGCATTGTGACCTCAGTTATTGTGACCTCAGCAATAGGACCTCAGCAATAGGACCTCAGCAGTAGGTCCTCAGCAAAAGGACCTCAGCAATAGGACCTCAGCATTGTGATCTCAGCATTGTGACCTCAGCAATAAGACCTCAGCAGTAGGACCTCAGCATTGTGACCTCAGCAATAGGACCTCTGCACTGTGACCTCAGCATTGTGACGTCAGCAATAGGACCTTAGCTATAGGACCTCAGCATTGTGACCTCAGCCATAGGACCTCAACAATAGGACCTCAGCATTGTGACCTCAGCATTATGACCTCAGCAATAGGACCTCAGCCTTGTGACCTCAGCATTGTGACCTCAGCAATAGGACATCAGCAACAGGACCTCAGCAAAGGGACCTCAGCATTGTGACCTCAGCAATAGGACCTCAGCAATAGGACCTCAGCATTGTGACCTCAGCATTGTGACCTCAGCATTGTGACCTCAGCATTGTGACCTCAGCAATAGGACCTCAGCAATAGGACCTCAGCAATAGGACCTCAGCAATAGGACCTCAGAAATAGGACCTCAGAAATAGGACCTCAGAAATAGGACCTCTTCATTGTGACCTCAGCAATAGGACCTCAGCAATAGGACCTCAGCAGTAGGTCCTCAGCAAAAGGACCTCAGCAATAGGACCTCAGCATTGTGACCTCAGCAATAGGACCTCTGCACTGTGACCTCAGCATTGTGACGTCAGCATTGTGACGTCAGCAATAGGACCTCAGCAATAGGACCTCAGCAATAGGACCTCAGCATTGTGACCTCAGCAATAGGACCTCAGCATTGTGACGTCAGCATTGTGACGTCACCATTGTGACGTCAGCAATAGGACCTCAGCAATAGGACCTCAGCATTGTGACCTCAGCAATAGGACCTCAGCAATAGGACCTCAGCAATAGGACCTCAGCAATAGGACCTCAGCAATAGGACCTCAGATATAGGACCTCAGCAATAGGACATCAGCAATAGGACCTCAGCAATAGGACCTCAGCATTGTGACCTCAGCATTGTGACCTCAGCAATAGGACCTCAGCATTGTGACCTCAGCAATAGGACCTCAGCTGTAGGATCTCAGCAGTAGGACCTCAGCAGTAGGACCTCAGCACTGTGATCTCAGCATTGTGACCTCAGCAATAAGACCTCAGCAGTAGGACCTCAGAATTGTGACCTGAGGAATAGGACCTCAGCAATAGGACCTCAGCATTGTGACCTCAGCATTGTTACCTCAGCATTGTGACCTCAGCATTGGGACCTCAGCATTGTGACCTCAGCATTGTGACCTCAGCATTGTAACCTCAGCAATAGGACCTCAGCAACAGGACCTCAGCAATAGGACCTCAGCATTGTAACCTCAGCAATAGGACCTCAGCAATAGGATCTTAGCAGTAGGACCTCAGCAATAGGACCTCAGCATTGTGACCTCAGCAATAGGACCTCAGCAATAGGACCTCAGCAATAGGACCTCAGCATTGTGACCTCAGCAATAGTACCTCAGCAGTAGGACCTTAGCATTTTGACCTCAGCAATAGGACATCAGCAACAGGACCTCAGCAATAGGACCTCATCAATAGGACCTCAGCAATAGGACCTCAGCAATAGGACCTCAGCATTGTGACTTCAGCAATAGGACCTCAGCATTAGAACCTCAGCATTGTGATCTCATCATTGTGACCTCAGTAATAGGACCATAGCATTGTGACCTCAGCAATAGGACCTCAGCAATAGGACCTCAGAATTGTGACCTCTGCATTGTGACCTCAGCAATAGGACCTCAACATTGTGACCTCAGCAAAAGGACCATAGCAATATGACCTCAGCAGAAGGAGCTCAGCATTGTGACCTCAGCATTGTAACCTCAGCAATACGACCTCAGCAATAGGACCTCAGCATTTTGACCTCAGCAATAGGACCTCAGCAATAGGACCTCAGCATTGTGACCTCAGCATTGTGACCTCAGCAATAGGACCTCAGCAATAGGACCTCAGCAATAGGACCTCAGCATTGTGACTTCAGCAATAGGACCTCAGCAATAGGACCTCAGCATTGTGACCTCAGCAATAGGACCTCAGCAATAGGACCTCAGCATTCTGACCTCAGCATTGTAACCTCATCAATAGGACCTCAGCAATAGGACCTCAGCAATAGGACCTCAGCATTGTGACCTCAGCAATAGGACCTCAGCAATAGGACGTCAGCAATAGGACCTCAGCATTGTGACCTCAGCATTGTGACCTCAGCAATAGGACCTCAGCATTGTGACCTCAGCAATAGGACCTCAGCAATAGGACCTCAGCATTGTGACCTCAGCATTGTAACCTCAGCAATAGGACGTCAGCATTTTGACCTCAGAAATAGGACCTCAGCAATAGGACCTCAGCATTGTGACCTCAGCAAAAGGACCATAGCAATATGACCTCAGCAGAAGGAGCTCAGCATTGTGACCTCAGCATTGTGACCTCAGCAATAGGACCTCAGCATTAGGACCTCAGGAATAGGACCTCAGCTTTGTGACTTCAGCAATAGGACCTCAGCAATAGGACCTCAGCATTGTGACCTCAGCAATAGGACCTCAGCAATAGGACCTCAGCATTGTGACCTCAGCATTGTAACCTCAGCAATAGGACCTCAGCAATAGGACCTCAGCAATAGGACCTCAGCATTGTGACCTCAGCATTGTGACCTCAGCAATAGGACCTCAGCAATAGGACCTCAGCAATAGGACCTCAGCACTGTGACCTCAGCATTGTGACCTCAGCAATAGGACCTCAGCAATAGGACCTGAGCAATAGGACCTCAGCATTGTGACCTCAGCAATAGGACCTCAGCAATAGGACCTTAGCATTGTGACCTCAGCAATAGGACATCAGCAACAGGACCTGAGCAATAGGACCTCATCAATAGGACCTCAGCAATAGGACCTCAGCATTGTGACTTCAGCAATAGGACCTCAACTTTAGAACCTCAGCATTGTGATCTCATCATTGTGACCTCAGTAATAGTACCATAGCATTGTGACCTCAGCAATAGGACCTCAGCAATAGGACCTCAGCATTGTGACCTCAGCAATAGGACCTCAGCATTGTGACTTCAGCAATAGGACCTCAGCAATAGGACCTCAGCATTGTGACCTCAGCAATAGGGCCTCAGCAGTAGGACCTCAGCAGTAGGACCTCAGCAGTAGGACCTCAGCAGTAGGACCTCAGCAATAGGACCTCAGCAATAGGACCTCAGCAGTAGGACCTCAGCAGTAGGACCTCAGCAGTAGGACCTCAGCATTGTGACCTCCGCAAAAGGACCTCCGCAACAGGACCTCAGAATTGTGACCTCTGCATTGTGACCTCAGCAAGAGGACCTCAGGAAGAGGACCTCAGCAATAGGACCTCTGCACTGTGACCTCAGCAATATGACCTCAGCAATAGGACCTCAGTATTGTGACCTCAGCAACAAGACCTCAGCAATAGGACCTCAGCATTGTGACCTCAGCAATTGGACCTTAGCAATAGGACCTCAGCATTGTGACCTCAGAAATAGGACCTCAACAATCGGACCTCAGCATTGCGACCTCAGCACAGTGACCTCAGCATTGTGACCTCAGCAATAGGACCTCAGCAATTGGACCTCAGCATTGTGACCTCAGCATTGTGACCTCTGCAATAGGACATCAGGAATAGGACCTCAGCAATAGGACCTCAGCATTGTGACCTCAACATTGTGACCTCAGCAATAGGACGTCAGCAATAGGACCTCAGCATTGTGACCTAAGCATTGTGACCTCAGCAATAGGACCTCAGCATTGTGAACTCAGCAATAGGACCTCAGCAATACGACCTCAGCAATATGACCTCAGCATTGTGACCTCAGCATTGTGACCTCAGTAATAGGACCTCAGCAATAGGACCTCAGCAATAGGACCTCAGCATTGTGATCTCAGAATTGTGACCTCAGCAATAGGTCCACAGCAATAGGACCTCAGCAATAGGACCTCAGCATTGTGACCTCAGCAATAGGACCTCAGCAATAGGACCTCAGCAATAGGACCTCAGCAATAGGACCACAGCAATAGGACCTCAGCATTGTGACCTCAGCAATAGTACCTCAGCAATAGGACCTTAGCATTGTGACCTCAGCAATAGGACATCAGCAAAAGGACCTCAGCAATAGGACCTCATCAATAGGACCTCAGCAATAGGACCTCAGCATTGTGACTTCAGCAATAGGACCTCAGCATTAGAACCTCAGCATTGTGACCTCAGTAATAGGACCATAGCATTGTGACCTCAGCAATAGTACCTCAGCAATAGGACCTCAGAATTGTGACCTCTGCATTGTGACCTCAGCAATAGGACCTCAGCATTGTGACCTCAGCAATAGGACCTCAGCATTGTGAGTTCAGCAATAGGACCTCAGCAAATAGGACCTCAACATTGTGACCTCAGCAAAAGGACCATAGCAATAGGACCTCAGAAATGGGACCACAACAATAGGACCTCAGCATTGTGACGTCAGCATTGTGACCTCAGCAATAGGACCTCAGCATTGTGACCTCAGCAATAGGACCTCAGCAATAGGACCTCAGCATAGTAACCTCAGCAATAGGACCTCAGCTATAGGACCTCAGCTATAGGACCTCAGCATTGTGACCTCAGCAATAGGACCTCAGCAATAGGACCGCAGCAATAGGACCACAGCAATAGGACCGCAGCAATAGGACCTCAGCAATAGGACCTCAGCAATAGGACCTCTTCATTTTGACCTCAGCATTGTGACCTCAGCAATAGGACCTCAGCTGTAGGACCTCAGCAGTAGGACCTCAGCAATAGGACCTCAGCAATAGGACCTCAGCATTGTGACCTCAGCATTGTGACCTCAGCAATAGGACATCAGCAATAGGACCTCAGAATTGTGAACTCTGTATTGTGACCTCAGCAATAGGACCTCAGCTATAGGACCTCAGCATTGTGACCTCAGCATTGTGACCTCAGCATTGTGACCTCAGCATTGTGACCTCAGCAATAGGACCTCAGCAATAGGACTTCAGCTTTGTGACCTCAGCAATAAGACCTCAGAAATAGGACATCAGCAATAGGACATCAGCATTGTGACCTCAGCAATAAGACCTCAGAAATAGGACATCAGCAATAGGACCTCAGCATTGTGACCTCAGCAATAGGACCTCATCAATAGGACCTCAGCATTGTGATCTCAGCATTGTGACCTCAGCAATAGGACCTCAGGAATAGGACCTCAGCATTGCGACCTCAGTTATTCTGACCTCAGCAATAGGACCTCAGCATTGTGACCTCTGCATTGTGACCTCAGCAATAGGACCTCAGCATTGTGACCTCAGCATTGTGACCTCAGCAATAGGACCTCAGCAATAGGACCTCAGCAATAGGACCTCAGCAATAGGACCTCAGCATTGTGACATCAGCAATAGGACCTCAGCAATAGGACTTCAGCATTGTGACCTCAGCATTGTGACCTCAGCAATAGGACCTCAGCAATAGGACCTCAGCATTGTGACCTCAGCAATAAGACCTCAGAAATAGGACATCAGCAATAGGACCTCAGCATTGTGACCTCAGCATTGTGACCTCAGCAATAGGACCTCAGCATTGTGACCTCAGTTATTCTGACCTCAGCAATAGGACCTCAGCATTGTGACCTCTGCATTGTGACCTCTGCATTGTGACCTCAGCAATAGGACCTCAGCAATAGGACCTCAGCAATAGGACCTCAGCATTGTGACCTCAGCAATAGGACCTCAGCAATAGGACTTCAGCATTGTGACCTCAGCATTGTGACCTCAGCAATAGGACCTTAGCATTGTGACCTCAGCAATAAGACCTCAGAAATAGGACATCAGCAATAGGACCTCAGCATTGTGACCTCAGCATAGTGACCTCAGCAATAGGACCTCAGCAATAGGACCTCAGCATTGTGATCTCAGCATTGTGACCTCAGCAATAGGACCTCAGCAATATGACCTCAGCATTGTGACCTCAGCAATAGGACCTCAGCAATAGGAACTCAGCATTGTGACCTCAGCATTGTGACCTCAGCATTGTGACCTCAGCATTGTGATCTCAGCAATAGGACCTCAGCAATAGGACCTCAGCAACAGGACCTCAGCAACAGGACCTCAGCAACAGGACCTCAGCAACAGGACCTCAGCAACAGGACCTCAGTAATAGGGCTTCAGCAATAGGACCTCATCATTGTGACTTCAGCAATACGACCTCAGAAATAGGACCTCTGCAATAGGACCTCAGCATTGTGACCTCCGCAATATGACCTCTGCATTGTGACCTCAGCAATAGGACCTCAGCTATAGGACCTCAGCATTGTGACCTCAGCATTGTGACCTCAGCAATAGGACCTCAGCAATAGGAACTCAGCATTGTGACCTCAGCAATAGGACCTCAGCAATAGGACCTCAGCAATAGGACCTCAGCAATAGGACCTCAGCAATAGGTCCTCTGCATTTTGACCTCAGCAATAGGACCTCTGCATTGTGACCTCAGCAATAGGACCTCTGCATTGTGACCTCAGCAGTGTGACCTCAGCAATAGGACCTCAGCAATAGGACCTCAGCAATAGGACGTAAGCATTGTGACCTCAGCAATAGGACCTTAGCAATAGTACCTCAGAATTGTGACCTCAGAAATAGGACCTCAACAATAGGACCTCAGCATTGTGACCTCAGCAATAGGACCTCAGCAATAGGACCTCAACATTGTGACCTCAGCAATAGGACGTCAGCAATAGGACCACAGCAATAGGACCACAGCAATAGGACCTCAGCATTGTGACCTCAGCAATAGTACCTCAGCATTGTGACCTCAGCAATAGGACGTAAGCATTGTGACCTCAGCAATAGGACCTCAGCAATAGGACCTCAGCATTGTGACCTCAGAAATAGGACCTCAACAATAGGACCTCAGCATTGTGACCTCAGCATTATGACCTCAGCAATAGGACCTCAGCAATAGGACCTCAGCAATAGGACCTCAGCAATAGGACCTCAGCAATAGGACCTCAGAAATAGGACCTCAGAAATAGGACATCAGAAATAGGACATCAGCAACAGGACCTCAGCAATAGGACCTCAGCATTGTGACCTCAGCAATAGGACCTCAGCATTGTGACCTCAGCATTGTGACCTCAGCAAGAGGACCTCAGAAATAGGACCACAGCAATAGGACCTCAGCATTGTGACGTCAGCATTGTGACATCAGCAATAGGACCTCAGCATTGTGACCTCAGCAATAGGACCTCAGCAATAGGACCTCAGCATTGTGACCTCAGCAATAAGACCTCAGAAATACGACATCAGCAATAGGACCTCAGCATTGTGACCTCAGCATTGTGACCTCAGCAATAGGACCTCAGCAATAGGACCTCAGCATTGTGATCTCAGCATTGTGACCTCAGCAATAGGACCTCAGCAATAGGACCTCAGCAATAGGACCTCAGCATTAGGACCTCAAGAATTGGACCTCAGCAATAGGACCTCAGCAATAGGACATCAGCATTAGGACCTCAGCATGGTGATCTCAGCATTGTGACCTCAAGAATTGGACCTCAGCAATAGGACATCAGCATTAGGACCTCAGCATTGTGACCTCAAGAATTGGACCGCAGCAATAGGACCTCAGCATTGTGATCTCAGCATTGTGACCTCAGCAATAGGACCTCAGCAATAGGACCTCAGCAATAGGACCTCAGCAAGAGGACCTCAGCATTGTGACCTCAGCAATAGGACCTCTGCATTGTGACCTCAGCAATAGGACCTCAGCAATAGGACCTCAGCATTAGGACTTCAGCAATAGGACCTCAGCATTGTGAACTCAGCAATAGGACCTCAGTATTGTTATCTCATCATTGTGACCTCAGTAATAGGACCTCAGCATTGTGACCTCAGCAATAGGACCTCAACAATAGGACCTCAGCATTGTGACCTCAGCAATAGGACCTCAGCAACAGGACCTAAGCAATAGGACCTCAGCAACAGGACCTCAGCAACAGGACCTCAGCATTGTGACCTCAGCAATAGGACCTCAGCATTGTGATCTCAGCATTGCGACCTCAGCAATAGGACCTCAGCAATAGGACCTCTGCATTGTGACCTCAGCAATAGGACCTCAGCTATAGGACCTCAGCATTGTGACCTCAGCATTATGACCTCAGCAATAGGACCTCAGCAATAGGACTGCAGCAATAGGACTTCAGCAATAGGACCTCAGCAATAGGACCTCAGCAATAGGACCTCAGCATTGTGATCTCAGCATTGCGACCTCAGCAATAGGACCTCAGCAATAGGACCTCTGCATTGTGACCTCAGCAATAGGACCTCAGCTATAGGACCTCAGCATTGTGACCTCAGCATTATGACCTCAGCAATAGGACCTCAGCAATAGGACCGCAGCAATAGGACTTCAGCAATAGGACCTCAGCAATAGGACCTCAGCAATAGGACCTCAGCATTGTGACCTCAAGAATTGGACCTCAGCATTGTGATCTCAGCATTGTGACCTCAGCAATAGGACCTCAGCAATAGGACCTCAACAATAGGACCTCAGCATTAGGACCTCAGCATTAGGACCTCAGCATTAGGACCTCAAGAATTGGACCTCAGCAATAGGACCTCAGCAATAGGACATCAGAATTAGGACCTCAGCATGGTGATCTCAGCATTGTGACCTCAAGAATTGGACCTCAGCAATAGGACATCAGCATTAGGACCTCAGCATTGTGACCTCAAGTATTGGACCGCAGCAATAGGACCTCAGCATTGTGATCTCAGCATTGTGACCTCAGCAATAGGACCTCAGCAATAGGACCTCAGCAAGAGGACCTCAGCATTGTGACCTCAGCAATAGGACCTCTGCATTGTGACCTCAGCAATAGGACCTCAGCAATAGGACCTCAGCAATAGGACCTCAGCATTGTGACCTCAGCAATAGGACCTCAGCATTGTGACCTCAGCATTGTGACCTCAGCAATATCACCTCAGCATTCTGACCTCACCATTGTGTCCTCAGCAATAGGACCTCAGCAATAGGACCTCAGCAATAGGACCTCAGCAATAGGACCTCAGCATTGTGACCTCAGCAATAGGACCTCAGCAATAGGACCTCAGCATTGTGACCTCAGCAATAGGACCTCAGCAATAGGACGTAAGCATTGTGACCTCAGCAATAGGACCTTAGCTATAGTACCTCAGCATTGTGACCTCAGCAATAGGACCTCAGCAATAGGACCTCAGCATTGTGACCTCAGCAATAGGACCTCAGCAATAGGACCTCAGCAATAGGACCTCAGCAATAGGTCCTCAGCAATAGGACCTCAGCATTGTGACCTCAGCATTGTGACCTCAGCAATAGGACCTCAGCATTGTGACCTCAGCATTGTGACCTCAGCAACAGGTCCTCAGCAATAGGACCTCAGCAATACGACCTGAGCATTGTGATCTCAGCATTGCGACCTCAGCAATAGGACCTCAGCATTGTGATCTCAGCATTGTGACCTCAGCAATTGGACCTCAGCATTGTGACCTCAGCATTGTAACCTCAGCAATAGGACCTCAGCATTGTGACCTCAGCAATAGGACCTCAGCAATAGGACCTCAGCAATAGGACCGCAGCAATAGGACCTCAGTATTGTGACCTCTGCATTGTGACCTCTGCATTGTGACCTCAGCAAAGGGACCTCAGCATTGTGATCTCAGCAATAGGACCTCAGCATTGTGACCTCAGCATTGGGACCTCAGCAAAAGGACCTCATCATTGTGACCTCAGCAATAGGACCTCAGCATTGTGACCTCAGCAATAGGACCTCAGCAATAGGACCTCAGCAATACGTCCTCAGCAATAGGACCTCAGCATTGTGACCTCAGCAATAGGACCTCAGCAATAGGACCTCAGCAATAGGACCTCAGCAATAGGTCCTCAGCAAAAGGACCTCAGCAATAGGACCTCAGCATTGTGACCTCAGCAATAAGACCTCAGCATTGTGACCTCAGCAATAGGACCTCAGCATTGTGACCTCAGCATTGTGACCTCAGCATTGTGACCTCAAGAATTGGACCTCAGCATTAGGACCTCAGCATTAGGACCTCAAGAATTGGACCTCAGCAATAGGACCTCAGCAATAGGACATCAGCATTAGGACCTCAGCATTGTGATCTCAGCATTGTGACCTCAAGAATTGGACCTCAGCAATAGGACCTCAGCAATCGGACTTCAGCAATAGGACCTCAGCAATAGGACCTCAGCAATAGGACCTCAGCATTAGGACCTCAGCATTGTGACCTCAAGAATTGGACCTCAGCAATAGGACCTCAGCATTGTGATCTCAGCATTGTGACCTCAGCAATAGGACCTCAGCAATAGGACCTCAGCAATAGGACCTCAGCAATAGGACCTCAGCAATAGGACCTCAGCATTAGGACCTCAAGAATTGGACCTCAGCAATAGGACCTCAGCAATAGGACATCAGCATTAGGACCTCAGCATGGTGATCTCAGCATTGTGACCTCAAGAATTGGACCTCAGCAATAGGACATCAGCATTAGGACCTCAGCATTGTGACCTCAAGAATTGGACCGCAGCAATAGGACCTCAGCATTGTGATCTCAGCATTGTGACCTCAGCAATAGGACCTCAGCAATAGGACCTCAGCAATAGGACCTCAGCAAGAGGACCTCAGCATTGTGACCTCAGCAAAAGGACCTCTGCATTGTGACCTCAGCAATAGGACCTCAGCAATAGGACCTCCGCATTAGGACTTCAGCAATAGGACCTCAGCATTGTGAACTCAGCAATAGGACCTCAGTATTGTTATCTCATCATTGTGACCTCAGTAATAGGACCTCAGCAATAGGACCTCAGCAATAGGACTTCAGAATTGTGACCTCAGCATTGTGACCTCAGCAATAGGACCTCAGCATTGTGACCTCAGCATTGTGACCTCAGCAATATCACCTCAGCATTGTGACCTCAGCAATCGACCTCAGCAATAGGACCTCAGCAATAGGACCTCAGCAATAGGACCTCAGCAATAGGACCTCAGCATTGTGACCTCAGCAATAGGACCTCAGCAATAGGACCTCAGCAATAGGACCTCAGCATTGTGACCTCAGCAATAGGACCTCAGCAATAGGACGTAAGCATTGTGACCTCAGCAATAGGACCTTAGCTATAGTACCTCAGCATTGTGACCTCAGCAATAGGACCTCAACAATAGGACCTCAGCATTGTGACCTCAGCAATAGGACCTCAGCAATAGGACCTCAGCAATAGGACCTCAGAAATAGGACATCAGCAACAGGACCTCAGCATTGTGACCTCAGCATTGTGACCTCAGCAATAGGACCTCAGCATTGTGACCTCAGCAATAGGACCTCAGCATTGTGATCTCAGCAATAGGACCTCAGCAATAGGACCTCAGCAATAGGACCTCAGCATTGTGACCTCAGCATTGTGACCTCAGCATTGTGACCTCAGCAATAGGACCTCAGCATTGTGACCTCAGCATTGTGACCTCAGCAACAGGTCCTCAGCAATAGGACCTCAGCAATAGGACCTGAGCATTGTGATCTCAGCATTGCGACCTCAGCAATAGGACCTCAGCATTGTGATCTCAGCATTGTGACCTCAGCAATTGGACCTCAGCATTGTGACCTCAGCATTGTAACCTCAGCAATAGGACCTCAGCATTGTGACCTCAGCAATAGGACCTCAGCAATAGGACCTCAGTATTGTGACCTCTGCATTTTGACCTCTGCATTGTGACCTCAGCAAAGGGACCTCAGCATTGTGACCTCAGCATTGTGACCTCAGCATTGTGACCTCAGCAATAGGATGTCATCATTGTGACCTCAGCAATAGGACCTCAGCAATAGGACCTCAGCAATAGGACCTCTTCATTTTGACCTCATCATTGTGACCTCAGCAATAGGACCTCAGCAGTAGGACCTCAGCAATAGGTCCTCAGCAAAAGGACCTCAGCAATAGGACCTCAGCATTGTGATCTCAGCATTGTGACCTCAGCAATAGGACCTCAGCAATAAGACCTCAGCAGTAGGACCTCAGCATTGTGACCTCAGCAATAGGACCTCTGCACTGTGACCTCAGCATTGTGACCTCAGGAATAGGACCTCAGCAATAGGACCTCAGCAATAGGACCTCAGCATTGTGACCTCAGCAATAGGACCTCAGCAATAGGACCTCAGCATTGTGACGTCAGCATTGTGACCTCAGCAATAGGACCTCAGCATTGTGACCTCAGCATTGTGACCTCAGCAATAGGACCTCAGCATTGTAACCCCAGCAATAGGACCTCAGAAATAGGACCTCAGCAATAGGACCTCAGCTGTAGGACCTCAGCTGTAGGACCTCAGCAGTAGGACCTCAGCAGTAGGACCTCTGCATTGTGATCTCAGCATTGTGACCTCAGCAATAAGACCTCAGCAGTAGGACCTCAGCATTGTGACCTCAGCATTGTGACCTCAGCAATAGGACCTCAGCAATAGGACCTCAGAATTGTGACCTCAGCATTGTGACCTCAGCAATAGGACCTCAGCAATAGGACCTCAGCATTGTGACCTCAGCATTGTGACCTCAGCAATAGGACCTCAGCATTGTGACCTCAGCAATAGGACCTCAGAAATAGGACCTCAGCAATAGGACCTCAGCAATAGGACCACAGCAATAGGACCTCAGCATTGTGACCTCAGCAATAGTACCTCAGCAATAGGACCTTAGCTTTGTGACCTCAGCAATAGGACATCAGCAACAGGACCTCAGCAATAGGACCTCAGCAATAGGACCTCAGCAATAGGACCTCAGCATTGTGACTTCAGCAATAGGACCTCAGCATTGGAACCTCAGCATTGTGATCTCATCATTGTCACCTCAGTAATAGGACCATAGCATTGTGACCTCAGCAATAGGACCTCAGCAATAGGACCTCAGAATTGTGACCTCTGCATTGTGACCTCAGCAATAGGACCTCTGCATTGTGACCTCAGCAATAGGACCTCAGCAATAGGACCTCAGCACCGTAACCTCAGCAATAGGACCTCAGCAATAGGACCTCAGCAATAGGACCTCAGCAATAGGACCTCTTCATTTTGACCTCAGCATTGTGACCTCAGCAACAGGACCTCAGCTGTAGGACCTCAGCAGTAGGACCTCAGCAGTAGGACCTCAGCATTCTGATCTCAGCATTGTGACCTCAGCAATAAGACCTCAGCAGTAGGACCTCAGCATTGTGACCTCAGCATTCTGACCTCAGCAATAGGACCTCAGCAATAGGACCTCAGCATTGTGACCTCAGCATTGTGACCTCAGCAATAGGACCTCAGCATTGTGACCTCAGCAATAGGACCTCAGCAATAGGACCTCAGCAATAGGACCACAGCAATAGGACCTCAGCAATAGGACATCAGCAATAGGACCACAGCAATAGGACCTCAGCAATAGGACCTTAGCTTTGTGACCTTAGCTTTGTGACCTAAGCAACAGGACATCAGCAACAGGACCTCAGCAATAGGACCTCATCAATAGGACCTCAGCATTGTGACCTCAGCAATAGGACCTCAGCAATAGGACCTCAGCATTGTGACCTCAGAAATAGGACCTCAACAATAGGACCTTAGCATTGTGACCTCAGCATTGTGACCTCAGCATTGTGACCTCAGCAATAGGACCTCAGCATTGTGACCTCAGCATTGTGACCTCAGCATTGTGACCTCAGCATTGTGATCTCAGCAAGAGGACCTCAGCAATTGGACCTCAGCAATAGGACCTCAGCATTGTGACCTCAGCATTGTGACCTCAGCAATAGGACCTCAGCAATAGGACCTCAGCAATAGGACCTCAGAAATAGGACCTTAGAAATAGGACCTCAGCAATAGGACCTCAGCAACAGGACCTCAGCTATAGGACCTCAGCAATAGGACCTCAGCATTGTGACCTCAGTAATAGGGCCTCAGTAATAGGACCTCAGCATTGTGACCTCAGCAATACGACCTCAGAAATGGGACCTCAGCATTGTGACCTCAGCAATAGGACCTCAGCAATAGGACCTCAGCATGGTGACCTCCGCAATAGGACCTCAGAAATAGGACCTCTGCATTGTGACCTCAGCAATAGGACCTCAGCTATAGGACCTCAGCATTGTGACCTCAGCATTGTGACCTCAGCAATAGGACCTCAGCAATAGGACCTCAGCATTGTGACCTCAGCATTGTGACCTCAGCAATAGGACCTCAGCAATAGGACCTCAGCAATAGGACCTCAGCAACAGGACCTCAGCAATAGGACATCTGCTTTAGGACCTCAGCATTGTGACCTCAAGAATTGGACCTCAGCAATAGGACCTCAGCATTGTGATCTCAGCATTGTGACCTCAGCAATAGGACCTCAGCAACAGGACCTCAGCAATAGGACCTCAGCAATAGGACCTCAGCAATAGGACCTCAGCAATAGGACCTCAGCATTGTGATCTCAGCATTGTGACCTCAGCAATAGGACCTCAGCAATAGGACCTCAGCATTGTGACCTCAGCATTGTGACCTCAGCAATAGGACCTCAGCAATAGGACCTCAGCAATAGGACCTCAGCATTGTGATCTCAGCATTGTGACCTCAGCAATAAGACCTCAGCAGTAGGACCTCAGCATTGTGACGTCAGCAATAGGACCTCAGCAATAGGACCTCAGCAATAGGACGTCAGCCTTGTTACCTCATCATTGTGACCTCAGCATTGTGACCTCAGCAATAGGACCTCAGCAATAGGACCTCAGCAATAGGACCTCAGTAATAGGACCTCAGCAATAGGACCTCAGCAATAGGACCTCAGCATTGTGATCTCAGCATTGTGACCTCAGCAATAGGACCTCAGCAATAAGACCTCAGCAGTAGGACCTCAGCATTGTGACCTCAGCAATAGGACCTCTGCACTGTGACCTCAGCATTGTGACCTCAGGAATAGGACCTCAGCAATAGGACCTCAGCAATAGGACCTCAGCATTGTGACCTCAGCAATAGGACCTCAGCAATAGGACCTCAGCATTGTGACGTCAGCATTGTGACCTCAGCAATAGGACCTCAGCATTGTGACCTCAGCAATAGGACCTCAGCATTGTAACCCCAGCAATAGGACCTCAGAAATAGGACCTCAGCAATAGGACCTCAGCTGTAGGACCTCAGCTGTAGGACCTCAGCAGTAGGACCTCAGCAGTAGGACCTCTGCATTGTGATCTCAGCATTGTGACCTCAGCAATAAGACCTCAGCAGTAGGACCTCAGCATTGTGACCTCAGCATTGTGACCTCAGCAATAGGACCTCAGCAATAGGACCTCAGAATTGTGACCTCAGCATTGTGACCTCAGCAATAGGACCTCAGCAATAGGACCTCAGCATTGTGACCTCAGCATTGTGACCTCAGCAATAGGACCTCAGCATTGTGACCTCAGCAATAGGACCTCAGAAATAGGACCTCAGCAATAGGACCTCAGCAATAGGACCACAGCAATAGGACCTCAGCATTGTGACCTCAGCAATAGTACCTCAGCAATAGGACCTTAGCTTTGTGACCTCAGCAATAGGACATCAGCAACAGGACCTCAGCAATAGGACCTCAGCAATAGGAACTCAGCAATAGGACCTCAGCATTGTGACTTCAGCAATAGGACCTCAGCATTGGAACCTCAGCATTGTGATCTCATCATTGTCACCTCAGTAATAGGACCATAGCATTGTGACCTCAGCAATAGGACCTCAGCAATAGGACCTCAGAATTGTGACCTCTGCATTGTGACCTCAGCAATAGGACCTCTGCATTGTGACCTCAGCAATAGGACCTCAGCAATAGGACCTCAGCAATAGGACCTCAGCAATAGGACCTCTTCATTTTGACCTCAGCATTGTGACCTCAGCAACAGGACCTCAGCTGTAGGACCTCAGCAGTAGGACCTCAGCAGTAGGACCTCAGCATTCTGATCTCAGCATTGTGACCTCAGCAATAAGACCTCAGCAGTAGGACCTCAGCATTGTGACCTCAGCATTCTGACCTCAGCAATAGGACCTCAGCAATAGGACCTCAGCATTGTGACCTCAGCATTGTGACCTCAGCAATAGGACCTCAGCATTGTGACCTCAGCAATAGGACCTCAGCAATAGGACCTCAGCAATAGGACCACAGCAATAGGACCTCAGCAATAGGACATCAGCAATAGGACCACAGCAATAGGACCTCAGCAATAGGACCTTAGCTTTGTGAACTTAGCTTTGTGACCTAAGCAACAGGACATCAGCAACAGGACCTCAGCAATAGGACCTCATCAATAGGACCTCAGCATTGTGACCTCAGCAATAGGACCTCAGCAATAGGACCTCAGCATTGTGACCTCAGAAATAGGACCTCAACAATAGGACCTTAGCATTGTGACCTCAGCATTGTGACCTCAGCATTGTGACCTCAGCAATAGGACCTCAGCATTGTGACCTCAGCATTGTGACCTCAGCATTGTGACCTCAGCATTGTGATCTCAGCAAGAGGACCTCAGCAATTGGACCTCAGCAATAGGACCTCAGCATTGTGACCTCAGCATTGTGACCTCAGCAATAGGACCTCAGCAATAGGACCTCAGCAATAGGACCTCAGAAATAGGACCTTAGAAATAGGACCTCAGCAATAGGACCTCAGCAACAGGACCTCAGCTATAGGACCTCAGCAATAGGACCTCAGCATTGTGACCTCAGTAATAGGGCCTCAGCAATAGGACCTCAGCATTGTGATCTCAGCAATACGACCTCAGAAATGGGACCTCAGCATTGTGACCTCAGCAATAGGACCTCAGCAATAGGACCTCAGCATGGTGACCTCCGCAATAGGACCTCAGAAATAGGACCTCTGCATTGTGACCTCAGCAATAGGACCTCAGCTATAGGACCTCAGCATTGTGACCTCAGCATTGTGACCTCAGCAATAGGACCTCAGCAATAGGACCTCAGCATTGTGACCTCAGCATTGTGACCTCAGCAATAGGACCTCAGCAATAGGACCTCAGCAATAGGACCTCAGCAATAGGACCTCAGCAACAGGACCTCAGCAATAGGACATCTGCTTTAGGACCTCAGCATTGTGACCTCAAGAATTGGACCTCAGCAATAGGACCTCAGCATTGTGATCTCAGCATTGTGACCTCAGCAATAGGACCTCAGCAACAGGACCTCAGCAATAGGACCTCAGCAATAGGACCTCAGCAATAGGACCTCAGCAATAGGACCTCAGCATTGTGATCTCAGCATTGTGACCTCAGCAATAGGACCTCAGCAATAGGACCTCAGCATTGTGACCTCAGCATTGTGACCTCAGCAATAGGACCTCAGCAATAGGACCTCAGCAATAGGACCTCAGCATTGTGATCTCAGCATTGTGACCTCAGCAATAAGACCTCAGCAGTAGGACCTCAGCATTGTGACCTCAGCAATAGGACCTCAGCAATAGGACCTCAGCAATAGGACCTCAGTAATAGGACCTCAGCAATAGGACCTCAGCAACAGGACCTCAGCAATAGGACATCTGCTTTAGGACCTCAGCATTGTGACCTCAAGAATTGGACCTCAGCAATAGGACCTCAGCATTGTGACCTCAGCAATAGTACCTCAGCAATAGGACTTTAGCTTTGTGACCTCAGCAATAGGACATCAGCAACAGGACCTCAGCAATAGGACCTCAGCAATAGGACCTCAGCAATAGGACCTCAGCATTGTGACTTCAGCAATAGGACCTCAGCATTAGAACCTCAGCATTGTGATCTCATCATTGTCACCTCAGTAATAGGACCATAGCATTGTGACCTCAGCAATAGGACCTCAGCAATAGGACCTCAGAATTGTGACCTCTGCATTGTGACCTCAGCAATAGGACCTCAGCATCGTAACCTCAGCAATAGGACCTCAGCAATAGGACCTCAGCAATAGGACCTCAGCAATAGGACCTCTTCATTTTGACCTCAGCATTGTGACCTCAGCAACAGGACCTCAGCTGTAGGACCTCAGCAGTAGGACCTCAGCAGTAGGACCTCAGCATTCTGATCTCAGCATCGTGACCTCAGCAATAAGACCTCAGCAGTAGGACCTCAGCATTGTGACCTCCGCAATACGACCTCAGCAATAGGACCTCAGCATTGTGACCTCAGCATTGTGACCTCAGCAATAGGACCTCAGCAATAGGACCTCAGCATTGTGACCTCAGCATTGTGACCTCAGCAATAGGACCTCAGCATTGTGACCTCAGCAATAGGACCTCAGCAATAGGACCTCAGCAATAGGACCACAGCAATAGGACCTCAGCAATAGGACCACAGCAATAGGTCCTTAGCTTTGTGACCTTAGCTTTGTGACCTAAGCAACAGGACATCAGCAACAGGACCTCAGCAATAGGACCTCAGCAATAGGACCTCAGCATTGTGACCTCAGCAATAGGACCTCAGCAATAGGATCTCAGCAATAGGACCTCAGCAATAGGACCACAGCATAGGACCTTAGCTTTGTGACCTTAGCTTTGTGACCTAAGCAACAGGACATCAGCAACAGGACCTCAGCAATAGGACCTCAGCAATAGGACCTCAGCATTGTGACCTCAGCAATAGGACCTCAGCAATAGGACCTCAGCAATAGGACCACAGCAATAGGACCTCAGCAATAGGACCACAGCAATAGGACCTTAGCTTTGTGACCTTAGCTTTGTGACCTAAGCAACAGGACATCAGCAACAGGACCTCAGCAATAGGACCTCAGCAATAGGACCTCAGCATTGTGACCTCAGCAATAGGACCTCAGCAATAGGATCTCAGCATTGTGACCTCAGAAATAGGACCTCAACAATAGGACCTTAGCATTGTGACCTCAGCATTGTGACCTCAGCATTGTGACCTCAGCAATAGGACCTCAGCATTGTGACCTCAGCATTGTGACCTCAGCATTGGGACCTCAGCAAGAGGACCTCAGCAATTGGACCTCAGCAATAGGACCTCAGCATTGTGATCTCAGCATTGTGACCTCAGCAATAGGACCTCAGCAATAGGACCTCAGAAATAGGACCTCAGCATTGTGACCTCAGTAATAGGGCCTCAGCAATAGGACCTCAGCATTGTGATCTCAGCAATACGACCTCAGAAATGGGACCTCAGCATTGTGACCTCAGCAATAGGACCTCAGCAATAGGACCTCTGCATTGTGACCTCAGCAATAGGACCTCAGCTATAGGACCTCAGCATTGTGACCTCAGCATTGTGACCTCAGCAATAGGACCTCAGCAACAGGACCTCAGCAACAGGACCTCAGCAATAGGACCTCAGCATTGTGACCTCAGCATTGTGACCTCAGCAATAGGACCTCAGCAGTAGGACCTCAGCAATAGGACCTCAGCAATAGGACCTCAGCAACAGGACCTACGCAATAGGACATCTGCTTTAGGACCTCAGCATTGTGACCTCAAGAATTGGACCTCAGCAATAGGACCTCAGCATTGTGATCTCAGCATTGTGACCTCAGCAATAGGACCTCAGCAATAGGTCCTCTGCATTGTGACCTCAGCAATAGGACCTCAGCAATAGGACCTCAGCAGTGTGACCTCAGCAATAGGACCTCACCAATAGGACCTCACCAATAGGACGTAAGCATTGTGACCTCAGCAATAGGACCTTAGCAATAGGACCTCAGCAATAGGACCTCAGCAATAGGACCTCAGCAATAGGACCTCTGCATTGTGACCTCAGCATTGTGACCTCAGCAATAGGACCTCAGCAATAGGACCTCAGCATTGTGACCTCAGCAATAAGACCTTAGCATTGTGACCTCAGCATTGTGACCTCAGCAATAGGACCTCAGCAATAGGACCTCAGCAATAGGACCTCAGCAATAGGACCTCAGCAATAGGACCTCAGCAACAGGACCTCAGCAACAGGACATCTGCTTTAGGACCTCAGCATTGTGACCTCAAGAATTGGACCTCAGCAATAGGACCTCAGCATTGTGACGTCACCAATAGGACCTCAGCAACAGGACCTCAGCAATAGGACCTCAGCACTGTGACCTTAGCAATAGGACCTCAGCAATAGGACCTCAGCAATAGGACCTCAGCATTGTGACCTCAGCAATAGGACCTCATCATTGTGACCTCAGCAATAGGACCTCAGCAATTGGACCTCAGCAATAGGACCTCAGCAATAGGACCTCAGCAATAGGACCACAGCAATAGGGCCTCAGCATTGTGACCTCAGCAATTATATCTCAGCAATAGGACCTCAGCAATAGGACCTCATCAATAGGACCTCAGCAAAAGGACATCAGCATTGTGACTTCAGCAATAGGACCTCAGCATTAGAACCAAAGCATTGTGATCTCATCATTGTCACCTCAGGAATAGGACCATAGCATTGTGACCTCAGCAATGGGACCTCAGCAATAGGACCTCAGAATTGTGACCTCTGCATTGTGACCTCAGCAATATGACCTCAGCAATAGGACCTCAGCATTGTGACCTCAGCAATAGGACCTCAGCATTGTGAGTTCAGCAATAGGACCTCAGCAATAGGACCTCAGAATTTTGACCTCAGCAATAGGACCTTAGCAATAGGACCTCATCATTGTGACCTCAGCATTGTAACCTCAGCAATAGGACCTCAGCAATAGGACCTCAGCAATAGGACCTCAGCATTGTGACTTCAGCAATAGGACCTCAGCATTGTGACCTCAGCATTGTGACCTCAGCATTGTGACCTCAGCAATAGGACCTCAGCAATAGGACCTCAGCAATAGGACCTCAGCATTGTGACCTCAGCAATATTACCTCAGCAATAGGACCTCAGCAATAGGACCTCAGGAATAGGACCTCAGCAACAGGACCTCAGCATTGTGACCTCAGCAATAGGACCTCAGCAATAGGACCTCAGCCTTGTGACCTCAGCATTGTGACTTAAGCAATAGGACCTCAGCATTAGAATCTCAGCATTGTGATCTCATCTATGTGACCTCAGTATTAGGACCACAGCATTGTGACCTCAGCAATAGGACCTCAGCAATAGAACCTCAGAATTGTGACCTCTGCATTGTGTCCTCAGCTATAGGACCTCAGCAATAGGACCTCAGCATTGTGACCTCAGTAATAGGACCTCAGAAATAGGGCCTCAGCATTGTGATCTCAGCAATACGACCTCAGCAATAGGACATCAGCATTGTGACCTCAGCAATAGGACCTCAGAAATAGGGCCTCAGCATGGTGACCTCCGCAATAGGACCTCAGCAATAGGACCTCTGCATTGTGACCTCAGCAATAGGACCTCAGCAATAGGACCTCAGCAATAGGACCTCAGCAATAGCACCTCAGAATTTTGACCTTTGCATTGGGACCTCAGGAAGAGGACCTCAGCAATAGGACCTCTGCACTGTGACCTCAGCAATATGACCTCAGCAATAGGACCTCAGCAATAGGACCTCAGTATTGTGACCTCAGCAAAAAGACCTCAGCAATAGGACCTCAGCATTGTGACCTCAGCAATAGGACCTTAGCAAAAGGACCTCAGCATTGTGACCTCAGAAATAGGACCTCAACAATAGGACCTTAGCATTGTGACCTCAGCATTGTGACCTCAGCAATAGGACCTCAGCATTGTGACCTCAGCAATAGGACCTCAGCATTGTGACCTCAGCATTGTGACCTCAGCATTGTGACCTCAGCATTGTGATCTCAGCAAGAGGACCTCAGCAATTGGACCTCAGCAATAGGACCTCAGCAATAGGACCTCAGCAATAGGACCTCAGCAATAGGACCTCAGCAATAGGACCTCAGCAATAGGACCTCAGCAACAGGACCACAGCAACAGGACCTCAGCAATAGGACCTCAGCATTGTGACCTCAGAAATAGGGCCTCAGCATTAGGACCTCAGCATTGTGATCTCAGCAATAGGACATCAGCATTGTGACCTCAGCAATAGGACCTCAGAAATAGGACCTAAGCATGGTGACCTCCGCAATAGGACCTCAGCAATAGGACCTCTGCATTGTGACCTCAGCAATAGGACCTCAGCTATAGGACCTCAGCATTGTGACCTCAGCAATAGGACCTCAGCATTGTGACCTGAGCAATAGGACCTCAGCAATAGGACCTCAGCAATAGGACCTCAGCATTGTGACCTCAGCAATAGGAACTCAGCAATAGGACCTCAGCAATAGGACCTCAGCAATAGGACATCTGCATTAGGACCTCAGCATTGTGACCTCAGCATTTTGACCTCAAGAATTGGACCTCAGCAATAGGACCTCAGCATTGTCATCTCAGCATTGTGACCTCAGCAATAGGACCTCAGCAATAGGACCTCAGCAATAGGACCTCAGCAATAGGACCTCTACATTTTGACCTCAGCAATAGGTCCTCTGCATTGTGACCTCAGCATTAGGACCTCAGCAATAGGACCTCAGCAGTGTGATCTCAGCAATACGACCTCACCAATAGGACGTAAGCATTGTGACCTCAGCAATAGGACCTTAGCAATAGGACCTCAGCATTGTGACCTCAGCAATAGGACCTCAGCAATAGGACCTCAGCAATAGGACCTCAGCAATAGGACCTCAGCATTGTGACCTCAGCAATAAGACCTCAGCAGTAGGACCTCAGCATTGTCACCTCAGCAATAGGACCTCAGCAATAGGACCTCAGCAATAGGACGTCAGCATTGTGACCTCAGCATTGTGACCTTAGCATTGTGACCTCAGCATTGTGACCTCAGCAATAGGACCTCAGCATTGTGACCTCAGCAATAGGACCTCAGCAATAGGACCTCAGCATTGTGACCTAAGCATTGTGACCTCAGCAATAGGACCTCAGCATTTTGACCTCAGCCTTGTGACCTCAGCAATAGGACCTCATCATTGTGACCTCAGGAATAGGACCTCAGCAATAGGACCTCAGCAATAGGACCTCAGCAATAGGACCACAGCAATAGGACCTCAGCATTGTGACCTCAGCAATTATATCTCAGCAATAGGACCTCAGCAATAGGACCTCATCAATAGGACCTCAGCAATACGACCTCAGCAATAGGACCTCAGCATTGTGACTTCAGCAATAGGACCTCAGCAATAGGACCTCAGCATTGTGACCTCAGCAAAAGGACCATAGCAATAGGACCTCAGCAGTAGGACCTCAGCATTGTGACCTCAGCATTGTAACCTCAGCAATAGGACCTCAGCATTGTGACCTCAGCATTGTGACCTCAGCAATAGGACCTCAGCAATAGGACCTCAGCATTGTGACTTCAGCAATAGGACCTCAGCAATAGGACCTCAGAATTGTGACCTCAGCAATAGGACCTTAGCAATAGGACCTCATCATTGTGACCTCAGCATTGTAACCTCATCAATAGGACCTCAGCAATAGGACCTCAGCATTGTGACCTCAGGAATAGGACCTCAGCAATAGGACCTCAGCAATAGGACCTCAGCATTGTGACCTCAGCAATAGGACCTCAGCATTGTGACCTCAGCATTGTGACCTCAGCAATAGGACCTCAGCATTGTGACCTCAGCAATAGGACCTCAGCAATTGGACCTCAGCATTGTGACCTCAGCAATAGGACCTCAGCAATAGGACATCTGCATTAGGACCTCAGCATTGTGACCTCAAGAATTGGACCTCAGCAATAGGACCTCAGCATTGTGATCTCAGCATTGTGACCTCAGCAATAGGACCTCAGCAATAGGACCTCAGCAATAAGACCTCAGCATTGTGACCTCAGCAATAGGACCTCAGTAATAGGACCTCAGCATTGTGACCTCAGCAATAGGACCTCAGCAATAGGACCTCAGCAATAGGACCTCAGCATTGTGATCTCAGCATTGTGACCTCAGCAATAGGACCTCAGCAATAGGACCTCAGCAATAGGACCTAAGCAATAGGACCTCAGCAATAGGACCTCAGCAATAGGACCTCAGCAATAGGACCTCAGAAATAGGACCTCTGCATTTTGACCTCAGCAATAGGTCCTCTGCATTGTGACCTCAACAATAGGACCTCAGCAGTGTGACCTCAGCAATAGGACCTCACCAATTGGACCTCACCAATAGGACGTAAGCATTGTGACCTCAGCAATAGGACCTTAGCAATAGGACCTCAGCATTGTGACCTCAGAAATAGGACCTCAACAATAGGACCTCAGCATTGTGACCTCAGCAATTATATCTCAGCAATAGGACCTCAGCAATAGGACCTCATCAATAGGACCTCAGCAATAGGACCTCAGCATTGTGACCTCAGCATTGTGACCTCAGCAATAGGACCTCAGCAATAGGACATCAGCAATAGGACCTCAGCAATAGGACCTCAGCAAAAGGACCTCAGCAATAGGACCTCAGCATTGTGACCTCCGCAATAGGACCTCCGCAATAGGACCTCAGAATTGTGACCTAAGCAATAGGACCTTAGCAATAGGACCTCAGCAATAGGACCTCAGAATTGTGACCTCTGCATTGTGACCTCAGCAAGAGGACCTCAGCAATAGGACCTCTGTACTGTGACCTCAGCAATATGACCTCAGCAATAGGACCTCAGCAATAGGACCTCAGTATTGTGACCTCAGCAACAAGACCTCAGCAATAGGACCTCAGCATTGTGACCTCAGAAATAGGACCTCAACAATAGGACCTCAGCATTGTGACCTCAGCATTGTGACCTCAGCATTGTGACCTCATCATTGTGACCTCAGCAATAGGACCTCAGCAATAGGACCTCAGCTTTGTGACCTCTGCAATAGGACATCAGCAATAGGACCTCAGTAATAGGACCTCAGCATTGTGACCTCAGCAATACGACCTCAGCAATAGGACGTCAGCAATAGGACCTCAGCATTGTGACCTCAGCATTGTGACCTCAGCATTGTGACCTCAGCATTGTGACCTCAGCAATAGGACCTCAGCTTTGTGACCTCAGCATTGTGACCTCAGCAATAGGACCACAGCAATAGGACCTCAGTATTGTGACCTCAGCAACAAGACCTCAGCAACAGGACCTCAGCATTGTGACCTCAGAAATAGGACCTCAGCAATAGGAACTCAGCAATAGGACCTCAGCATTGTGACCTCAGCAATAGGACCTCAGCATTGTGACCTCAGCATTGTGACCTCAGCAATAGGACCTCAGCATTGTGACCTCAGAAATAGGACCTCAACAATAGGACCTCAGCATTGTGACCTCAGCAATTATATCTCAGCAATAGGACCTCAGCAATAGGACCTCATCAATAGGACCTCAGCAATAGGACCTCAGCATTGTGACCTCAGCATTGTGACCTCAGCAATAGGACCTCAGCAATAGGACATCAGCAATAGGACCTCAGCAATAGGACCTCAGCAAAAGGACCTCAGCAATAGGACCTCAGCATTGTGACCTCCGCAATAGGACCTCCGCAATAGGACCTCAGAATTGTGACCTAAGCAATAGGACCTTAGCAATAGGACCTCAGCAATAGGACCTCAGAATTGTGACCTCTGCATTGTGACCTCAGCAAGAGGACCTCAGCAATAGGACCTCTGTACTGTGACCTCAGCAATATGACCTCAGCAATAGGACCTCAGCAATAGGACCTCAGTATTGTGACCTCAGCAACAAGACCTCAGCAATAGGACCTCAGCATTGTGACCTCAGAAATAGGACCTCAACAATAGGACCTCAGCATTGTGACCTCAGCATTGTGACCTCAGCATTGTGACCTCATCATTGTGACCTCAGCAATAGGACCTCAGCAATAGGACCTCAGCTTTGTGACCTCTGCAATAGGACATCAGCAATAGGACCTCAGTAATAGGACCTCAGCATTGTGACCTCAGCAATACGACCTCAGCAATAGGACGTCAGCAATAGGACCTCAGCATTGTGACCTCAGCATTGTGACCTCAGCATTGTGACCTCAGCATTGTGACCTCAGCAATAGGACCTCAGCTTTGTGACCTCAGCATTGTGACCTCAGCAATAGGACCACAGCAATAGGACCTCAGTATTGTGACCTCAGCAACAAGACCTCAGCAACAGGACCTCAGCATTGTGACCTCAGAAATAGGACCTCAGCAATAGGAACTCAGCAATAGGACCTCAGCATTGTGACCTCAGCAATAGGACCTCAGCATTGTGACCTCAGCATTGTGACCTCAGCAATAGGACCTCAGCATTGTGACCTCAGCAATAGGACCTCAGCAATAGGACCACAGCAATAAGACCTCAGCATTGTGACATCAGCAATAGTACCCCAGCAATAGGACCTCAGCAATAGGACCTCAGCATTGTGATCTCAGCATTGTGACCTCAGCAATAGGACCTCAGCAATAGGACCTCAGCAATAGGACCTCAGCAATAGGACCTCAGCATTGTGACTTCAGTAATTGGACCTCAGCATTAGAATCTCAGCATTATGATCTCATCATTGTGACCTCAGTATTAGGACCATATCATTGTGACCTCAGCAATAGGACCTCAGCAATAGGACCTCAGAATTGTGACCTCTGCATTGTGACCTCAGCAATAGGACCTCAGCAATATGACCTCAGCATTGTGACCTCAGCAATAGGACCTCAGCATTGTGACCTCAGCATTGTGACCTCAGCATTGTGACCTCAGCATTGTGATCTCAGCAAGAGGACCTCAGCAATTGGACCTCAGCAATAGGACCTCAGCAATAGGACCTCAGCAACAGGACCTCAGCAATAGGACCTCAGCATTGTGATCTCAGCAATACGACCTCAGAAATAGGACCTCAGCAATAGGTCATCAGCATTGTGACCTCAGCAATAGGACCTCAGAAATAGGACCTCAGCATTGTGACCTCCGCAATAGGACCTCAGCAATAGGACCTCTGCATTGTGACCTCAGCAATAGGACCTCAGCATTGTGACCTCAGCAATAGGACCTCAGCAATTGGACCTCAGCATTGTGACCTCAGCAATAGGACCTCAGCAATAGGACATCTGCATTAGGACCTCAGCATTGTGACCTCAAGAATTGGACCTCAGCAATAGGACCTCAGCATTGTGATCTCAGCATTGTGACCTCAGCAATAGGACCTCAGCAATAGGACCTCAGCAATAAGACCTCAGCAATAGGACCTCAGCATTGTGACCTCAGCAATAGGACCTCAGTAATAGGACCTCAGCATTGTGACCTCAGCAATAGGACCTCAGCAATAGGACCTCAGCAATAGGACCTCAGCAATAGGACCTCATCATTGTGACCTCAGCATTTTGACCTCAAGAATTGGACCTCAGCAATAGGACCTCAGCATTGTGATCTCAGCATTGTGACCTCAGCAATAGGACCTCAGCAATAGGACCTCAGCAATAGGACCTAAGCAATAGGACCTCAGCAATAGGACCTCAGCAATAGGACCTCAGCAATAGGACCTCAGAAATAGGACCTCTGCATTTTGACCTCAGCAATAGGTCCTCTGCATTGTGACCTCAACAATAGGACCTCAGCAGTGTGACCTCAGCAATAGGACCTCACCAATTGGACCTCACCAATAGGACGTAAGCATTGTGACCTCAGCAATAGGACCTTAGCAATAGGACCTCAGCATTGTGACCTCAGAAATAGGACCTCAACAATAGGACCTCAGCATTGTGACCTCAGCAATTATATCTCAGCAATAGGACCTCAGCAATAGGACCTCATCAATAGGACCTCAGCAATAGGACCTCAGCATTGTGACTTCAGCATTGTGACCTCAGCAATAGGACCTCAGCAATAGGACATCAGCAATAGGACCTCAGCAATAGGACCTCAGCAAAAGGACCTCAGCAATAGGACCTCAGCATTGTGACCTCCGCAATAGGACCTCCGCAATAGGACCTCAGAATTGTGACCTAAGCAATAGGACCTTAGCAATAGGACCTCAGCAATAGGACCTCAGAATTGTGACCTCTGCATTGTGACCTCAGCAAGAGGACCTCAGCAATAGGACCTCTGTACTGTGACCTCAGCAATATGACCTCAGCAATAGGACCTCAGCAATAGGACCTCAGCAATAGGACCTCAGTATTGTGACCTCAGCAACAAGACCTCAGCAATAGGACCTCAGCATTGTGACCTCAGAAATAGGACCTCAACAATAGGACCTCAGCATTGTGACCTCAGCATTGTGACCTCAGCATTGTGACCTCTGCAATAGGACATCAGCAATAGGACCTCAGTAATAGGACCTCAGCGTTGTGACCTCAGCAATACGACCTCAGCAATAGGACCTCAGTAATAGGACCTCAGCATTGTGACCTCAGCATTGTGACCTCAGCATTGTGACCTCAGCAATAGGACCTCAGCTTTGTGACCTCAGCATTGTGACCTCAGCAATAGGACCACAGCAATAGGACCTCAGTATTGTGACCTCAGCAACAAGACCTCAGCAACAGGACCTCAGCATTGTGACCTCAGAAATAGGACCTCAACAATAGGACCTCAGCATTGTGACCTCAGCATTGTGACCTCAGCATTGTGACCTCAGCATTGTGACCTCAGCAATAGGACCTCAGCAATAGGACCTCATCATTGTGACCTCTGCAATAGGACATCAGCAATAGGACCTCAGCAATAGGACCTCAGCATTGTGACCTCAGCAATACGACCTCAGCAATAGGACGTCAGCAATAGGACCTCAGCATTGTGACCTCAGCATTGTGACCTCAGCATTGTGACCTCAGCAATAGGACCTCAGCAATAGGACCTCAGCATTGTGACCTCAGCATTGTGACCTCAGCAATAGGACCTCAGCAATAGGACCTCAGTATTGTGACCTCAGCAACAAGACCTCAGCAATAGGACCTCAGCATTGTGACCTCAGAAATAGGACCTCAACAATAGGACCTCAGCATTGTGACCTCAGCATTGTGACCTCAGCATTGTGACCTCAGCATTGTGACCTCAGCATTGTGACCTCAGCAATAGGACCTCAGCTTTGTGACCTCTGCAATAGGACATCAGCAATAGGACCTCAGCAATAGGACCTCAGCATTGTGACCTCAGCAATACGACCTCAGCAATAGGACCTCAGCAATAGGACCTCAGCATTGTGACCTCAGCATTGTGACCTCAGCATTGTGACCTCAGCATTATGACCTCAGCAATAGGACCTCAGCAATAGGACCTCAGCATTGTGACCTCAGCAATAGGACCACAGCAATAGGACCTCAGCAATAGGACCTCAGCATTGTGACCTCAGCAATAGGACCTCAGCAATAGTACCTCAGCAATAGGACCTCAGCAATAGGACCTCAGCAATAGGACCTCAGCATTGTGACCTCAGCAATAAGACCTCAGAAATAGGACATCAGAAATAGGACCTCAGCATTGTGACCTCAGCAATAGGACCACAGCAATAGGACCTCAGCATTGTGACCTCAGTTATAGTGACCTCAGCAATAGGACCTCAGCATTGTGACCTCTGCATTGTGACCTCAGCAATAGGACCTCAGCAATATGACCTCAGCATTGTGACCTCAGCAATAGGACCTCAGCATTGTGACCTCAGCATTGTGACCTCAGCATTGTGACCTCAGCATTGTGACCACAGCAAGAGGACCTCAGCAATTGGACCTCAGCAATAGGACCTCAGCAATAGGACCTCAGCAATAGGACCTCAGCAACAGGACCTCAGCAATAGGACCTCAGCAATAGGACCTCAGCATTGTGACCTCAGTAATAGGGCCTCAGCAATAGGACCTCAGCATTGTGATCTCAGCAAAACGACCTCAGAAATAGGACCTCAGCAATAGGACCACAGCAATAGGACCTCAGCAATAGGACCTCAGCAATAGGACCTCAGCAATAGGACCTCAGCATTGTGACCTCAGCAATAGCACCTCAGCAATAGGACCTCAGCATTAGGACCTCAGCATTAGGACCTCAGCATTAGGACCTCAGCAATAGGACATCTGCATTAGGACCTCAGCATTGTGACCTCAAGAATTGGACCTCAGCAATAGGACCTCAGCATTGTGATCTCAGCATTGTGACCTCAGCAATAGGACCTCAGCAATAGGGCCTCAGCAATAGGACCTCAGCATTGTGACCTCAGCAACAGGACTTCAGCATTGTAACCTCAGCAATAGGACCATAGCAATAGGACCTCAGCAAAAGGACCTCAGCAATAGGACCTCAGCATTGTGACCTCCGCAATAGGACCTCCGCAATAGGACCTCAGAATTGTGACCTAAGCAATAGGACCTTAGGAATAGGACCTCAGCAATAGGACCTCAGAATTGTGACCTCTGCATTGTGACCTCAGCAAGAGGACCTCAGCAATAGGACCTCAGAAATAGGACCTCAGCAATATGACCTCAGCAATAGGACCTCATCAATAGGACCTCAGTATTGTGACCTCAGCAACAAGACCTCAGCAATAGGACCTCCGCATTGTGACCTCAGAAATAGGACCACAACAATAGGACCTCAGCATTGTGACCTCAGCATTGTGACCTCAGCATTGTGACCTCAGCAATAGGACCTCAGCAATAGGACCTCAGCATTGTGACCTCAACATTGTGACCTCAGCAATAGGACGTCAGCAATAGGACCTCAGCAATAGGACCACAGCAATAGGACCTCAGCATTGTGACCTCAGCATTTTGACCTCAGCATTGTGACCTCAGCATTATGACCTCAGCAATAGGACCTCAGCAATAGGACCTCAGCATTGTGACCTCAGCATTGTGACCTCAGCAATAGGACCACAGCAATAGGACCTCAGCAATAGGACCTCAGCAATAGGACCTCAGCAATAGGACCTCAGCATTGTGACCTCAGCAATAGGACCTCAGCATTGTGACCTCAGCAATAGGTCCTCAGCAATAGGACCTCAGCAATAGGACCTCAGCAATAGGACCTCAGCAATAGGACTTCAGCATTGTGACCTCAGCAATAAGACCTCAGAAATAGGACATCAGCAATAGGACCTCAGCATTGTGACCTCAGCAATAGGACCACAGCAATAGGACCTCAGCATTGTGACCTCAGTTATAGTGACCTCAGCAATAGGACCTCTGCATTGTGACCTCTGCATTGTGACCTCAGCAATAGGACCTCAGCAATAGGACCTCAGCATTGTGACCTCAGCAAGAGGACCTCAGCATTGTGACCTCAGCATTGTGACCTCAGCATTGTGACCTCAGCATTGTGATCTCAGCAAGAGGACCTCAGCAATTGGACCTCAGCAATAGGACCTCAGCAATAGGACCTCAGCAACAGGACCTCAGCAATAGGACCTCAGCAACAGGACCTCAGCAATAGGACCTCAGCAATAGGACCTCAGCATTGTGACCTCAGTAATAGGGCCTCAGCAATAGGACCTCAGCATTGTGATCTCAGCAATACGACCTCAGAAATAGGACCTCAGCAATAGGACATCAGCATTGTGACCTCAGCAATAAGACCTCAGCATTGTGACCTCCGCAATAGGACCTCAGCAATAGGACCTCTGCATTGTGACCTCAGCAATAGGACCTCAGCATTGTGACCTCAGCAATAGGACCTCAGCAATAGGACCTCAGCATTGTGACCTCAGCAATAGGACCTCAGCAATAGGACATCTGCATTAGGACATCTGCATTAGGACCTCAGCATTGTGACCTCAAGAATTGGACCTCAGCAATAGGACCTCAGCATTGTGATCTCAGCATTGTGACCTCAGCAATAGGACCTCAGCAATAGGACCTCAGCAATAGGACCTCAGCACTAGGACCTCAGCATTGCGACCTCAGCAATAGGACCTCAGCAATAGGACCTCAGCATTGTGACCTCAGCAATAGGACCTCAGCATTGTGACCTCAGCAATAGGACCTCAGCATTGTGACCTCCGCAATAGGACCTCCGCAATAGGACCTCCGCAATAGGACCTCAGAATTGTGACCTAAGCAATAGGACCTTAGCAATAGGACCTCAGCAATAGGACCTCAGAATTGTGACCTCTGCATTGTGACCTCAGCAAGAGGACCTCAGCAATAGGACCTCAGAAATAGGACCTAAGCAATATGACCTCAGCAATAGGACCTCAGTATTGTGACCTCAGCAACAAGACCTCAGCAATAGGACCTCCGCATTGTGACCTCAGAAATAGGACCACAACAATAGGACCTCAGCATTGTGACCTCAGCATTAGGACCTCAGCATTGTGACCTCAGCAATAGGACCTCAGCAATAGGACCTCAGAAATAGGACCTCAGCATTGTGACCTCTGCAATAGGACATGAGCAATAGGACCTCAGCAATAGGACCTCAGCATTGTGACCTCAACATCGTGACCTCAGCAATAGGACGTCAGCAATAGGACCTCAGCAATAGGACCACAGCAATAGGACCTCAGCATTGTGACCTCAGCATTGTGACCTCAGCATTGTGACCTCAGCATTATGACCTCAGCAATAGGACCTCAGCAATAGGACCTCAGCATTGTGACCTCAGCAATAGGACCTCAGCATTGTGACCTCAGCAATAGGTCCTCAGCAATAGGACCTCAGCAATAGGACCTCAGCAATAGGACCTCAGCAATAGGACCACAGCAATAGGACCTCAGCATTGTGACCTCAGCAATAGGACCTCAGCATTGTGACCTCAGCAATAGGTCCTCAGCAATAGGACCTCAGCAATAGGACCTCAGCAATAGGACCTCAGCAATAGGACCTCAGCCATAGGACTTCAGCATTGTGACCTCAGCAATAAGACCTCAGAAATAGGACATCAGCAATAGGACCTCAGCATTGTGACCTCAGCAATAGGACCACAGCAATAGGACCTCAGCATTGTGACCTCAGTTATAGTGACCTCAGCAATAGGTCCTCTGCATTGTGACATCTGCATTGTGACCTCAGCAATAGGACCTCAGCAATAGGACCTCAGCATTGTGACCTCAGCAAGAGGACCTCAGCATTGTGACCTCAGCATTGTGACCTCAGCATTGTGACCTCAGCATTGTGACCTCAGCATTGTGATCTCAGCAAGAAGACCTCAGCAATTGGACCTCAGCAATAGGACCTCAGCAACAGGACCTCAGCAATAGGACCTCAGCAACAGGACCTCAGCAATAGGACCTCAGCATTGTGACCTCAGCTATAGGACCTCAACAACAGGACCTCAGCAATAGGACCTCAGCATTGTGACCTCAGCTATAGGACCTCAACAACAGGACCTCAGCAATAGGACCTCAGCATTGCGACCACAGCATTGTGACCTCAGCAATATGACCTCAGCATTTTGACCTCAGCAATAGGACCACTGCAATAGGACCTCAGCTATAGGACCTCAGCTATAGGACCTCAGCAATAGGACCTCAGCAATAAGACCTCAGCATTGTGACCTCAGCAATAGGACCTCAGCAATAGGACCTCAGCAATAGGACCTTAGCATTGTGACATCAGCATTGTGACCTCAGCAATAGAACGTCAGCATTGTGACCTCAGCAATAGGACCTCGGCGTTTTGACCTCAGCAATAGTACCTTAGGAATAGGACCTCAGCATTGTAACCTCAGCATTGTGACCTCAGCATTGTGACCTCAGCAATAGGACCTCAGAACTGTGACCTCTGCATTGTGGACTCAGCAATAGGACCTCAGCATTGTGACCTCAGCATTCTGACGTCAGCAATAGAACCTCAGCATTGTGACCTCAACAACAGGACCAAAGCATTGTGACCTCAGAAATAGGACCTCAGCAATAGGACCTCAGCAATAGGACCTCAGCATTGTGGCCTCAGGAATAGGACCTCAGCATTGTGACCTCAGCATTGTGACCTCAGCATTGTGACCTCAGCAATAGGACCTCAGCATTGTGACCTCAGCAATAGGACCTCAGCATTGTGACCTCAGCAATAGGACCTCAGCAATAGGACCTCAGCAATAGGGCCTCAGAAATAGGACCTCAGCAACTGGACCTCAACATTGTGACCTCAGCAAAAGGACCTCAGCAACAGGACCTCAGCAATAGGACCTCAGCAATAGGACCTCAGCAATAGGACCTCAGCATTGTGACCTCAGCATTGTGACCTCAGGAATAGGACCTCAGCCTTGTGACCTCAGCAATAGGACCTCAGCAATAGTACCTCAGCAATAGGACCTCGGCAATCGTACCTCAGCAATAGGACCTCAGCATTGTGACCTCAGCAATAAGACCTCAGCATTGTTACCTCAGCAATAGGACCTCAGCAATAATACCTCAGCATTGTGACATCAGCAATAGGATCTCAGCAATAGGACCGCATCAATAGGACCTCAGCATTGTGACATCAGCAATAAGACCTAAGCATTGTTACCTCAGCAATAGGACCTCAGCATTGTGACCTCAGCAACAGGACCTCAGCAATAGGACCTCAGCAATAGGACCTCAGCATTGTGACCTCAATAATAGGACCTCAGCAATAAGACCTCAGCATTGTGACCTCAGTAATAGGACATCAGCATTTTGACCTCAGCAATAGGACCTCAGCAACAGGACCGCAGCAATAGGTCCTCAGTCTTGTGACGTCAGCAATAGGACCTCAGCATTGTGACCTCAGCAATAGGACCTCAGCATCGTGATCTCAGCATTGTGACCTCAGCAATAGGACCTCAGCAAAAGGACATAAGCAATAGGACCTCAGCATTGTGACCTCAGCAACAGGACCTCAGCAATAGGACATCAGCAATAGGACCTTAGCAATAGGACCTCAGCATTGTGTCCTCAGCATTGTGACTTAAGCAATAGGACGTCAGCATTGTGACCTCGGCAATAGGACCTCAGCAATAGGACCTCAGCAATAGGACCTCAGCATTGTGACCTCTGCATTGTGACCTCAGCAATAGGACCTCAGAAATAGGACCTCAGCACTGTGACCTCAGCAATAGGACCTAAGCATTGTGACCTCAGCAATAGGACCTCAGCAATAGGACCTCAGCAATAGGACCTCAGCATTGTGACCTCAGCATTGTGACCTCAGCAATAGGATCTCAGCAATAGGACCTCAGCAATAGGACCTCAGCAATAAGACCTCAGCATTCTGACCTCAGCAAAAGGACCTCAGCATTTTGACCTCAGCAATAGGACCTCAGCAATAGGACCTCAGAAAAAGTACCTCAGCATTGTGACCTCAGCAATAGGACCTCAGCATTGTGACCTCCGCAATAGGACCTCAGCCATAGGACCTTAGCAACAGGACCTCAGCTATAGGACCTCAGCATTGTGACCTCAGCAATAGGACCTCAGCATTGTAACCTCAGTAATCGGACCTCTGCATTGTGACCTCAGCAATAGGACCTCAGCAATAGGACCTCAGCATTGTGACCTCAGCAATAGGACCTAACTGTTGTGACCGCAGCAATAGGACCTCAGCAATAGGACCGCAGCAATCGTACCCTAGCAATAGGACCTCAGCATTCTGACCTCAGCAGTAGGACCTCAGCATTGTGACCTCAGCATTGTGACGTCAGCATTCTGACCTCAGCATTGTGACCTCAGCAATAGGACCTCAGCAATAGGACCTCAGAATTTTGACCTCAGCAATAGGACTTCAGCCATAGGACGACAGCATTGTGACCTCAGTAAAAGGACCTCACCAATAAGACCTCAGCAATGGGACCTCAGCATTGTGACATCAGCAATAAGACCTCAGCATTGTGACCTTAGCAATAGGACCTCAGCATTGTGACCTCAGCAATAGGAACTCAGCAATAGGACCTCAGCAATAGGACCTCAGCATTGTGACCTCAGCATTGTGACCTCAGGATAGGACCTCAGCAACAGGACCTCAGCATTGTGACCTCAGGAATAGTACCTCAGAAATAGGACCTCAGCAATAGGACCTCAGAATTGTGACCTTAGCATTGTGTCCTCAGCTATAGGACCTCAGCAATAGGACCTCAGCGTTGTGACATCAGCAATAAGACCTCAGCATTGTGACCTCAGCATTGTGACCTCAGCAATAGGACCTCAGCAATAGGACCTCAGCAATAGGACCTCAGCATTGTCACCTCAGCATTGTGACCTCAGCAACAGGACCTCAGCAATAGGACCTCAGCATTGTGACCTCCGCAATAGGACCTCAGCCATAGGACCTCAGCCATAGGACCTCAGCCATAGGACCTCAGCATAGTGACCTCAGCAATAGGACCTCAGCAATAGGACCTCTGCATTGTGACCTCTGCATTGTGACCTCAGCAATAGGACCTCAGCATTGTGACCTCAGCATTGTGACCTCAGCATTGTGACCTCAGCAATAGGACCTAAGTGTTTTAACCGCAGCAATAGGACCTCAGCAGTAGGACCTCAGCAATAGGACCTCAGCAATAGGACCTCAGCATTGTGACCTCAGCAATAGGACATCAGCAATAGGACCTCAGCACTGTGACCTCTGTATTGTGACCTCAGCATTGTGACCTCAGCAATAGGACCTCAGCAATAGGACCTCAGCATTGTGACCTCAGCAATAGGACCTCAGGATTAGGACCTCAGCAATAGGACCTCAGCATTGTGACCTCAGCAAGAGGACCTCAGAATTGTGACCTCTGCATTGTGACCTCAGCAATAGGACCTAAGAAATAGGACCTCAGCATTGTGACCTCAGCAATAGGGTCTCAGCAATAGGACCTCATCTTTGTGACCTCAGCAATAGGACCTCAGCAAAAGGACCTCCGCATTGTGACCTCAGCATTGTGACCTCAGAAATAGGACCTCAGCAATAGGACCTCAGAATTGTGACCTCTGCATTGTGACCTCAGCATTAGGACCTCAGCCATAGGTCCTCAGCATTGTGACCTCAGCAATAGGGCCTCAGCAATAGGACCTCATGTTTGTGACCTCAGCAATAGGACTTCAGCAAAAGGACCTCCGCATTGTGACCTCAGCATTGTGACCTCAGAAATAGGACCTCAGCAATAGGACCTCAGCAATAGGACCTCAGCAATAGGACCTCAGCAATAGGACCTCATCATTGTGACATCAGCAATAAGACCTCAGCATTGTGACCTCAACAATAGGACCTCAGCATTGCGACCTCAGCAATAGGACCTCAGCAACAGGACCTCAGCATTGTGACATCAGCAATAAGACCTCAGCATTGTGACCTCAGCAATAGGACCTCAGCAATAGGACCTCAGCAATAGGACCTCAGCATTGTGACCTCAGCAGTAGGACCTCAGCAATAAGACCTCAGCATAGTGACCTCAGCAATAGGACCTCAGCAATACGACCTCAGCAATAGAACCTCAGCAATAGGACCTCAGCATTGTGACCTCAGCAATAGGACCTCAGCAATAGGACCTCAGCATTGTGACCTCAGCAATAGGACATCAGCAACTGGACTTCAGCATTGTGACATCAGCAATAGGACCTCAGCATTGTGACCTCAGCAATAGGACCTCAGCAATAGGACCTCAGCCATAGGACCTCAGCATAGGACCTCAGCAATAGGACTTAAGAAATAGGACCTCAGCATTGTGACCTCAGCAATAGGACCTCAGCATTGTGACCTTAGCATTGTGACCTCAGCAATAGGACCTCAGCACTGTGACCTCAGCAATAGTACCTAAGCAATAGGACCTCAGCATTGTGACCTCAGCCTTGTGACCTCAGCAATTTTACCTCAGCAATAGGACCTCAGTATTGTGATCTCAGCATTGTGACCTCAGCAATAGGACCTCAGCATTGTGACCACAGCATTGTGACCTCAGCAATAGGACCTCATCATTGTGATCTCAGCATTGTGACCTCAGCAATAGGACCTAAGCTTTGTGACCTCAGCAATAGGACCTCAGCTATAGGACCTCAGCATTGTGACCTCAGCAATAGGACCTCAGCAATAGGACCACAGCAGTAGGACCTCAGCAATATGACCTCAGCAATATGACCTCAGCTTGTGACCTCAGCAATAGGACGTCAGCATTGTGACCTCAGCAATAGGACCTCAGCAATAGGACCTCAGCAATAGGACTTCAGCATTGTGACCTCAGCAATAGGACCTCAGCAATAGGACCTCAGCATTGTGACCTCAGCAATAGGACCTCAGTATTGTGAAATCAGCATTGTGACATCAGAAATAGGATCTCAGCAATAGGACCTCAGCAATAGGACCTCAGCATTGTGACTTCAGCAATAGGACCTCAGCAATAGGACCTCAGCAATAGGACCTCAGAATTGTGACCTCAGCAATAGGACCTCAGCCATAGGACCTCAGCATTGTGACTTCAGCAATAGGACCTCAGGAATAGGACATCAGCAATAGGACCTCAGCATTGTGACCTCAGCAATAGGACCTCAGCAATAGGACATCAGCAATAGGACCTAAGAATTGTGACCTTAGCATTGTGTCCTCAGCAATAGGACCTCAGCATTGTGACATCAGCAATAAGACCTCAGCATTGTGACCTCAGCAATAGGACCTCAGCATTGTGACCTCAGCAATAGGACCTAAGAAATAGGACCTCAACATTGTGACCTCAGCAATAGGACCTCAGCAATAGGACCTCAGCATTGTGACCTCAGCATTGTGACCTCAGCAATAGGATCTTAGCTATAGGACCTCAGCTATAGGAACTCAGCAATAGGACCTCAGCAATAGGACCTCAGCAATAGGACCTCTGCATTGTGACCTCAGCAATAGGACCTCAGCAATAGGACCTCAGCAAGAGGACCTCAGCAAGAGGATCTCATCAAGTGGACCTCAGCAATAGGACCTCAGCTATAGGACCTCAGCAATAGGACCTCAGCAATAGGACATAAGCAATAGGACCTCAGCAATAGGACCTCTGTATTGTGACCTCAGCAATAGGACCTCTGTATTGTGACCTCAGCAATAGGACCTCAGCAATAAGACCTCAGCATTGTGACCTCAGCAATAGGACCTCTGCAATAGGACCTCAGCAAGAGGACCTCAGCAAGACGACCTCAGCAATAGGACCTCAGCAATAGGACCTCAGCAATAGGACCTCAGCAATAGGACCTCAGCAATAGGACCTCAGCATTGTGACCTCAGCAATAGGACCTCAGCAATAGGACCTCAGCTATAGGACCTCAGCTATAGGACCTCAGAAATAGGACCTCAGCATTGTGACCTCAGCAATAGGACCTCAGCAATAGGACCTCAGCAATAGGACCTCAGCAACAGGACCTCAGCATAGTGACCTCAGCAATAAGACCTCAGCAATAGGACCTCAGCAATAGGACCTCAGCAATAGGACCTCAGCATTGTGACCTCAGCATTGTGACCTCAGCATTGTCACCTCAGCATTGTGACCTCAGCATTGTGACCTCAGCAATAGGACCTCAGCAATAGGACTTCTGCATTGTGACCTCAGCAATAGGACCTCAGCAATAGGACCTCAGCATTGTGACCTCAGCAATAGGACCTAAGTGTTTTGACCGCAGCAATAGGACCTCAGCAATAGGACCTCAACATTGTGACCTCAGCAATAGGACCTCAGCAATAGGACCTCAGCAATAGGACCTCAGCAATAGGAACTCAGGATTGTGACCTCAGCAATAGCACCTCAGCATTGTGACCTCAGCAATAGGACCTCAGCAATAGGACCTCAGCATTGTGACCTCAGCAATAGGACCTCAGCATTGTGACATCAGCAATAAGACCTCAGCATTGTGACCTCATCAATAGGACCTTAGCATTGTGACCTCAGCAATAGGACCTCAGCATTGTGACCTCAGCAATAGGACCTCAGCAATAAGACCTCAGCATTGTGACCTCAGCAATAGGACCTCAGCAATAGGACCTCAGCATTGTGACCTCAGCAATAGGACCTCAGCAATAGGACCTCAGCAATAGGACCTCAGCAATAGGACCTCAGCCATAGGACCTCAGCAATAGGACCTCAGCATTGTGACCTCAGGAATAGGCCTTCAGCATTGTGACCTCAGCATTGTGACCTCAGCAATAGGACCTCAGCACTGTGACCTCAGCAATAGTACCTAAGCAATTGGACCTCAGCATTGTAACCTCAGCCTTGTGACCTCAGCAATTTTACATCAGCAATAGGACCTCAGCATTGTGACCTCAGTAATAGGACCTCAGTATTGTGATCTCAGCATTGTGACCTCAACATTATGACCTAAGCATTGTGACCTCAGCAATAGGACCTCAGCAATAGGACCTCAGCATTGTGACCACAGCAATAGGACCTCAGCAATAGGACCTCAGCATTGTGACCACAGCTTTGTGACCTCAGCAATAGGACCTCAGCATTGTGACCTCAGCAATAGGACCTCAGCAATAGGACCACAGCAATAGGACCTCAGGATTAGGACCTCAGCAATATGACCTCACCATTGTGACCTCAGCAATCGGATCTCAGCAATAGGACCTCAGCAATAGGACTTCAGCATTGTGACCTCAGCAATAGGACCTCAGCATTGTTACCTCAGCAATAGGACCTCAGTATTGTGAAATCAGCATTTTGACCTCAGCAATAGGATCTCAGCCATAGGACCTCAGCAATAGGACCTCAGCATTGTGACTTCAGCAATAGGACCTCAGCAATAGGACCTCAGCATTGTGACCTCAGCAATAGGACCTCAGCATTGTGACTTCAGCAATAGGACCTCAGGAATAGGACATCAGCAATAGGACCTCAGAATTGTGACCTCAGCAATAGGACCTCAGCAATAGGACCTCAGCAATAGGACCTAAGAATTGTGACCTGAGCATTGTGTCCTCAGCAATAGGACCTCAGCATTGTGACCTCAGGAATAGGACCTCAGCATTGTGACCTCAGCAATAGGACATTAGAAACAGGACCTCAACATTGTGACCTCAGCAATAGGACCTCAGCAATAGGACCTCAGCATTGTGATCTCAGCAATAGGATCTCAGCTATACGACCTCAGCAATAGGACTTCAGCATTGTGACCTCAGCAACAGGACCTCAGCAATAGGACCTCAGCATTGTGACCTCAGCATTGTGACCTCAGCATTGTGACCTCAGCAATAGGACCTCAGCATTGTGACCTCAGGAATAGGACCTCAGCATTGTGACCTCAGCATTGTGACCTCAGCATTGTGACCTCAGCAATAGGACCTCAGCAATAGGACCTCAGCAATAGGACCTCAGCATTGTGACCTCAGCATTGTGACCTCAGCATTGTGTCCTCAGCAATAGGACCTCAGCAATAGGACCTCAGCATTGTGACATCAGCAATAAGACCTCAGCATTGTGACCTCAGCAATAGGACCTCAGCATTGTGACCTCAGCAATAGGACCTCAGCAATAGGACCTCAGCATTATGACCACAGCATTGTGACCTCAGCAAGAGGATCTCAGCTATAGGACCTCAGCTATAGGACCTCAGCAATAGGACTTCAGCATTGAGACCTCAGCAATAGGACCTCAGCATTGTGACCTCAGCATTGTGACCTCAGCATTGTGACCTCAGCATTGTGACCTCAGGAATAGGACCTCAGCAATAGGACCTCAGCAATAGGACCTCAGCATTGTGACATCAGCAATAGGACCTCAGCAATAGGACCCCAGCATTGTGACCTCAGCAATAGGACCTCAGCAATAGGAACTTAGCAATAGGACCTCAGCATTGTGACCTCAGCAATAGGGCCTCAGCAATAGGACCTCAACTTTGTGACCTCAGCAATAGGACCTCAGCATTGTGACCTCAGCATTGTGACCTCAGCAATAGGACCACAGCAATAGGACCTCAGCATTGTGACATCAGCAATAAGACCTCAGCATTGTGACCTCAGCAATAGGACCTCAGCAATACGACCTCAGCAATAGGACCTCAGCAATAGGACCTCAGCAATAGGACCTCAGCATTGTGACCTCAGCAATAGGACCTCAGCAATAGGACCTCAGCAATAGGACCTCAGCATTGTGACCTCACCACTGTGACCTCAGCAATAGGACCTCAGCAATAGGACCTAGGCAATAGGACCTCAGCAATAGGACCTAAGAAATAGGACCTCAGCATTGTGACCTCAGCATTGTGACCTCAGCAATAGGACCTCAGCACTGTGACCTCAGCAATAGTACCTAAGCAATAGGACCTCAGCCTTGTGACCTCAGCCTAGTGACCTCAGCAATTTTACCTCAGCAATAGGACCTCAGCATTGTGACCTCAGCAATAAGACCTCATCATTGTGACCTCAGCAATAGGACCTCAGCATTTTGACCTCAGCAATAGGACCTCAGCAATAGGACCTCAGCAATAGGACCTCAGCATTGTGACCACAGCATTGTGACCTCAGCAATAGGACCTCAGCAGTAGGACCTCAGCATTGTGACCTCAGCAATAGGACCTAAGCTTTGTGAGCTCAGCTATAGGACCTCAGCAATAGGACCTCAGCAATAGGACCTCAGCAATAGGACCTCAGCAAAAGGACCTCAGCATTGTGACCTCAGCAATAGGACGCCAGCATTGTGACCTCAGCAATAGGACCTCAGCAATAGGACCTCAGCATTGTGACCTCAGCAATAGGACCTCAGTATTGTGAAATCAGCATTGTGACATCAGAAATAGGATCTCAGCCATAGGACGTCAGCAATAGGACCTCAGCATTGTGACTTCAGCAATAGGACCTCAGCATTGTGACCTCAGCAATAGGACCTCAGCATTGTGACCTCAGCAATAGGACCTCAGCAATAAAACCTCAGCATTGTGACTTCAGCAATAGGACCTCAGGAATAGGACATCAGCAATAGGACCTCAGCATTGTGACCTCAGCAGTAGGACCTCAGCAATAGGACCTAATAATTGTGACCTTAGCATTGTGCCCTCAGAAATACGACCTCAGCAATAGGACCTCAGCATTGTGACATCAGCAATAAGACCTCAGCATTGTGACCTCAGTAATAGGACCTCAGCATTGTGACCTCAGCAATAGGACCTAAGAAATAGGACCTCAACATTGTGACCTCAGCAATAGGACCTCAGCAATAGGATCTCAGCATTGTGACCTCAGCATTGTGACCTCAGCAATAGGATCTCAGCTATAGGACCTCAGCTATAGGACCTCAGCAATAGGACCTCAGCAATAGGACCTCAGCAATAGGACCTCTGCATTGTGACCTCAGCAATAGGACCTCAGCAATAGGACCTCAGCAAGAGGATCTCAGCAAGAGGACCTCAGCAATAGGACCTCAGTTATAGGACCTCAGCAATAGGACCTCAGCAATAGGACATCAGCAATAGGACCTCAGCAATAGGACCTCAGCAATAGGACCTCAGCAATAGGACCTCTGTATTGTGACCTCAGCAATAGTACCTCAGCAATAAGACCTCAGCATTGTGACCTCAGCAATAGGACCTCAGCAATAGGACCTCAGCAAGAGGACCTGAGCAACAGGACCTCAGCAATAGGACCTCAGCAATAGGACCTCAGCATTGTGACCTCAGCAATAGGACCTCAGCAATAGGACCTCAGCAATAGGACCTCAGCAATAGGACCTCAGCATTGTGACCTCAGCAATAGGACCTCAGCAATAGGACCTCAGATATAGGACCTCAGAAATAGGACCTCAGAAATAGGACCTCATAATTGTGACCTCAGCAATAGGACCTCAGCAACAGGACCTCAGCAACAGGACCTCAGCAAGAGGACCTCAGCATTGTGACCTCAGCAATAAGACCTCAGCATTGTGACTTCAGCAATAGGACCTCAGCATTTTGACCTCAGCAATAGGACCTCAGCAATAGGACCTCAGCATTGTGACCTCAGCATTGTGACCTCAGCATTGTCACCTCAGCATTGTCACCTCATCAATAGGACCTCAGCAATAGGACCTCAGCTATAGGACCTCAGCCATAGGACCTCAGCCATAGGACCTCAGCCATAGGACCTCAGCATTGTGACCTCAGCATTGTGACCTCAGCAATAGGACCTCAGCAATAGGACCTCTGCATTGTGACCTCAGCAATAGGACCTCAGCAATAGGACCTCAGCATTGTGACCTCAGCAATAGGACCTAAGTGTTTTGACCACAGCAATAGGACCTCAGCAATAGGACCTCAACATTGTGACCTCAGCAATAGGACCTCAGCAGTAGGACCTCAGCAATAAGACCTCAGCAATAGGAACTCAGGATTTTGACCTCAGCAATAGCACCTCAGCATTGTGACCTCAGCAATAGGACCTCAGCAATAGGACCTCAGCATTGTGACCTCAGCAATAGGACCTCAGCAACAGGACCTCAGCATTGTGACATCAGCAATAAGACCTCAGCATTGTGACCTCATCAATAGGACCTTAGCATTGTGACCTCAGCAATAGGACCTCAGCATTGTGACCTCAGCAATAGGACCTCAGCAATAAGACCTCAGCATTGTGACCTCAGCAATAGGACCTCAGCAATAGGACCTCAGCATTTTGACCTCAGCACTGTGACCTCAGCAATAGGACCTCAGCAATAGGACCTCAGCAATAGGACCTAAGAAATAGGACCTCAGCATTGTGACCTCAGCAATAGGCCCTCAGCATTGTGACCTCAGCATTGTGACCTCAGCAATAGGACCTCAGCACTGTGACCTCAGCAATAGTACCTAAGCAATTGGACCTCAGCATTGTGACCTCAGCCTTGTGACGTCAGCAATTTTACCTCAGCAATAGGACCTCAGCATTGTGACCTCAGCAATAGGACCTCAGTATTGTGATCTCAGCATTGTGACCTCAGCAATAGGACTTAAGCATTGTGACCTCAGCAATAGGACCTCAGCAATAGGACCTCAGCATTGTGACCACAGCTTTGTGACCTCAGCAATAGGACCTCAGCAATAGGACCTCAGCAATAGGACCTCAGCAATAGGACCTCAGCAATAGGACCACAGCAATAGGACCACAGCAATAGGACCTCAGCAATACGACCTCAGCAGTATGACCTCAGCATTGTGACCTCAGCAATAGGATCTCAGCAATAGAAACTCAGCAATAGGACTTCAGCATTGTAACGTCAGCAATAGGACCTCAGCAATAGGACCTCAGCATTGTGACCTCAGCAATAGGACCTCAGTATTGTGAAATCAGCATTTTGACCTCAGCAATAGGATCTCAGCCATAGGACCTCAGCAATAGGACCTCAGCATTGTGACTTCAGCAATAGGACCTCAGCAATAGGACCTCAGCAATAGGACCTCAGCAATAGGACCTCAGCATTGTGACTTCAGCAATAGCACCTCAGGAATAGGACATCAGCAATAGGACCTCAGCATTGTGACCTCAGCATTGTGACCTCAGCATTGTGACCTCAGTAATAGGATCTCAGCTATAGGACCTCAGCAATAGGACTTCAGCATTGTGACCTCAGCAATAGGACCTCAGCAATAGGACCTCAGCAATAGGACCTCAGCATTGTGACCTAAGCAATAGGACCTCAGCATTGTGACCTCAGCATTGTGACCTCAGCATTGTGACCTCAGCAATAGGACCTAAGAAATAGGACCTCAACATTATGACCTCAGCAATAGGACCTCAGCAATAGGACCTCAGCTTTGTGACGTCAGCAATAAGACCTCAGCATTGTGACCTCAGCAATAGGACCTCAGCATTGTGACCTCAGCAATAGGACCTAAGAAATAGGACCTCAACATTATGACCTCAGCAATAGGACCTCAGCAATAGGACCTCAGCATTGTGACCTCAGCAATAGGATCTCAGCTATAGGACCTCAGCTATAGGACCTCAGCAATAGGACTTCAGCATTGAGACCTCAGCAATAGGACCTCAGCAATAGGACCTCAGCATTGTGACCTCAGCATTGTGACCTCAGCAATAGGACCTCAGCAATAGGACCTCAGCAATAGGACCTCAGCATTGTGACCTCAGCAATAGGACCTCAGCAATAGGACCTCAGCAATAGGACCTCAGCAATAGGACCTCAGCATTGTGACCTCAGCAATAGGACCTCAGCAATAGGACCTCAGCAATAGGACCTGAGAATTGTGACCTCTGCATTGTGACCTCAACAATAGGACCTCAGCAATAGGACCTCAGCATTGTGACCTCAGCAATTGGGCCTCAGCAATAGGACCTCAACTTTGTGACCTCAGCAATAGTACCTCAGCATTGTGACCTCAGCATTGTGACCTCAGCAATAGGACCTCAGCATTGTGACCTCAGCAATTAGACCTCAGCATTGTGACCTCAGCAATAGGACCTCAGCATTGTGACCTCAGCAATAGGACCTCAGCCTTGTGACCTCAGCAATAGGGACCTCATCAATAGGACCTCAGCATTGTGACCTCCGCAATAGGACCTCAGCAATAGGACCTCAGCATTGTGACCTCAGCAATAGGACCTCAGCAATACGACCTCAGCAATAGGACCTCAGC